>NC_041031.1:4775736-5089903 GCF_900634625.1 Parambassis ranga
TTTGGTATAGCCATCTCCAGAAATAGATTCGAAATTGGGTTCATAGCAGCGGACAGAGAGACGCCACAAGTGCTGCAGAAAACGGAGGGAACTCTGAAAGGTGACAGGATAAATCACACTGACGTTCAGAATATCGCTTTGTTTCTTTAAATAGGTTTGAAGGTATGGAAGAGAGAAGACAGTGGGCGCCTACCCGCTGTATGCTGCCCGATTTAGTATTATACTTTTATAAAGATGATTTTCACGAAGGCCGGTTCCTCCTCAGGGTGGGAATTATCTTGATTTCATAAGATCATATTTTAATCAAGTCTGGCTTATTAAGATGCGTGTTATAATGAGAGTCTCCACTGGTGGTACCCAAAGATCACACAGACCCCTGCAGTCCTCCGCTGTGAGTATAGAAACTGTGTGGTTTTATTTGTTTTTATGGATTTTAATAATTATATTTTAAAAAATGGATGTTAAAATGTAAAAAAAAAAAAGTTAGGGAGCAGCACTTTTATAACTCTAAAAGCTTTGTACAGGAGTGAAAGCAGATACAATGGAAGACAGACACTTGTCTCTAATGTCCTTATTGACTCACTCTCCAGGTACACAAAATGCATTCAATCCTGTCCTAATGGATTTTTGGCATGTTGAATGAAAAGTAGATCAAAAGAAAGAAAGAGACAAAGCTTTAGAGAAAGGATTCATTTGCTTCAGTCACAATCGAATTACAGTCCAAAAAAATAATGAAGGTAAACGCAGTGAAGGTTTTTTTTCGTTCAGTGAACAAAGGTTTAGGCGGGGGAGGAGGAGCTCACGGTTGCACCTGCTGCTAGTTGCTTTCACATCAGTCTCCAAAAGTCACCAGAGAAAGTCACTAGATTTGTTGCTAGTTGCTTTTGACAAAAAAACATTTGGAAAGTCACAGAATTTAGCGACAGAGTCGCCCGAACCAAAGCACGTGTATCCAACGCTTCAGATTTTTTATAAACCGTCTGATGCTTAACATATGCACATAAAACACATTAGCTTGTGTTGTAAGCTGACAACACGTAGTAGAAGATTGAAGCTGCTCTGCTGACTCTTCTAATCTGACACAAATACGCAAAGATATGAGAAGTAAACACAACTCTGAGTCACAATTTGATCTATCAATAAAATGCATTCTGACAGCATCAACAACAAGCGCTTGTGATGCTGTCAAAATGTCTCAACGTGCCAGTTTCAAATCCTGTTTTTGACTTCTGGAGAAGGTGTTGTAATTAGTGGACTGAACATTAGTATTAGTAATATATTTGAAACAAAGAAGCTTACAAAGTTAAAAAAAATACTTTTTAGGCGAAGAATGGACTAGGTGTGGACAAGGTGTCAGGTTTTTACTACTACAGATTAGCAGTGAGACATCAGCTACCAAGGTTTGGTTAGATTCTTGTGGGGTGTGGAGTGGCATCAGAAATGCTAAAGAACCCGTAAAGCTTCTCTTTAGACTAGTCTAAATGATTGAATGAATTTAGATCAATTGCAATAACATTTCTCTTAAAAGCGCACTCTTTACTACAAGGTAAAGGAAAATTAATCAATCATAAATTTAATTTTTGAGTCAAGTATGTATCACGTTATGTTGCGTTATCACTGTTTGCAGTCCCATCGTTTGTCAGTTTGGTTAGAATGCTTTTCAACTTTACTAACTTTACTATATTTCTACATAATTCCAGCCATATATTTACTTACTTACTAACAAGCAGTTTAATGTGTCCCTATAATGGTCTTTATTTTCTGGGCTGGACTTTTTATTTTTCTTGGCATGCAGTTCTTCAGTGCTGTGTCTGCAGTGTGGTTTGATGTGATGCGAAGTTTGCCACTCAACACAAACAGTAACCACCATGTTTTAACTTTTATTTTATTACCATCTAATAACCTGTGCTGTGCAGCAGAAGTACATCACTGTCAGCTGAGATGGTAAATTGTGTTTACACCAAACACACATAACTTTTTTGTCTTTTTTTTTTAATCTTTTGCTTAACAAGGCAATTTAAAATAACTGCTGCCTTGCGGCACAGAAAAGAATGCTAGAAAGAAAGAAGAAATTATTTTAAAATAGAATTTACCACAATTCCGGTACAAATATGAGCAGTTATTTACCAGACATGAGAACACACACAAAGACACATAAACACTGAAGACAGATAGCCCCAGTGTTCCCTTGTGTATTTTAGAGACAACAGAGCAGAGTGAGCATCCATAGGGCCAGATGGCAAAAAAAGCAACATCATTATTCAGACCATTACCTCAGCTAATTGAGGCACCACACACACACACTGCACGCACAACTTCATTGGCTTAGAACAACTCTTTCACACACGTGCACACACACTGCTGTCTACCAGTCTGTGATATACTGTACATACACATGCATATTCATGTACATTTAAAAAAAATCTCATTCATGCACACCACCAGATGCTGTGTGCACCTGGACCTTAAAAAAACTCCAACTGAACCTCCAGCCTGTCATCACACAGTAGCAGGTCTTTGTTTATGGCTGCCACCACACTGGACTTGTTTAGAAGTCAGTTTCAACCAATATTCTGAGGGTTTTGCAGGTACCCAACAATAAAAACCATAAAACTATATATATATATATATATATATATATATATATATATATATATATATATATATATATATATATATATATATATACGTACATCTGTACTTTTCAACAACTGGGTTTTAAAATTAAAAAGTAATATCTAGAAGGAGTCTGGAAGGAACTTGTAATGGAAGGTGTATGGTGACCTTGTTGTACTGAACCATCTGTTGGAAATCGTTTTGTCATAAGCATGCATAACTGAGGGTATACTGGATATTGTGAATAAAGTTTCCAAGCTTTCCATAGGCAAATGGCTCATTGGAAATCAATAGGCCATAAATCATCGTCCATTGAATCATTTCTCCAAGTAAACACAGGCCTTAGTCTTCTGGAGTGGCTATCATAACTACATAAGTATCAACATCAAGGGCAGATTACCTGATGAGCTTGACTCTTTACATATTCATGCATCCTGTTTGTTTACATATGTGAAGATAACTTCCATAGCTATCTTTAATAAAAAAGCATAGTGTATTACTTATACTTTGTATGCCGTTCTTCTCCATGTTATTTAGATGAGTACTACTACTGCAAATAACTGCCAGAGCAGGGCACATGGCCCACCTGGACTCAAAGTGTTTCATGTGCCTTGCTACAATATAAATAAGCAGCACTACAGTTTTGTAGTTTTTTTTTGTTTTAAAAAGTAGTTTTGCTTTATGCAGGCAAAATAAAATGTTTCAGAATTGGCCGGACTAATGGAGGTCGTACCATCCTGTGAAGTTTAGATGTAACACAATACGATTGCTCTAAAAATCTTAATCTAAAGCTGTTTTAACGTGAGACCTTGGGACAGCAGTTTGAGTTCTTTGTTAGCTAACTCGTGGAAAATAACTTCTCTGTTGGGTAACAATTGGATCTCAGCGGCATTTCTACCTTTGAAGTGAACGTTTTCTTTGGAGGTCAAATTTGCTCGTGTGAATGGAAATCAGTGCATTCGGAGTCTCTGGCAGTAGTGGCAGATGTATTTAGTACATTTTCAATATTTATGATGACTCTTTTAAAACCTTTGTGGAAAAAAAATCATGGGACATATCAGAGACTAAAATGTCTTGAAATCCATGATGATGTTTCATACATCCAACCCAAAAACCCGTTCAAAAAACCTGCTAGGCTGCAGGCTATAGACTTAGAGAAGCATCCCTGTAGCGACTGACAGACTGAAATCTGCCAATATGCTTGTAAAAACCACTGGTCATTTTCAAACTGTTTCCTAGACTGAACTCCCAGGTGGTTCTTTATAACAAAGTATGAGGTAAGCATTTCTTTGTTTGTGGATTCATTCCTGCTCCACTGGGCATACCATTGCAGTGCTAATAGCTGGGCATTTTTGAGTTGCTGTGATGTGAAGAAGTATCAGCAATGTGTAGCTGATTGTCAGTGTAATGACTAATGTAATGACTTCCTCTCTCCAATTAAAGGACCTGCTGTTGCTTGTGAAGGCAGGACGCAAGAGGGATATGGAAGAAGCAGTAGGTGGCTACGGGAATGCATTGGACTTCAGTTTCAAAAGCCAAGGTATGTACATATGCCCTATAACCCAGTCTGACAATCATCCTTAGTGTCATTTTGAGGCTAAAATCTGATTAAAGTTTACAGTAATGAAATCTACAATCTACTCAGTCTAAGCTCAGTCTAGGTGAGATATTTGGCAGTGCTCTTCCACCAAATCACCAGCCTGAATTTTATACAAATTTCACTGACTTGAAAAAGCCAACACTGACTTTAGGACAGTGTTTACAAATCAATATTTCAACATTCTCCACTACCTGAAATCATATCTCCTGTGTTGTTTTAAAATTCTAACGGTTAAGAATATCTTATACAAGTTGAACAAACTCTCAAAAGACAATATACAATGTAAGCATAAGAATTCTGGATGCTGGGTTTGCTCCCCTGTGTTGCATGCAGCTCTAGGTATTTCAACCTGCCATGTTTTATGTATGAGAGTCTGGATAACAAACATGACCTGAAGTGGAAAGGAAAAAAAAGGAATGAGAGGAAGACTCCTATACATTGGAAGAAATCAACACAAAAAGCTATCCAGAATGAAAGTGAAAGAAGTTCCTTTAACATGTTCCCATAAAGGAGCAGAAAGGATCCTTAGAAAGAAAGATGATTTGATTCCTTCTACCTCTGTTCCTCCCCCCAACTTTCTCTCACTCCTCCCCTTCATCTTGTTCTCCCACCTCCTCTATAGCAGAAAAAAAATGTGTTCATGTGCCTGTAATACCTGATTGTAATTTGCAAAGAATACTCCTTTCGGAAGAACACTTTTCAATCACCACAACTGCCCAACAAAAACTGTGGAAGCAGAGCTGGCTCTTGCTATTTTGGTACCCTAGACGAGGTCACAATTATCAGACTTTACAGTTTTAGCTTGGACTTTGCATTGACCATCTTTAGTCCTATTTTCAACCATGGCTATTGACTCCTTACCACTCTCCATGTTCTGCTCTGCCACTATAACATAGACTTAATCACTGGACCTGGTATTTTTTTCACCTGACTGCCCGCTACCACTCGAGGCGACATCAGTCCTGCCTGTTCCCATGAGATTTGCTCGCGAGCCACAGGATTTCCTGCCCACTGTAGCTCCCTACTTGCAGCATGTCCCCTCCAGCAGGTGGCACGCCTATATACTCTATGCCTATGTCGGCGGTGTGTGGACAGAAGGTGGTACATGCCAAAAAATAATCCCATAATAATCCCATTTATTGTCAGCTGTCTGCACTTTTGTCTCCTCACAAACAGTTTTGTGTGTTTTTGTTTTAAGAACTTGTAAATACATTTATAAGTATTGCATCTTGTTGTATTGCATTTGTTTCTATACAGAGAAGATCCTAGATTCCAGTCACTACTGACAGTCTGGGTGCTGTACAGAACTGTGTATCTTCTGGGGAGCTTCAGGGATGTTTCTAAAACATGCTGCACTGTGCATTGACTAGCGTGGCCACGACAGTGGTAGCCATAGCACAGCCGGAATATGTCACAAATGCACAGGGTGGGACTCAGGTGTTAAGTAGTTATCTATGGACGTTATTTGTTTAATGTACATTTGATTGCTTGTCTGAATTAAGGATCCAGCATGAGCATGACTAACCCTTACACCTAGTCTCAATATGTGGTGGTCTGGAGTTGGGTTAATGTCACCATCTGCCCTGTCTCATTGATTCTTGGACTTTTTGCAGGAGTCATTGGCGACTATGGTTATGACCCAGGATCCACTGTCTCCCCAAGGCACACCAACAATGTGTGGGGTCTCTCAGCAGCTGCAGTATGCTCTAATGAGCCAAGATTTGTGTAGGTATCCTAAAGTCACTCAGCTTGAACTGTACAGACAATAGATGTGAATATTATTAGGTGAGGAGGAGGAGAGGATTTTTATTTTGATCTAAAATACTTGTTGTTTTAGATAATCTGCCAACTTCAGAGCGGTTAATGGTCCTTTGCAGTGAATGCATGCTGTCTGCTTTCAAAGCAACAAGTTACATTAATTCATTTACCCATCCCCAAGAGTTTGCGCTGAGTCTCCCTGGGTTGGATTTAATGCTTCATGTATACCTCAGAATGTAATTACTCCTATTCAAAGTACACTTAAGACCTTCTTTAGTGCCTTTGTAATTAGAGCTCAGTGCACAGGTTACAAATTCATATGATATTACAATGATTTCATGCTCCAAGCTTTCGTTTCTCCATTCGCCTACATGCACACACAAAACACACCCATCTATTTGGTTTAATTCCAAAAGGTACAAGGCAGAATGAATGCATGTTTATGAATAATTTAAGAATTTTACATAAGAGCCTCTAAGTGGATTGGATTGGTGTGTGTGTGTGTGTGTGTGTACTGTTTGTGTGTGTGTGTAAGAGGTTGGTCGTGGTACTTGGTTGGAATACATCTCTATCAGTGTTTAGCCCCATAACAAATGGGATTTGGCAAATCTGAAGGTCAAATCGAATAGCAAACAGCGGCTCTCAGCTTCGGCCCCCTTTCTCCGATGAATCCCTAACAAGCCACTCAGGGTGCGACAGTTTTTTTTTTTTTTTTTGGAAACCAGCCTGTTTCTCAGCTTGTGGCATTTCTCTAATAATGCAATCTATTCACCAGCATAAATAATGTAGGCGGAAGACTTATGATTCCATTGCAGTTTTGCTGCACTCAACTCTGTTCCAAGGCCAATTCTTAGCTGAGAAGAGCAGAGATAATATTAAATATTTTCACAGGGATAACATTTAATATTTCAGTAATTGCCTGGCAAGAGCGGATTTGTTAAGGAGACACGTGCACAGATTTTTTTCTCCAGTGTAATCCTGGGTATTTGTGAAAGTGTTGTCTTCGCTAAAACCTTACACACATCATCACATAGTATTTGTTTTAGAAAGTACACTTAAAATAGTGATTGCTTGCACATAGAGGTGTCATTTCAGCAAAAATACCTTTGAGTGTAAACACTCAAAGTATTTTGGAATTTATGTTGTTAGCAAGGTTTTTCAGAAGTGCAAACTGCAAACTCTGAACTCCATGAACTATCACTGCAAATGGAAGATAGACCTTAAGAACAGTTGTACATACTTCACTTAAAGATGTACCCTTTTTTTCATTACATATAATAAGTCCGTGGGCATGTAGCTGTACATATTTGTTATATAACCATAGTGCCTGTGACCTTTGGTTGTAATGTCTTTTTTGTTCTCAATATGGTGTGGCTTTGACAGTGACAACTGCATGGCTGAAATATAGAAATTGTAACTTAAAGGCTACAAGGTCAGTGCTTTTAGAAACTCCTTGGCTTGCTAACTATCATTTGGGGAAAAACATATATGACCAATGAAAAGCACGAAATGCTGTTTTATTTGAATTTTAGTGCTAGAGTGCTATGTCAGATTATGGCTTTTCTTCTCTAAGGTTGTATTTTAGTGCCACATTTCACAATCCCGACTCCCGTGTCTGGTGTCCTCATCCCTCTACATGCCCACCTCATTTTTATTAACATTGGCAAACTTAAGACGGGCCTTGACATGTGCTGGTTTAAGCAGGGGAACCTTCCGTGCCATGCATGATTTCAAACCATGACGTCTTGCGTGCATTACCAGTAACCTTGGAAACGGTGGTCCCAGCTCTATTCAGGTCATTGACCAGCTCCTCCTGTGTAGTTCTGGGCTGTTTCCTCACCTTCTTAGGATCATTGAGACCCCACAACGTGAGATCTTGCATGGAGCCCCAGTCCGAGGGAGTTTGACAGTCATTATCTTCCATTTTCTGATGATTGCTCACAGTGGACCTTTTTTCACCAAGCTGCTTGGCAATTTACCCGTAGCCCTTTCCATCGTTGTGGAGGTGTACAATTTTGTCTTTGGTCTTGGCCATGACAGTAGTTGGATTCTTACTGATTGTATGGGGTGAACAGGTGTCTTTATGCAGCAACGACCTCAAACAGGTGTCATCATCTGATTTAGCATATGTTACGTCCCTGGTCTAGGGGCACCCCGGACGCAACATGGATGCTCCACTCGCCTTCACTCTCCAACAGAAAAAAAAATACCATCAAGGTTTGGCAGTCCAGAAAACAGAATTTATTCTTCAACACTAAACTTAAAGACGCAGCCGGTCCAAAAGGAAACAAAAATAAAGAAACAACAGAACACAACATGTGGCTGCTGTACCACCATAAGGTAGTTAATCAAACAAGGTTCTGCACCAGGTTAAAAACACACAAAGGCTATAAGCCACGCAGGGCCTAGCACATGGCTGCACACAATAGCAGAGAGTGGAGGCGAGGAGGAGGAGAGGGAGGAGCATCGTTTCAGCGGCCGTCCTTGTAGGCCTCCTTCTCCAGAGGTCCCATGGCACCACAATTAGGGGGCTTGGCCAATCGCTGGACACCACCTAGCTTCACTCTCACCTTCATACACACATGCCTACGCACAGAAGGGGAGGGAGAGCCAACAGCCGACATAACACACACAGTACAAAAACAATCAAACAACAACAATCAACAAACAATCAAAAGTACGACTGAGGGTCGTAACACATAATAAATGGAGTGTAGCTGGACTTTTTAAAGGCGGACTAACAGGTCTTTGAGGGTCAGAATTCTAGCTGATAGACAGGTGTTCAAATACTTATTTGCAGCTGTATCATACAAATAAATAGTTAAAAAAAATCATACATTGTGATTTCTGGATTTTTCTTTTTAGATTATGTCTCTCACATTGGACATGCACCTACGATGAAAATTTCAGACCCCTCTATTTTTAAGTGGGGGAACTTGCAAAATAGCAGCGTGCTAAAATACTTATTTTCCTCACTGTATATAATGACTCGCCCTGCCATTTTTATCCAGGTCTCTTTTGCAGTGTACTGTTTGTATTAACAGAAGGCAGTGACGTCCTAAATGTACCCTGAGTGAACAATTTTTTTTGTGCTGGCAGTCGCCACTTAGACCTCTTTATATTTTTGAATGATCCAGGAAAAAAAATGGATCAAAGGAGGAACAAAGGATGAAAGAAAAAGAAGCTCCTTTTGTGAGAATGAGGCCATGGCAGCAAATCTCTTGCATCACTGTTTATCCACAGCAAGTGTGTGCCCTTGAGTTAGCAGGTGTTCAAAATCTGCTACAATTGCACACATGCGGGCAACAATGTGTGTGTGTGTATGACTGTGGTTACTCATGCATATCCACACTCAGCTGTGTGTGTTCACAGCTGTTCATGGGTTAGACTTCAGAAATAACTCTCTGAAAAAGGACCAAGTTCTCCCACCTGTCATTGCTGGCATCACCTTTGTGTGTGTCTGTCTGTATGTAATAACAATATCACTGGAAGCTGTGAGTCAGAACAGTGTGTGTGCACGCTCATGCTCTAAAAGTGTAAGGTGCCAAGTGGGCATCCGTGCAGTATTACAGCAAAAGCTGTCTGAAAAGACAACTTCAGTGCCATTCTTCAAAACAAACAAAACAACAATAAAAACAAAGGCCTTCTCGGTGCTTTGATTAATATGGATGATGTGTCACATAATTTGACAAGTTTATTAAAATTATATTTTAAAGCAGAGAATTAGGTGCAGTTTGACTGTTGACACACACACAAAGCCACAGCTAAGATACTAACAACATTGTTGGATTACTGAAAGTCTGTTAAGGCTACAAACACACATACAAAAAGTGTTGTGTCATTGTTGTTAGTGTCCTTGGGCTTTGGAGTTATATTTTTGTATATATATATATATATATATATATATATATATATATATATATATATATATATATATATATATATATATATACAAAAATGATCTGCATGAATATGAGATGAGATCAAGGGCCGTAAAGATTCTTAGCCCTAAGAGTTTCCCTCAGTGGTGAAATTAAGGGGAAATTCTTAGAATTGTGACGTTTTCTGAGAATTCCCCCTTATATTTAGGAGTGACTCACAAAAGTTCTTCGCCCTTATGAGAGGTCCTTAGGTGAAAAACTGTTAAGAGTAGAGAGGACTTTTAAGACGCTTAAGAGTTCCTCAAACAGAGAGGACATGACAGGTGAGAGAGAGAGGAGAAACGTTCTCCAAACTATGAATGACAGTGAGCTATTAAGACGCTACAGAAATAGAATTGTGACTTTGTTTGTTTGTTGTTTGTTTATTTATGTACCATAGACCTATGAATCCTTATTAAATTAAATAAAAAACATGGTAATATTGTATTGCAATACCTTCCTTCCATATGTATATGAGATTCGGATTGCCCAAGGACATTAAAAAACTGTCTCTGCCACATGGGACAGCTGTTTACGGGGTGGCCCACCTCCTAAAAATAACCCTATAGGCTTTAAAGGAATATGTTGCTTCAAGTAAAGTTTGTTGCAAATGTGCATACAGCCATCAGCTGTATGAGCAGATTCCTGTTTATGCGCAGCAATCTCTGACATCATCTTCACTTTTCACACTTCTCATTTAAACAAGGAGGAAGTAAGTGTTGATCTGCTGCGCTGTCCTCTCATGTCTGTCTCTGAGATTGTACCATAATAACTAAATTTTATCTGAATTGTGAACGCTTTTTCTCTCATCAGCTAACTGTGATCAGAGTGAGCTTTGCTCCTCTGTTCAGGTAAATCTGCACCAGCCAGTGCCTTTATTTAACCAACAGCAATCACAGAAAGTTGATGACAGCTGAGCAAGTAGTCCCACATTAATATCATATAGGTTGATTAACATCCAAGCCATTTGTGTTTATGATCACATCATCATTTGAGACCAAGACTTCATGTCATTGTCCATTCTATGCTGTTTATATTATTAGGAAAGTGTCCTTTTGTTTTTCCTGTCAACCAATCACATCTCCTAAAGCAATACATCCCTTTTAGCAACAGGGTCAAACACACCTCCTCACTGAGATCAAACTTTCAGTCTGCTCCTTCCTCAGAGCTCTGAGAATGTTCTTAAATCACTTTTAGGCTAAGAGTCCTTACTAAGATTTTTTTTAGGATAAGATAAGAGCTCACTGAGGGGTATTCTTAGAATCTTTGTGAATACAGCCCTACGTGTTTTAGGTGAGGTATGGACTTACACAAATAAAAACACACCATTAGACTGTATGACAGTAGTGAAACACAATCACATGGCTAGTTGACCCAGAGATGTTACTGCAGCGTGCATATGTTTCAATGTTACTTGCATCATTTAGCTATAAAGAGACATATCTTCATCTTTTTTTGTGCGCCTGGGTGATCCTAACATGTTAAAAGGGACCTCTCTAAGCTCCCTCCATTATGGATGACTTTGGCTTCCCCCAGTGTATTATGTCGAGCTGCTGTGGCCTGCTGAGTGTGACGGGTCAAAAGGCTGAGAAGAAACACAGATTTAAGAACTAAATTACTTTGACCTGGGTGTAGGGATAGGGATAGGAAAGGAACACACACACACGAATGTGATCGCATAAGCTGAACACATCCTCACTAGGAAACACAGCAACACAAACAAAGGTCGGAGAGTTTAATAGCATTGAAACAGGAGATAATACCAACATTCAGAGGTTAAACACAAAGCATAAATTGCTTCGTTCTTGTCTGCAGGACTGTTGTATGTGTGTGCAGACCCGGTGACAGAAGCAGAGCAAGTAATTATGTCTTAGAAAAAGACCTTCTTATTGTGTGCCAAATAACACTGTTTGAATCCATGCCATATGTAAAGAGCCAAGTTTGTTTTTATAATTCAGCCTAATCATGAAGTCCACTGCTGACTAAAAATATGCTATTGTTGCTAATTAATGCTTCAATACCCCCTAGTATAAAGGGAATATAGGCAACATACGCTGTGCTAAGCAGTAAGATGAGATATAAATTAGCCTTACATGTATTGGTAATTGCTAGTTATTAGTCTGAACAGAAATAATTGAAAGTTGTATTTAAATTTATTTTAATTTAAGATCACCATGACAACCGATCTAATGCTGAAATCTAATTCAACAATTTCAAAATAACATTATATTTAAGTTATGGACTTAAGAATCTCTGCAGAAATCTGAAGCAAATTAAAGGATGTTTACTTTTCAATAAAATTCTTCAGAACATCAAAAGAAAATCAAATCAATAAAATTAAAATCAAAATCAATATATATACATATATATATGTATATATATGTATATACACACACTTTTTTCATGTGTGTGTATGTATGTATGTATGTATGCATGTATGTAATTTGAAGTGACACAAATGATTACAGCCAGCACTACCTACAAACTTTAACCTTTAACAGCTAAAGTTGTATTTTAATGCCAAACCCCAACCATAAGTGGGAAATGAGGTGGAAGTGACAGTATGAAATAACTGAGTTAACATTCCTTAACTAATGGTGAAGTGACCATACTGAGCTCCTCCCAGAAAAACAATCTCTAGAGCCTCATCTCTAAGAGAGAGTCCAGCCACCCTGAGGAGGAAACTTATTTTGGTCGCTTGCATTGGTGATCTCATTCTTTTGGTCACTACCCACAGCTTGTGAGCATAGATAGATAGGAGCGTAGCTTGATCGGTAAATTGAGAGTCTTGTCTTTGGCTCAGCTCTTTCTTCACAACAACAGATCTGAGCAAGAGCTCAGATACTGTGTAGTATACTCATATAGAACAGTGCCTCTGTTGTCGGATGCGAAGGCTTAAAGTGATCAATGTACAGCAAATTCAAAGGAGTGTACAGTGCAAAGGGACAGTCACTGTGCCCCCCTGTGCAGTCAGCACAAAGAGTCTGGTTTACTGCCACAGCATACTCATTATCCAGTAGATAATGGTAGGATCAGGAAGAAAGAAAAGAACTGGAGAGGCAAGATGAATGTTAGCAGACAGTCTGACTCCTCCATGCTTGCTTTGGAACAAGTTAGCGAGACAATGAGAAGGAGAGAGAAGATCTTTGGAGCAGACAAGTGCTATGCTGAGATAGGAAATGTAATTTTCTTCCCATTTTAGTGGTGTATCAATTGCAGGACAGTGGCTAGCACAGGCTTACGTACTCTCTGCAAACATGTTACAATGAATGACCTATTGCTAATTAAGTACTAACTAAAACTGTTTATGAGCCATAAAGCACATTATTTGTTTTTTTGTAGGCTTTGAATAATGAATAATATTTCTCTAATCTAATCTAATCTTGTCATTTTTTTTGCTAAACATAAATCTATAAGTGATCTTAAGAATGCAATAATTAACAATATATAAACATATGCTAGGTTTCAGTGAAGAATTGAATACCATTGATTGTAATCGTAATGTCAACATCAGTCAAATCTTAAACACAAGTCTATAAATTAATACGGCTATATTGTGGTCCATACACAGTCATTGGGTCACATTGGGTTTTCTGGTTGAATGTTCAGCTCAGGTTTAGAAGGCCCTACAAGTCCTGATCAGATGAACATGACTCAGAATAAGTTGTTGCACATCTTTATGTATACCACACAAAAAATCTGCAGGTGTACTCCATTCAGGGTGTATTTCTCAGCCCTAGAGGTTGCTGCTAATTTTCCACGAAATTATCCCAGAATGTAATCTTAAAAAAAAAAAAAAAAAACTACAGGGTTACTAGACATTTTCTAGTTGAAAGAAATTATTGGCACATATTTTCGAAATATATTCTTCAAAGCATATTTAAAATCTGACTAGGAATTAGTTGGATGTTTATTATGTGAGTCTATCTTTTGATATGTATGTGGATATAATGTAAGATGTATTATATTATATATGTATTATTTTTTTAAGTAAGTGATGACTGAATCCTTTTATATGCGTACTTATCCTAGGAAGATGGCTGAAGGTGAAAAAAAGTGAAATCACAGCAACTGTAAACACTGTACATGTGACAGAGGACACAGTAAAGATGAGAGCCGAGCTGAAGACGGAAAGAAACAAAAGAAAGAAGTGACAGGCACAATAAAAGAAGCGCTGAGGGACAGACAAGGAGCTGGAAACAAGCAAAGAAAATGACACAGCTCCTCCATTTAATAGCAGCTTTGGCACAGCAGGTTGCAGACAGTGGGGAAGAGACAGAGGGAGAGAGAGAGAGAGAGAGAGTATGTGTGTGTGTAACAGATATTGCTTCCAGAGTTAATAACAGCATTGTAGCCAACAGGGAACACTTAATTGTCCCCTTTCATTCTTAAGTCATCTCCATCCACCTTTCTACCTTTTTTCAGTCTTAATTCTCTTTTTTCTTCTTGTCTTTTTTTGTATCCTGCAGTTTCATCCATATTTTCTTCCCTTTTCTTTTCTCTTGCGTTCTACCTTTGTCACATTTTTCAAATCTCATGCTGCAAGTTATTAGCAGAACACACCGTTTATTCATTATCACGTAGATTAGATATAATTTGTTGTACAAAGCTGCCTTCCTGTAACCCACTAGATGGCGCAATGGCTGTTAGAGAATAGTAGTATGACTCATCAGGCTAAAATGGCTGACTTCCTGTTGGGTTTAGAGAATTACTCCAAGAGAATGTATACATCTTAGGCCACCTACAAATATTTAAATTACAAACTTTTAAGTATATTAGGAGGCTGTTTCCTCAAAAAAATGCAGGGGGAGCTATTGAGCCCTTTTTGCCATGCTTGTCTGAAAAGTATGTACATTTTTTCCCAGGCGTAAAGTGCTAAATTTCATCCATCCATTTTCAACTGCTTAATCTGAGGCTGGGTTGAGGGGGCAGCAGTCTAAGCAGGGACGCCCAGACTTCCCTCTCACTGGACACTTTCTTCAGCTCTTCTGGAGCAATCCTAAGGCATGCACAGGCCAGCCGAGAGACCTCTCCACCGCGTCCTGGGTCTCCTCCTAGTTGGACATGCCCAGAACACCTCACCAGGAAGGTGCCCTAGCCACTTCTGACTCCTCTCGATGTGAAGGAGCAGTGGCTCTACTCCGAGCTCCTCTCGGGTGACCGAGCTCCTCACCCTATCTCTAAGGGAGCGCCCAGCCACCCTTCGAAGGAAACTCATTTCAGCCACTTGTATTTGCGGTCTCATTCTTTCAGTCACTACCTGAAGCTCATGACCGTAGGTGAGGGCCTGCCTTTACATCCTTGAAAACACTGCTAGTTAAATATAAAATAAATAAAATGAAGTTATTGTGAAATTGGTTGAATTCAATCAAATTTTGATTAATGTTTCTCAGCAAAACACATGCCGATCATTTATTATTAGTTGCTATGATGGAACATTTACTCATTTACTCACAGTGTGACAACTGCTCCCTGTAAACTTCTATTGTCTGCTAGTGTGTGCTTACACTGCGGACCACTAAGGTAGAAAATGCAGAAACTGTGCAACTGACTGCAAATATGTTGGAAAGTGTCCAAGAACTTTATGTTTTAGTAAACTCTCCAGAAGTCAATTAGAGTTTTTGGGCCTGAACGCTAATTTGTTGTATTGATGCGGAGCCTTGCTGGATTACAGAATTACAGGTTTTCATGGTATTAAGTAATTTACAATAGTAAACTGTGTTGTGTGTGTGTGTGTGTGTGTGTGTGTGTGTGTGTGGGGGGGGGGGGGGGGGGGTTGATTGCGGGCTGCGGTGCAGCTCAGTTACATTCATTAGCACTAACAGGTTGTGGCACTGCTTAATATTCCATGCAAACTCACGCTCACAAACATACACACATGAAGTCAGTTATTTAGCAGCACAAAAGCAGTTTGAGCTAATAACTCAGTAATCCAATGAGGCTGCATGTTGATTCGATACGTCTTCAGGCCACATATTTAAGTTCTGCTGATATACAGTAAGCCAGGCATGGACACACACACACACATGCACAGAGATGTATTAGATGCATTTTGCAGGTTGCTAATGAGGTGGAACAGGCACAAACATGCACTATGTTTAAGTGGTTTCAATAGGAGTGAAGCATCACTGCATTAATAAGAAAATGCTGCTGTCTGTATTAATTTTTCCATTAAATGTCCTCACAGCTGTCAGTTTGGGCTACATTGAAGCAAACCACTGCCCAACATGTCTGTTAACCACAGACCCAAACACTGGATTTGCTGGGAACATATCTTTCACTTTTGCTTATTTATGTTATATATGTGTCAAGTAAATAAGTGGAAGGAACCATTACATGTTAGTTAGATATTATATGCGAGTATTGGGTAAGGATAAAAAACAGAATAGGGAAAACATGCTGAACACTGATTTAAACTTATTGTTTTTTCACAAACAAGTCTTTATAGCTGTTGTATTCTTGTGGTTCAGGCCAGTCACCATACTGTTGAGGAAATCTGTGTGAACATCAAGATTCTCAGTAGTTTGTTGTATTTCTGGATTTATTGCTCTGATCGATAAAGTAAGCTCATGGTGTACAGTGACAGTGAGGGTTCATCCAATCATCTGCAGTGAAATCTCTTTTAGGAGTTTACTTAATGACAGAACCGCATACATAGCACCTTTAGGGCTATACATGCAGGTTTTTATCTGCTGGTGTGTTTTTAATCAGCTCTCTCATAAAGCATTAGCCTGACCAGTCATAGCTATTTACTCTGTGAAAATTCCCTCTGGTCGAATTGAGTGGAATTAGCACTACATTGCTAATACCAAAATCGATTTCCAAATATTCAGATAATGTCAAATTAAAAGGTGTAACAGCTTCTGTTATGTTATATATCCTCCTTTGTTTTTTTTTCTCAAAAGAGCAAGGAGCAGGCACCTTAGACGATAGAAGTGATTGAAACATAAGCCCTGTAGGATCTGCCATGTTGGTTTGTTTACATCAAGTTACCTGAATTCCACATGCTCAGGCAGTTTGGCATGACTTTGCCTAGAACGCTACAAAGTTGTGAGTCGTGGCTTGAAGTCGTAACTTACGGGCTCAAAGATATTTGAAGAATTGCAAATAACTTTTTTTTTTTCATACTAGTCTGGTTGTCGCTCTACGTCACAAGTTTTGTTTCTTTGATTGTGTGTATGTCTATCCAGTTGCATCTAGAGAGTTTATTCTGTGTCCACTGGTACTACCTCCTAGAAATCCAACTCAAATCCACAGAAATAATTCTCTATAAAGAATAGAAGACTTAGGATGGTTGTCCAGGCTACCAAAAATGATATCTGTGTAAAAAAACCTTAACATTCCCTGATCCTTTTAAGTTTCACTAGATATACATCAACAGCTGAATACAAAAAATAATGCTGGTTTAATTGCAGACAGTTTACAGTCTCAAAGCTTCAATGATCCATCTGCTGAAATGGTATGGCAATTTCAACTACGTATTCCACTGTGTCCCAAAGCAGACTTAGCACATAAGTATATGTAAACATTTTCAGCCCATCTTACAGTTAACCATCAGTCTAATTACAGAATTAGTTTTTCTCCAGTAACACTCTGAAGAAGCATTTATCAACATTTCACAGGCAACTTCAAACATGTGTAGCATTCTCTGAAGATCACTGTGAGGTTAAGAAATCGCCTTGAGCATTGCATTATTGAATGCACTGTATGTTTTCTGATTTTAATCTTAATTAGAGGAGTGCTATCAGATGCTGTTAAATAATTTTACTGCCTGACAAACACACACTTGAGCATCTGTATTTCTGTCTGTCTTTGAGTTTTCACTACAACATGAAGCAGCACTGGATGAACCCAGACATTCACAGCAGCAGAGATCTTTCTAATGTAAAATTCAATTTAGGAGGCAACATTATGGACATATAATTTTAATCCACAGCATTAATACAGGATATTAATTAGTCTGATTTTCAAGAAAAGTAAGGAACAAGAAAAAAAATGTCATGAAATGTAATTCTTTATTTATATCAGGTTTGGAGAGTGGTGGTAAGCTGGGATACACAAGATGACTTTTAGGACTAAAGATGTCGATCCAAGCTGTTAGACTGGAATTTATTTGATTGGTTATGTATTATTAAAAGATAATATTTCAGTTAAGCCACTATACAATAGAATTATTAAAATCCAGGAACAATTCAGTTCAATTCTATTCAGTTTTATTTATATAGTGCACAATCTCACATCAGAATAGAAATGAACCTAAATGAGCTTTGAGCCTTTTGGTCTGGTCAGGCTTCATTTTCAACACAAATACAAGCTCATGGCTCTTTGAAGGGGAATGGTGATTGAAGAGTTTGTGGATTCACGTCCCACTGGCACAGTTGAGGTCAGGCATTAAAAACTACAAGATAAGGTTAAAAAACAGGTCAGGTTCAGGTAATGATCATGGTTTGGCTGAGGCAAAAATGTCTGCATCTCACATTGACTGTGACTGAAGACACACATTTAAAATATTACGGTAAGCACATTTTACAAGGCAAAACTTCACCATCTGCCGCCACCAATTTACAGCCTCCATGGTGACCAATCCTGACCCAACAACGCATATGACATATGGGCGGCAAATGAACTGCATTTTGGTTTTAAGTCATGGCAGGATTCTGATTATTTAAGCCTGTGCTGGTACATCCCCTTTAGATCTGTGGCAGATCCCCTAAATAAATATATCTGTTTAACTTCTTTTAAATTAACTTAACTTATGCATGTGGTGTGCTAAAGTGACTGAAAGATTGCAAGCTTTCTTTCTTTAAAAAACTAAACTAAACTGAACTAAATAGCCGACTGATGGCTATTCAATATTTTGGTGTTGTTTCACTGCCATACAGAATAAAAATACATAATTGTATGAAAGTAAATGAGCTGTTCTGCCAGACTGACTGAGTGTAACACACTGCCAAATGCACCTGTACACAACTAGTGGTAAATTTTCACTGAAACACTGAGTGAAGGCTGCAGCAGGTTCAACGCTTAATATCGATCTGAAAAGTGTTCATGTCCAGAAAAAAAATGCTTTTATCATGCAGTGTATCCATCCATTTTCACTGCAGCATAATTAAATAAAAGGATGCTGGATCGTACTTAAATCCTTTCTGCAATGCAAAGTGCATCTGATTGTAAAAGTGATTTTGAAAGAAAGAGACAAGCTGGATGTGTGTGTGTTTGTGTTCGTTCTAATCAATGACTTCTAATAACACAAATGAAATAAGCAGAACAGACATTTATCAGCAACAGGAGGGGGACTTGAGTATGTCTCTGAAACTCAACACAATAAGCTGTCTGCAATTAAGCCAATTAGTGCACAGAAACCACACAGGAAAACCTCAGGGAAGGATAAGGGTGGCTATACGATACCTAACACTGCATTAAAACACACACACACTAAAACACATCACTGCTTGTTGCATGGTGAGGGTGAATGTAAAGCTGCTATGATGGACTCAACAGATCAAGCTAATTTGTAGCTCTTCAGCTGGCTTCACATGGTGGACAGTTCAATATGCATATGAGACATTTCTAAGGTGGTAGCATAACAAGGAATCTTTGTTGGCACACAGAAACTCATCTTCACACTGACATTGAGCAAGTTCTCATAACATACTATATAACTATGTGTGAACAGTGCTAGTGGCCAGGTGGGATTTGTAGCCATGGCTCATAACCTTACATCTAACCTAACACCACTTATAAACAGCCTTCATTGAGAAGAGTATTCATAAAAGTTGTCTATCTTTATGTAGTGTTTTTTGTACATCATCTTGTACATCAAGCAACCTAGGGTTAAGTGATTTGCTAACAGAGCACATTAGCATGTAGCCTTGGTGGGAGATTGAACTGACTTTCTGATTAGGGGTCTACACCTCCTGAACCTGAGACACAACCGACCTACAGACAGTGGCGGTTCTACATTCAATTACTCCCCGGGCGAGACCCCCCCCCCCCCCCCAAAAAAAAAATAATTCATTAAATCATTAAATAAGGGGGAAGGCAGCAATTCAATTTAGTTAATGTAGCATGTTTTACAATCAGAAACTGTCTCAACGCGCTTCACAGAGACCCGGAGCCTGAACCCACTTCAGAGCCACAATGTCAGGAAAAACTCGTTTTTAACAGGAAGAAACCTTGAGCGGCTCATAAGGAAGAACCTTCCTGCTGCCAGTCGGATGGGTAGAGGAGGAGAAGAAGAGGGAGACAGGACAGAGAGGATGAAGGAGAGAGAGGAGAAGAAGAGGGAGACAGGACAGAGAGGATGAAGGAGAGAGAGAGAGGAGAAGAGGGAGACAGGACAGAGAGGATGAAGGAGAGAGAGAGAGGAGAAGAGGGAGACAGGACAGAGAGGATGAAGGAGTCTTGCAAAATGGATAATATGATGATAAATGTTATAAATAATAAATTCCCCATTGTCTATATATTTTTTTTAAATTAAACTTATATAAGGCATGTAAACTAGAGCACTACAATTGTACTGGATCAAACATATGTCCTTGCTTATTCAGACAAAACAAAATATTTCACTGTACTAAAACAGGACTGCATTTTATACATACATATAATTCTTTGTTAGCAATGATGGTGCTTTCAGATTTTAATAAGCAGCATAAAAGGTTGTAATGTGTAACACTTTGGGCAACTAGTCATTTTGATACCTGTGTGTTGGTGCAGACTGTGGGCATCGAGTGAAGAGATAAATATGGATGAAAAATAATCATTCCCACTTTTTACCCTGTATTTAACTCATAAACCAGCTGACAGTGAGTAGTATTCTTACTTTAGTTTAACGTTAATCAGCCCGTCATTGATAGACGGACTTGTGTTAGCAGACAGTAGCTAACTTGTTAGCTAACCGACGAGCCACAGCTTCTGTACAGCAGCTTCTCAGCAAGCAGGGGCGCCTGCAGCTGCAGGGGGCGCTAATTTGCCAATTCTCCACACGGTGATCTATGATACACATAGAAAACTGCTTAGCAGATGATTTCTTTTTCCAACTGCTCGTGCGGCCCCCTGTGTGATGCCGCCCTGGGCGACTGCCCGGTCTGCCCATGCCCAAAACTGCCACTGCCTACAGATGAACACATTTTTTAGTGCAAAACTGTGATAGCACCTGATGAGACTTGAACCCAGTTATCCAACCCCATTCCAACCATTCCAACCTACATTTGGCCTTATGTTGTAAACATTCACAACTTGTGTGGGTTGTAGACACCGCCTCATGCTACCTCTAGGGGTGAGAGCACTGACAAAATGCAAAAGTGATCAAACATCAGGCAGAAAGGATGAGAGCAGAGAAATGGTCTGTGGTCAGTACCTGCAGAACCTCTCCTTTATAGGGCTGTCTTGATAACTGCCTCATTTCCACCTGTTGTCTGTTCCATTAGCACAACAGCAGCTGAAACTGATTCACAATCAGTGTTGATCCTAACTGGACAGGCTGACTTCACACAAGTGTGATTTACTTGGAGTTACACTGTGTTGTTAAAGTGTTCCCTTTATTTTTTTTGAGCAGTGTATTTTGTCACTGTACACTAAAAGGCTGCAATTAAAAATGGGTAACAGCAGGAAAGGCAACACTTTTCTTTTTGAGCACATTGATGGTAATCAGACCCAATGGGCCTATGCTATACATCCTTTGACACAATGTTCACCTTAACTGTCTAACAAACACTTCCATGGTTCCAACCCCCAGATATGCGGTTGTGGATGTCCAATGTGTATTTTTTTGTAGTTGATAATCAATGAAATGTAACATCTAATACAAGGACACTTTGCCTGAATGTATCAAAACCTAAAACAAGTGTTTAAATTTAAATTGAGTTTGGAATTCACAGGAAGAAAGCCACCTCAGCAGCACTCATGTACAACATCCACTGCTTCGTTTACCACTTCCTGATCATTCTTCCTCTACATCGTTGCCTGATTAACCTTCTCCAGCTCACACTGCTGTGTTTGCTCTTTTTCTCTGGTTTTGTGTTCCTGTTTCAGTTCAGTGCAGATGGTGCAGTGTAATGGGGAGCCCTAATTGGATATAATTGGTGCTCTGACAAAGTTCTCTTAGGCCTGGAATCAATACTGGCACTTTAGTGGTGCTGTTGTGTACAAACCTGGCAGCTCTGGTGTAGATGTTTATTTGAGCTATCATGCCAATTGTACCCTTTTATAAATACAGTATAATACAATCAGTGAGTGATTTTAAACGCACTGTAATGTAGTAATTGAGATTGGCATGCACTAGGCTATAAAAAATACACTGCAAAAATAGGTACCTTGCACATAATATGTTCAATGATTACATTTTGAATTATGTTTAAATCATCTTTTATACAAATACGCACGAGCCTATTTATCTATTCATCTATTCATGTTGTGCTTTGTTTGTGCAGAGGCTTAAGCAGGAAAATGTGTCTGTGTGTGCATGCTTGTGGCTGATGAGGATATGTATGTTTGAGTAAATAGCTAAGTTGCGGTGATGAGACTTTACACTTCACTGCACCACCGTGATAAGGTCATTAACGCACCCCTCCTAAACAGTAAACAAGCACCTGTCGCCTTCAAACCTTTCTGACACACAAACAAACACCTTAGACATAAAACAAAATACCAATAGACGGTGACCTGGTATTACAAACATGAGTAGTCGAAAAAACTAAACAAAATAAACCAAAAAAAAATCATTAATTTTAGGTCAAATTTAATCTGCAAAATTTAATTTTGGACCGTGGAAGCATCTGTCAACTGTCTGAGACTCAGCCTAAAGTCTCATCAGTGCTTTCATTTTAGCTTTCTTTGATGTTTCAGATCCCTTTCGATTACTGTTTAGTTTTAGGCATCATAGTCCATGGTTGAATTGAGGCATTGGAAATTGATGTCATTAGCTTTATACATATAATACTTTTTAGATTAGTGTGTGATCAGAGTGTGTCTATATGTGCCCCCCTCTCTCTCTCCCATGTGTGGAGTGCGGGATAAGTGCAGGACATTGGTTCCTTTACCAGAAATACTGCAGGAACATCAGCGCTGATACATCTTGGTTGTCCTCTCTAGCCTGACCCTCCATTCGTCTCCCTCTGCCCTGCAGAGCTGTAGTCGACTCAACAGGTTAACGAAAAAGCAATAAAAGGTTTGCCAAGACACACAGGGTCAGCACTCCTCTTTGTGAAAGAAATACTAGACTTTCTTAAATCTTGTGCCTCTTATGGCTAAACTCCAGGCTTTCTTTTCCTTATTTCCCCAAAACATTGTCCCAAAAACAGGTGAGCTACACTGAGCTAAGTGTGGTGGACACTAAATCAATAGAGGGCTGGATAAGGTTCTAGTGGTTCACATTTAGCAAAAAGATAACTTAGGAGGATACCTCAAAGGCAGATTGCTTGGATAGAGATGGAAGCTGACATATCACAGTAATTAAAAGAGATAAGAACGCAGGCAGACAGGTAACACACACACAAGCATCAGAAAATACAGCTAGAAGGCACTGAAAACAGGTGGAGGGCAAGAGGTGACGCCGTGAAATGATTGCTTCAGATATTTGGAAATTACCTTTGTAACTTTTATAGCATCCGCAGTGTCCCATAGAAATAAACCATTTATAGGATATAGTTACTGCAGTTTTGGGGGGCACACAGGTAATGTATTGGAGCCGGTGGGAGTTGTGAGGTCGGGTCAATCTAATTGGCTTTCTAAAATACAATATTGTCCATGTGCTGCAAGAGTAAACACTATGTCCCAGTTCAGAGGCTGGTTTCTCCAAAGTCCATATTTCTTCCACCAAATACACTGTCACAAACCAACAAGGCATGTCCAATTTTAAAGGCTACTGACAAACGCAGGTGGGTCACTATCATTTGAGCACTGCAGTGGACAAATGGTTCAAAATGTGACAGCAAAAAGAGTTGTTTCCTCATACACTTGGCTGGTCTAAGCCTTTCAAACACTTGCATGGTTTTTTTAAGATCTCCGTTCTAAGAACCTTCGAGTATGTTGATTCAGCTATATGATCTATGTTGGAGGGTGCAGTCTGTGGTGAAGCAGGGACCTAAATCGCAGAAAGCCAAAATCCCTCCTAAAGTCAATCATTTTGTTCTCCTGATCACTTGTATCCTTGTGTGTTTCTGCATATGTAGAATGATAGCGTGAATGATCAAAGGAGTGACAACTCTCACCATTAATACAAGATCTTTGAACAATGCACAAGTTGCAGGTGTTTGATCTTGTTTGTAGTTTTTAGATGGATAGAGCAGTAGCCTCCTCGACAACTTTTGTGATATGAGGTTTAAAGCTGAGAGTCCAATTTATTTCTGTCCCTTTCTGTCTTCAAGAACCTCTTGGAGGAAAAAAAAACATCTCTTTTAGGAATACCTCCTCTGGTAATGCATCTATCTGTGCAGTACTCCTAACAGGCATTTATGGGAACCAAACTTTCCTCTTCTCCCCTTCCTTCTGCCACCCCTTCTCTTAGACCCTATTCAGACTTGTGCTCAGGCGGAATTTGGGCCAAATCCTGCTCTACCCGGATTGAGCGTGGACACTATGTGGATTGGCCAGATTTGAAAACATGATATATTTGATTCCACTCTAGCTGGATTGTCTTTTCCCAATATGAACAGTGTTAATGCTATCTTTTCCATCCTCCTTTGTACTTCCATTACTGGTTGCTGGGACATTTTTTCATTACTCTGGTAGTCTGTAACAGCTCTCAGCTGAGGCTTATGAATTTAATGTGGTAGGCCCAGCTAGCTCAGTCAGTAGAGCATGAGACTCTTAATCTCAGGAGCCCCACGTTGGGCATCACCCTTTATCTAATTTCCCTACAGGGATTAATGTACTTAATCTTAATGTAGTCTTATTGTCTATTCTAATATTTATAAGTTGCTGTGGATAAAAGCATCTGAGTGAATACATGTAAAATTACTGAATGTACAAAAACACATCATCCCCATTGCACCTTTAGACCCAACAGGGTTTGCACAGTGTTACAGGGGATACTGGAGACAAAAATAGGCAGCTTTCACTCCGACTGCTACAAATATCAGAGGAGCTATGGCATATAACACTGGGCTACAATATGAACGTGTCTTTATACATAATGTCTGCCTACAATAAGAAATGTCATTGTCCTACTTTGATGGAACCATTTCCCTACATTGGGCTTACACAATAACAGTTTATTGTTCATACAAGAGCAGCATCTAGTTATGTAAACATCCGCCATTTAAATCACCTTAAAAAAATCAGTCATCACTGTTATTTTTCTGGTGACGACAAGCTGCTATGTTTAGTATTTGAGATAATATTTGCTGTTTCACTGATGTGGTTACTGCTGTAAAGATCATCCCATCGCTCATTACCTTGTGTGATTATACACATACCTGCTTCTCTTGT
Source organism: Parambassis ranga (assembly GCF_900634625.1). Lineage (NCBI taxonomy): Eukaryota > Metazoa > Chordata > Actinopteri > Ambassidae > Parambassis > Parambassis ranga. The sequence goes on from NC_041031.1 coordinate 4,801,060, forward strand.
TCTACCTCCTCCATCTGTGTTATTGCTCAGCAGGAGCCTTGTAAAGTTTTGCAAGAGCATTGGGCTTACTGTTTGATCTTTTTTTCCACTCTTCTCTTCATTCATTCATTCATTCGTTTATTATTATGCCAAGGTATAGGCTGTGTATATAGCATTCTAACAGTAACCTGCCTGACTAAGATGGTGAGGTTCATGGTTCATCATTTTTTATTCAGAAGTTTCCTCCATCTAAAGCTTATTCATATCTTAAAAGTTTATTTATAGTTTGGACTGTTTTCAGGCTAGACCCTGTCTTACACTCATACATTTACACATATTCACCTTTGAGAGTTGCTCAGTATGACCACAATATTCTTTTGTTGACCTATGGCAGCTGCAGCGGAGTTGCAGATGGGAGCTCGGGTTCTTTGCTTGAGAGAATGTCGATAGTTGTTGCTGAAGTAGTGTTACTCATTCACTTAACACCCCCATTTTCCCCTTCCTGGGAAACACAGGAGTCTGAACGCACCGGTGAGAATATGACTCACTTCCAGACTGAATCACTTGTTTAAATGTATATGGGAGTAGATGAGAATGAAATATGACAGAAGAAAAAGGCTGTGCGAGAAGGGAACAGAAAGTGTGGATAGGTCAGGAGAGGGGACAAGATGAGAGTTGAAGATGGAGCAGAAGATGGAAGAGGTGAGGCGAGACGAAAAGAGAACAAGGTTGAAAAGGGGGCATAAGATCTGGGAGAAAAAGTGAGCAGAAGTGAAAAAAGATACTTTGACACTTAAAATTGTGATTTGGGAGAGTGTGTACAGCCTAGTTAGAATTTTATTTCTCTTCCTACAAATGATTTTCCTGAGTGCAGAGTGAAAGAAATCAATAGATTCTGCATTTATATAGCATAAGCTCACCCGTGGGAACCTCTCTCATATGATGTAATAGGTTAAAGTTCAGAGAAATCACACCCCACCAAACATACCTGCATCCTAGACCGTGCACTCACAATGAATAAAAGAGCGAGCAGCAGCATAAACCAGAATGCAGAAAATCTTTTTAAAGAAACTATAGGTAGCAGCACAGCATGCACATGTATATTCTTTTACAAGTGAATGCATTGGTACCACATAGACCCCTTTTCTTTTCTTTAAAGCTGAAGCGCATTAAAAGGTTTGTGCTAGCCTAACATGTGATAAAGCTTTATAGTGTGGAGGAGGTCAGAGCAGGAGAAAGAGGAATTGAGCTGAGTATAGACAGTGGGGAAGGACAGATGAGAAGAGAAGGGAAAAGAAAAAAACACTTCAAAAATGAGATAAGAAGTGAGATGAAGCGAGAAGGTAAGATTGTGAGGAGAGGTAGAAAATCTTAAAGGAGTAAGATTGTCTTATATGACTCTTTCAGAAGTTCAGCCAAAGCCAACATCAGCTTTCAGTGAGGCAAGTCATGCAGAGTATTGCCCCACTGCCAGCAAGGAAAGAGTCCAGATTAAAGTCTTCCTGCTAAAACCACTTACGGTGGGGTTTAAGCATTGAAAGTAGTTTGTAAAATAGTGCCTTGATTTCAATCTGACATTCTGCAACATGCTTCTGAACTACACATTGGTCATATACAACCACTGAAGTGTGCGTCACTGATCGTTTGAACTGAAAACTTGACCACGGTTTACATCAACCCCTTCAAGCCAGCATTTAGTAGATGCACCTTTGGCTGTAATCACAGCGCTACGTCTGTGTGGATTGGTTTCAGCCAAACGCTGCAGTTTTACTCCATCCTTCTTTGATCTAACTTGGGTATTAACAGTGCTTTTCAAGTCCAGCCACAAATTCACTATTGGTTTGAGGTCTGGGTTTATACTCGGCTAATCCAGAATATCCTCCTTGTTGTTTTGAAATCACTTCTGTGTAGCTTTCACTGTATCGTTCCGTTCATTGGCTCAGTGAAGATGCTCAGTAAGCCTCTATATGAAGCTAATTTTCAGTGTTTAAAAGCCAAAGAAAAAATAGTGATAAAAAGTGATTCCAGAAACCCTCAAAATGAGCTCAACACAGATAGAGAGACACCCCAACAACACTGAAAATGACCAACCATAATCTGGCACAACTCAGGCTGCTATAAAAAAACAACAACTGGGAAATGAGTCGTCAGCAGCAGTTGTACTGGAGAACAAAGTTATTAGTAAAACCAACATGTTTTGGCAAAGCTTTGTTCTCTGTACTTTCAGTGTTAGTACCACTGCTCCCGCAGAGCTGGGAGAGTCTAGAGTAGGAGGATAAAGGGGGAGGCACACAGAGGAGCTGAGAGGAAAACACCTCATGTTTAGACACTGGCCCTGTGATCCTGCAGAACAAGCCAGACTACAAAGGGCTGGTGGAATTGGAGAAACAGGTCAGGTGGTTGAGGAAGAAAGAACAGGTGGTAGCAAAGGGAAATGTAAGCGTTAAAAGTTAAAACAGGCAAAAGAACAGAAGCAACTGAGGCCACCCTTGGGGCATATAATTTAATATGAATAATGGAAGAAAGTCTACAGAAGCTGCTTGTTTCACCGCTATTTGTCTGGATACAACTTTAGTGCATATAATACAGGATAATGAAGGGTAGTTTTCTTTGACTTTATGATACATATTCACTGTTTCTGTTTTATGTTTTGTATCGTAACACAACTAAAACCTTTTCTGTGATGCTATATGAAACTTTATTATCCTAATAGTTCATAAAGTGATATATATATATAGATCTGTCTGTTTTAGGCTTTATTTACAGGGTTGACTTCATAGTGTTACATTTATTTATTTTGAGTAAGACCCCAACTTTTATTACCTCTTTATTCAGTTTTATATTGAAATATACAGTGGCTCTATGAGACCCAAGACTCAATTTATAGATGAACACGCACACACAAATAAAACTAAAATTAAAAACACAGGCACAGCATTGAGGTGGAAAAAGTTAAAATGTTCTGTTTTGTCGCACTCTCAGGGCCGCCTTGGTACATCTATAGTTTCAACATGTCACAGAGACCGGTGCAGTGTCAATGTACCGCACACAGGAGCTTCAGGGCAAATTTAACACTGATGAGTAACCTCGGCACGATGAGTGAGTGTATGTGTGTGACAAATAAAGATCATTTGTTCTGGCTGTGCAGGTTGCATTCATGTGGGAGAAACTGTGAGATAAATGAAGAAGAAGTGCATGAGCAAACCAGTGTGTGTTCACTCTGTGTGTGTGTGTGTGTGTGTGTGTGTGTGTATACACTAAAAAGCTGAACAAAAAGGTGTAGGGGTCCATGACAAGTTGTTGATGGGTACATATCCGCTCTGGGGTCTCAGTCAGACTCTACTGTAGGAAAAAAAAATGAAGATGAAAAGATGAGTGGAATTCAGGTGGAAAAACACATTATGGTGTCTCCCTATAGAGTCACGAATGGCAGTGACTTGTTATTGTATGTGTGTGTGTTTTGCCTTTTATCTTATTTTTCAGCTGCTTGTCATTGGTGCACATACTGACAGGTATTGATGCACAAAAGCTTGCTCATTCAAGTTTTAAGCATGTACTTTTGACTCCACCATTGTGTATATAAGTGTGTATGCGGTTTGTTTCTGCAGTTTGTGAGCTTCTTCAGCGAGTTTAAATGTTAACTCTGAGTTGACTTACTCTGAGTTTCACAGTTCAATACAGCTGATTTCCAATGAATTAGACATCGGAAAGAAGAAAATGTGATCAACACAACATAACAAAAGAGCAACAAAACTACAGCTGAATTTCTTTCATTATTAATTTTACAAAAATATACATAAACTGGAATCAGTATATATATAATATGTACGGCATATTTCGTTTGCCCATATGTGTTATCAAACAACTTGGGGTAATTGAAAAAGAAAAAAAAATCTTAAAAATTAAATTACAAGTTGCTTTATAGAGTTAAAAAACAAGATAACACATGGTGATTGTTAACTGTTAACTCCTTAAACACCATTGTAAAGGTTCTTTGAGTGTGTGCAGACAACAATGTAGACTACACAGCAAAACAGGAGGGAGACAACAGTAAAAAACAGCAGACAGGCCCACAGGGATTTGGACACTGTTTATGTGACAAGGCTGGTAGCCAATTCAAAAAGAACTCAACCCACTCAGGGACATCAGGGACAACAGACAAGTACTGTCAAATCCTGCACAGACAGACTGACGAACATCCTTGTTTCATTTTAGATTGTACAAATGTATTTAGTAATAACTCAAAATGCATGGAAAATAAGGTGTGGCCCTGGTAATACACAGAAAAAAGGGAATCAGGACGTTTCTCCACATAGAGCTGCTTTTAGCCTGACAAAAAGATGTAAAACACGATAGGATTCACACACTCTGAATATTTTGGGGCATTCAAAGAGAGGACAGTTGAGCAAGTCTTGTATTCTTCTCCTTCCCGCACTGTGTGCTGGGATAAACAGGCCCAAACAGGCATCGGGACGTTTTTTATTCATCTCAGCTGTTTCTGCTGGTGAATGTCCTTGTGCTGTCTTCTACCACAGCCTGTTTATCAAAGAAAGATGGAAGTTTGTCGATAAAGTTTCTACTCTGGCGGAGATAATGCACTGTGAGAAAGTTTCGGCATGAAAGCAGCCAGGAGGGTGTTTGATAGACATAAATAGGTGCCTATTTGCTCCATCATCTGTTTTTTTTTTCTTTTTTTGCCCCCTCCCCAATCTCTGCTTGTGCTGTTCTGTCTCCCTATTTGCATGTCATTTTGTCTTCGCTTATATCAGTCTTTTGAATAGGTGATGACTTTGTGCCTATATCTATTGTATTTGACTTTATCGCTCAACTTGACCATCTCTTTATTTCTTCAGAATTTATGCATGGAGGTGCAGCAGCTCTTACCTGATAGCTCATCTTTTTTAAAGAAGTACCTCTCATCCTGAGTCATACAATCTCCTCGACTGTTTGTACTAGCTAGCAAAGAATTGACCTTCAGTTCCACTTTTATTTCTATTGCTGGTTCTTATTTTTTATTGACAATCGGAGGTGCTAGAAACTCATTGAAATATACATTCAGTAGCTGAAGATTTTTTTATATATATTTTTGACCAGAAATAATCCCATTGATACGGAAACTTGGCCAAGATGGGCAGCAGTAGAAAGAAAAAAAACAATGTATTGCATAAATATAAGGGATTAGAATAATCCCTATCACACCCTAAAATTGTGGTCATTTTCCTCCCACCATAGGATGATGTAAATTACATATAGCGTGAATATTGCACAGTGTTTTATATCACAATCTCAGACATAAATTGGAACTTTCAATCAATTTTATTCACACCAGAACTAATCGTTGGGCATGTTTACGCACTGAGGCAAAATCATGCAAAGGCCAACAAAAGTCCACAGGAGGAGGTTGAGGGTGGATGGAGGGTAAAAGTCTGATCCAGATTTCCAACTGTACTTTTAGTTTGGGTTAAAGACACACCATAATATTTTCCTCAACCTATCCAAGTCCACCACAAGACATGAGCCATGGTCCTGTGTGTCTAATCCTATACTCATTTTTCAGGCCTTTGTTTATCCTATAGTTCTGTTATACTAAGCCCTAAAATGATCCCATATGTCAATTTTAGGATTCCCCTTAAAGTTTGTTAGGAGAGTCGTCCCCTGATAAAATCTACTCCCAAAGGTTCCTATCCTGCCTGGCAGTGGTATAATATGATGGAAAGCTAAATGTTGTAAATTGACACTTTTTTGATGTTGAATGTAGAGGTTGTTCTTCCCTGTGATGCAGAAGAACAATGAGTTACTAAATAATGTGTTTCAGTGATGAGTGTTTTAAACAATCTGTACATTATGTTGTCCAAGCTTGAACCAAAATGTGATTTCGTTGTGTGTTTGTACCAGGAGATCATCATATCAAAGCCTTTCCTGATCTGAGCTATTTCTGTTTTCCCCATCCTGTTCACTGGCATGGTCATCACAGACAGTGCAGCCAAGATAATCAATATTGGACACATATACACACACACACAGGCTTCCATGACCATATTGTGTTGTTCCCACATGGACAAGATGGCTGCCTCTTGTTTCTTGTTTGAATGAACAAACAGAGATTGAGTTCACATTACTGTCCCTTCCAACTCCGCTCTACTGTTGGATGCTGTCTTTGTTATTTTTTGAGTGTTTGTATTCACAAACAGTAAGTTGGCCTAGTTGGTTTTCTGACTCCAACTCACTGTTATTAGTCAAAATTTGTTGTTTAGGAAAACAGTTATTAAGGTCTCACTGTCGATGACATCACCGTGACTGTGAGCAACTCACTTGTGTCTCACTGAATGGTGGCTAAATTAAACATGTTAATTTAGTGCATTTATGGGCGTGGCCACTTTAAGTGACAGCTTTTCTGCAAGCTTTTCTGTGCAACAATTAACAGTTACATATATTCAATCTTTGGTGAAACCATGTCCAAATTAGCATTTAGTTACAAAAAATATTGATCATTCATTAGTTTCTTTCCACTCAGTCTATGTGATATAAAGAGTAATAGTTGTAAAATAAACCTTGCTAGTCAGTGTGCATTCCCTAATACGGGTGGTAGTCCATCCTGATGGAGGCTTTAACATCTGTGGAAATATATGGTCAAACTTGGTCAAAATATATGTCTGTCTGCATATATGGTAAAAGTGTATGGTTGTGCATAGATCCAGACCTCTGGCTGAGGTCATAAAGCATTCTGATGTTTAATGGTGTGTTTGATATTCGAACTGCAAACCCCTAAGTTGACCCAGAGATGTAAACACAAGCTTGCCAGAAAGACAAGATATACTCAAGGCCGTAACAGGAGGATCTGTGAAATACACACACACCCTCACATCTGAGATGTGAGTGGGAGAACTTCAATGTCTTTTAGTTTCGTATACGCCTTCCACCTTGTGATTATTGAATATGCATGTTTCACTGAAAAACATTACCTTTTATGCCTTTCTATGTAAATGTAACCACACCTTGTTGTCAGATTAATAAAACGAGCCTAATGCATGGGACCGACAGAATGCAAGTGGTCAGCTGCAGGAGCAGATCGAGGGGTCTGTATTGAGCTGTGCATTCTCCCTTTATATAAAGGCGAAACTGAAACTGATCAGTACTGGTTTTCATTCAATGTTCTGTGCTTCGGGGACGGAGTCTGGGAATCCGGGGTGACCAGATTAGGTCACAACACATCCTTTCTTTTATTCAGTCAGTCAGCTGGTGCGTGGAAGTCCACACTCTGTCTGACAAATCAACAGACCCAACATTCACCCACTCTCAGCTACTAAAAGACCCAATGGACTGACAATCTACAAACTCACTTGAGTGCTGCAGATTATCAAGAAACCCAGCAATCTCTGATCCTTTTCTATATGTGTGTGTGTGTGTGTATGATCTCTGGGTTTGGTATCATTTGACAGACAGCCAATGATCCTAGAAACAGGGGGGTGGGCGGGTGGGGAGACATGTGGATACCAAGATAACAGAGGCTGAGATACTGCAAAGAGGCAAGATCTCCTGTTGGAATTACAAGGGGCACACATGTGGGTTTGTGGTCACAATCCCTTTTGTGTGTGTGCGTGTTTGTGTGTGACTGTGTGGTACACAAAGGAGTATGAGGGAAGTGATTAGGGCTAAAGCTGTGAGTGAAGTACAGCCTGCTGTTTTTCTCAAGTTGAACATGAACAAAAATACAGTCAATATAACCACTGTGAAGCACATTTATGCTGGTTTGAATTTGATCAATTTCACTATTTATTTGTGATGTCATAGTTAGCAATACAATATTGTGTTCTGCAAACCGATGCTGATTGGTCATTTAGGGTTACGACAGAGGATCCTCTATCGATATCATGTGGACTCATCAGATCTCTTTTTTTGGCTCTGCTGCTTCTGGATGTTAGCTTGACGCACAAAGTCATTTGTTGCAAAGATCAGAGTGGACACAAAGGACACCTTGAGTTCAAAAGAGTGCTTGATATCGGCTATGTCCCATATTGAGGGGCTGCATTCTCCAAATAACCTGGCCTGTCCGAGCCTGTGCTTCACAGATCACGACGGTCATTAAATGCAATATCCCTGTTAAATTGGATGCACTGTTTTTTATTGTCTAGCAACATGCAGTTGATATTTATTTTGTGGAGTTTGTTTTTTTTTTGTCATGAAAAATAATCTGGCCTTTGCTGTTGAGAAATGAATCCTATTGGGCCACAACAGATCCACCCGCTGCATTCCTATTGCCAGGGAAAAAAGGACCCATTTGTCAGCGGCCTTGTCAAAAATGTGTCAACACTTGCAGAAGAAAATCCCCAATATGCAGCTTTGGCTAGCAAGTAGCAGTTAGCATGTTAGTGATGAATAGGCTGTCTTGGACAGGTTTATATTCACATAAGTAATAGATCGTCGGACAACCATTGTCTGAACCAAAGGTGGTTTTGGCTGTAAACACATAGTTTGGAAACTGGTAAGATAGACTTGTGTGAATGGATGTACGACTAAGACCTAAAAATGGGAATGAGGAATGAAACAGCTTCTTGGAAATCCACGAACTGATGATAAATATAGTCTATACTTTGTAAAGTAGATACATTTAAAGCCTATATCTCCTACATCAGTCCAATTAAAAATCTTGAGAAGAAGAAGTTTATTCACTGGCTCTACAGCATGATGGGCAGGCAAGTGGAGAGCATGCATTGTCCCCTCTGCACTGGCAAATTAAATCTTATTGTTCAGACAGTTCAGTTACTTAACATTAGTCGTCCCACCCTGCCTTAATTAAACCAACTTGACTTACTGTGTAAGGCTGGCCATTTACTTCCTCTGCCGCAATGCCACTTCTTGTTAGGGTGCGACAGCTCGTTTCCATGGGCCAGTAATTACAGAGACCTCAGGCACAGTTAAGCTGACCTGGAAACATATTTACTTCACTTTCACTCAATAACTGTTTCTGTACTGTGTGGCTGATCTGCTGAATTAAACCAGGTCTTTTAAAATGGAAGACATCAAAGCAGGCAAGCTGCTACAATTCATTATACACGTTTGTGGGCTGTCACAGCTGGGGATTTCTCCCAGTATGCTGACGCTATCAGAGTAGTTGCATATGTTTGTTTCTTGGGCATAACCCAGTTTGAAAGCTGTCAAAATACAAATACTGTACGTGTGATTAACACCTGAAACATTAGCTTGTTTGCATATTCGCATATTGTGCGGGTTTATGTATAGGAGGTGTGTTCCATGTAGGGAATACAGGTAAATTATGTGTATATGTGAGAGACTGAGAGTGCATACAGTAATTATTCCACATGAAGATGAAAATAACAGATTTGCTTCAAGACCCAGGGAAGACGGTATGATATTACGGTTAGTGGTGTGTGGTGGCATCAAAGGATGATAGGGTAAAAAGCTTGTTTGTACACATAGACTGACGCTAGCAAGAAAACCGAATGTATTATTATTTTTTAATTATTTTCCCTGAACTCAAAGGCACCTTTTTTATTTTCTCTTATTTACTGCCTACATCTCCACTGCTCTTTACTCACTTCTTCACAAAGACTTGTAATGTAGTTCCATCACCATCTAAAATTGCCTAACAAAACAAGCTTAATAAAAGAGCAGGATGAAACGACATTTCTGCTGAGGAAATGATATTTAATTTGCAGCAGCAGCAACAACAAAGAGAATGTCATTGTATCAAATTGCAAATTGCACAGATGTGCCTAAATACATGTAAATGGCCACGTTGTAGAACCAAGCTCTCAATAAAATCTTCTTAGACAGTTTGTGCTGTGACACAGATTTTTTGGCCTGACCTCATTTCAAATCCACACTCACTCTTTTTGTCAAAAAGTCCTGGTATAATACAGTATGTACATATCCTGATACTATCAATCGAAAAGTGTGTTTATGGTTATTTTTGCTGTAAAGTTGGATATTATTAACATGGAGATCTATGGGGTTAGACCAAGCGGCAACCTTCGGGGCTCAGACTTGAAGCCTATGTGGAATTGTAGTTCACACCACAACCGCTGGGGGCTGGCTCCAGAAGCGAGTAATTTCCCATAGACTCCCATGTTAAAATGTCCAACTTCACAGCAGAAATGAATATGTTTACAGCCTGGTCCAAAAAAAACATTCTGGTCTCAAATTATAAGTTCTCTTCTAGTGTCAAGGGGTGAATTTTTTTACAACTCACTCGTTTTAATTATATTTAGACTTAAAATTACGCATAATTATTGAAGCTAGCCTCTAGAGGCTGCTGGGGGAAGTGCAGTTTTTGACTTGGTGAGCATGTACATTGTAAGCTTTTGGTTTACAGTGCAGATGATTCTACTTGGAATTGCATGTCAAATTTGAGAGCAGATTTTGTAGTGCTGGAGTGATAAAGTGCTCACTTTTTAAGTAATAACATCCTTATCTATTGACTTTCAGTGTGGATGCAGTGATAATATTTTACAACCCAGCAAAAGACATCACAATGACTCATTACAGTGACGAGTACAACACCCATTTATACTCATATGGTTCATTTTAATCTGTTTTAAATCTCACTGCACTGACGTATGTTCTCTGTAGTTTGGATAATAATAATGAATAATACAGTAATATTGTAATTTAATGTCTATGAATTGCATTTTTTATTTAGTGTTAAAGCTGAGGAAGCTGAGGTTCAGACCAAACAATATATTGACATGGCTAGAGGAAGTTGTGCTGAAATGCTTTTTTAAAATATAGCTGCTCATAGAACTTTTTTTTTTTTATATATATAAAATAGTGGTTTTAATCTGACAGCAGCAAGCTTGTTTCTAGCTGCAGCTAATGATTAAAATAAGGAACAGTGTTAGATTAATGTCTTCTTATTAGTTATCCTAGCAGCACTGTCCCAGATTATAAGATGATCTTTAATCACACAGCCCACAGAAGCAGCAGACCACAGTCCTGTGTCAGACACACCACATTCAAACACACAACTCTTCACACTGACATTCATCATATCTCCTCAGCATGCTTTTGTGCAGTGTTGACAGTAGCACAGAACGACACGGAGCAGTTTGCTTAAAACACATGCTCCAGCTGTCTGTGCGGATTCATCTGTTTTTCGGCTGTGCCGTGTCTCTGCGTCTGCAGGGAGAGAGGGGCTTGAGAAGCTTATCCCCTCGACTTGGCTGCCTCAGTTATAAAAACTCTGTACAACAATGGGAGGGTTGGCATCGGAAATGCGAATTTGTTAGAGGGAGACACTCTGTACCAGAATACTCCATTACCACACTGAGCGAAATGAAAAAAAGCAGCTTAAGACATTAAAGCCAAATCAATCACGCAAACGTAATCATATTAGTAATGAAATGCTGATCATGCATATTATGCATGTCATGAATATAATATTGTGCACTCACTCACACTCACACAGCTATCTATATTCCAAACATCATGAATTTAGAAATGAACTCTGGCTTAAAACATGAAATATTAAAAATGTGGTCCGGCAAGGAAGGCTGTGGAGAACGGAAACACCGGGGGTGTGTTTAAAAGGAGATTAAACAGACTGATGAGTTTAAAAAAAACTTGGCATGCTAACCATCAAACTTAAAAGCGCCCGGTCTTTCCGCTCAATGCTCCAGTAATCCTCAATGCCGGTGTTATTCAGCCAGTCAGCGGGCGCCGTTAGGCCCCGTTCACACTGGAGAAAGTCAATGCAAGCTAGAGTAGGATTGTATCTGGATAGCCTTTAAGCTGGATACATTCAGACCTATTTTCAAATCTGGCTATCACACACGGGTGTCCGCACTCAATCCGGCTTAATCCGGTTTGTTTGTTGTCCTCACAACCGCGGTGTCTCGTAATATACAATGTCCGGTAGGACCGTGTGTGCGCATGCATCAATGTTTTTTTTTTTTTTGTCCCGGTCCGCTCGTTCTTTCATTTTTTTCGGTTCTAAAAGCAGTTTATTTCTTTGTAGCCTTGTTGAAAATAAACTCAGGGCAACGCTGTCGTAGTTCGATGGTTGTTTACATGTGGCTTTTGTATGCAACCTGGACACTGTCCCTGTGAACCGGAAGTATCACGTCGCTAGCAGGATTCGCTAGCAGCATTTGCATTTTTTGTTGTTTTTTTTCATTGATTGATTTGTCAATTTCAGTCCCTAAATGAACATCTGCAAATAAATAAATAAAAAAATATGTTGTGCACACAAGATAATATTACATCCTCACACCAAGACAAATACATTTCCATGCATGATTTGTGGAACTACCAAAAGGTTTTATATTTCTTGTTTCTCCACAAATTTAAACAACACACATTGATTTGTGTCTAGCAATGCTCTTTGTTAAAATATGCATGACTGGGTTATTATAACAAAAAGATGGATTAGGTAATGTGCAAAAATATAATACAATAAAATAATATCAGCATATGGATGTTAGCACTTTGTAATATTTCTTTTTTTTTTCATTTTAATTTCCTGCATTATAATTCACCCAGTTCCTGAAGTGCTGCAGCACCTGTACAAGAGGTGAGGAATCAGCTCCTCAGATTGTTTTTGGCTCACCTACAAAGAATAAAGTGGCACCATCAGAGGATCAGCCCACTATTTAATGAATGGTGAAGTGAAATTGAATCTGACAAAGGCTTCACTGTTATTGCATCTACAGCTGTGAAATTTGATTTGCATAAAATCACAAACAGTGGAAGAGGGTTCAATCCAGCTAGAACAAACAAAGAAAACACAGCATTGCTTTGGTATATGTTTATCTCTGATTTACATTTAAATTTATTTAAGTGAAATGAGCTTCAGTGTGTGGGATTGTCCTCAAACTCCAGAATTGTATTCCAGTCATAATGCAGAACTTTGGAGTAGCACTTCTAGCTGTTGTAGCCATTTTTGTTTAGCCAAGAGGGGGCCTGGTAGCGTTGTTGTTTTCTCCATTGCAGTTACTGTAATTCTCAACCAATCAGGATTTGACCTACACATAGCATCATAACTTAGGGGGAACGATTTGACAATGAAAAAGGAAATAAGGGCCCCTTTTGTGTAAGTAACTCCCCGATTTGCTGTAATTTTAGTCCCATTTGCAGTCATATAGTCAAAGTGTATTGACCAAGTCATATTTTACATGTATGTGATTAGGATGGTAAGAAGGTGTAAATACAGTATCGTATTGATCAACTCAACCCAGGATCCCACAGTCGTTCATGCATTTCCTTCATGCATTTCCAGCACAGAAGCACATATTGTATTGTAGCATCCAGCTGGAAGGAAAGAACAACCGGACGGGAAAGTGTCAACAAGCCGGTGATTTATTAGAGGAACCTAGAACAGTTCCTGTTGGCTGTACCCACGCTGATACAACAGCAGAAAACTGTGGAACTCACCAAGTATAACTCTCAAGTATAAAGCTCTCTTTCTATTCACGCTCACACTTCACACACGTGGCTCCCCACTCTTACACAGTCGCTGACCTTCTCAGCCAATTGTATGTCTGACCTCTACACATTGGGGCAACAGTGGCGCAGTGGGATAGCAGGGTTGTCCAATAACCGGAAGGTTGGTGGTTCAATCCCAACTCCTCCCTAGTTGTCTTGTGTGTTCTTGGGCAAGACACTTCACCCTAGCCTGTGGCGCGCCTTGCTAGTCATTGTATGACACTGCTTGTGCAGCAGCCGTAACGAATTTCCCTCTGGGATTAATACAGTATCTAAAATAAAAAAATAAAAATAAAAAAAAAAATTAACCATGTTCTTAAACAGACAGCAATCACATAACAACTGAACAGCAGTACAACATTTAACAAAACATTACTGCAGGATTGTCACAGTATTTTCCAGGTATTTTTATCCCAATGTCAATTCTCTGATGAGTTCTCCCCATAGTATTTGCCCATAGAACCTTACTACCAGCTTTAAACCTCGTCTTTTTAAGGGTCATGCTATGAAGCAACATAGCAACAAACGATTATCTTCTGTAAACTTCTGTAAATCTTTGAAGAAAGAAGAAGAATTTATATCATCACAGGACCTCTGTGCTTGCCCACATTTTACTGGTAATTTGCAGTAAAATTTGCACAGTTCAAATTCACACATAAAGATCACACACAAACCTCTGCAAATATTAAAAAAAGACTCCCCTTTTAATTACTAGTCCTCTGGAAATAGGAGGATAAATTGTGTAATTGAAATATTATGTCCTGCTGAGAAATTGGGGCTTTCATTTTGTGAAATATGTTAAATAATGTGATACAACGGGCATTATGATGACCGACAGAATATAAAGCCAGTCTCCATCCGCATGTAGCTACAACCCACATGTTGTTCTGTTTGCTCTGGCTGTGCCTTGTGACTAAACAAGTGTTGTTTGGACCAATCAGAGTCCTGTGAGGAAGTTCTGGCAGTCATGTGTTTTTATTGCAAACTATTTGTTACCCCTTCTTTCTCTGCCAGCACGTTCGGTCTGCCAACTTGGTAGCAATGCTTAGTCCGACTTTGACTCAGTTCCACAATTCCTTGTGTAGTGTGCAAACCCGTGAATCCTCACCGCCTCTGGGTCATTGCCTCTTTGTGATCTCAATCTGCCAGCTACACCAGTCCGCTCTCCAGTAAGCCCTTCAGTTCGGTTCACCCAGTCTGCAATCTGGTCAGGCATCCTGCTCGGGTCACTCTGCCAACTGCCTACTGCAGTCTGCAGCTCATCTGATCACTGATCTGATGTGATCTGAGTTGCAACAATATAGAAATGACGACTTGCACCAGATGCGTCTATCGTTCTATTAGTATCTGTTGCTTTTTATACGTGATATTAAGCAACAACCCTGCTACGATGAGCGGTCTGATGTTTGTTGTGCATGAGAATCACGGAGAGTAATCAATGGAGCTGGAGGGCTCTTGTAATGGATGCATGAATGAAACTCTTCCAGACAGAAAGTAACTAACAACAAACATTCAAGGACAATATATGGTATAATGAGACAGGATTCAAACTTATATTTCACAAATAAATAGGCCCCTGTGTGGAGATGGTGTTTGTGCCGCATACCTCACTGAATAGAAATGAAATCAATAAAAGATATTGAACTATCTTCTACAAATAATAAAAATATGTTTGTGTATTTTTTCTTTTTACATTTATTCTCAACAATGCACCATGCTGAGCTCACCATGTTGTGACTGCTGTATCACATTTATTATGCAGACATGACAGTTCCATTGATCATCTCAATAACTCAACACCAGAATATAAGCATATTTCCTTCTTAAACTCACGTTTGGTGCTGGTTTTATTTGTTTTTTTTTTGTGCTGGAATGAATATGAGTGAGAGTGAGACAGGAAGCATCCCAACAACTCAGCCTTTAAGCTCCAGCATTATGTATGGAAACCCAGTCCGTTGTCACCAGGAAAACACAACATGAGGTTGATAATAGTAGTCGTCATGATCAGATGATGTTGGAACCGTATGTCAGTCTGTTCCCTTCTGGCCAATATAACCATGTGTTGTATCTGGGGGGAAGGGGGGGTGGGGGATTATGAACCAAATGCCGTTTATTCAGGATGAAATGTTAATGGAACCAGATTTTTAATGTGATTCCAACTCTGAAAGTGTGAAACCTAATAACATGCAAAATATCTTAAATCATTTATTCATCCGAATTTAGTTTACATCATTAGAGAATTATCGCTAACATATAAAAATGTCTTCACTCTTTGCTATATAAAGCCCTGGACCTCTGTGGAAACAACACAATCCAGTTCAGGAGCAAAATGTCCCATTTATGGATGTTTATTTGCAGCAGATATTGAAGACATTCCTCAGAGTAGATCACACTAATTCCAAAATTTGTCTCCAACAAGATTAAAGAAAATTTCTGAAGTAAATCAGAGGTACTCAGTTCTTTTTTTCCCCTCTGCTCCTCATCGTTGTCTCTGTCTGTCCATTAAGCCAAAGTGAAGGTACAAATCTAACCCTAACCCTCAAGTGGAACATTTATTATCCTCATTTGTTTGTATGGGTTTCTCCTCCTCTGTAACACTTTAAACAGCTATAAAATATAATAGAATAAGTAAGGTAAGAACCACAAACCTGATTTATTTTACTCTAAATATGCTTAAATAAGAACTGCTTCCCACAGTCTTGTTGAGGTGACTGAATCAATTTTCTGATTACATGGTTCAAGCTCCACACTGGAGCCACTAAGCTTATTAGACTGGCTGGTTGGAGTTTGGCAAACTCCTTTAGTGTTTGTGTGTGTGCTGGTTGGTTTACACCTGAATGACTGCCAGGGAGGGAAAGCACCGAGTGTACAAACCAGGGTCTGGAAGGGTATGGGAAATTGAGGGAAATCTGCTGG
The DNA here is from genome assembly GCF_900634625.1 of Parambassis ranga. Classification (NCBI taxonomy): domain Eukaryota; kingdom Metazoa; phylum Chordata; class Actinopteri; family Ambassidae; genus Parambassis; species Parambassis ranga. The sequence goes on from NC_041031.1 coordinate 4,817,395, forward strand.
AGAGATTGCAAAGGAGGAAGTGTCAGGTGTGGAGTCATGAGAGTAATGGAGGCAGCGGGACAATTCTAATGAAACACCTCCACAACACTTCAAGCTCTGCCTAGTACTACAACTTCAGGTCAATCCAGGACCATTCATTGTTTATACCCAGAGAGAGTTTTCAGTTTTCTAATCTCTTTACACTGCTGTCACAAGGCTGAACATGGATAAAACATGATTTGGTATTTTTAGAGTGCTGTGCTTCAAAAAATGGAAGGACAGCGCCCCAAAAGGAATCCAAAATGTGTCAGAGACGGGTGCTTTCATCTCGTCGGATGCAGCCAGTGTGGACAGTGGTGACCACAGCTGCCACTACTTGATACATACCTACATAGTTTTATACAGTACAAGGAAGTGAACATCCGGGATCACACTCAAATGCACTTGCACTGGGTAGTTCAGTTTGTGATTTGCGAACCCTGTGGTATGTCTGTATGTGTAAGTACTGCTTCTAAAAATTGTAAAACAATTTCAAAAATGTTCCTCAACATAAATTGTAATGATTGTGAAGATCCCACCATCTACAGTACACAATATCACTAAGAGACAAGAGACAAGACCAAAGGTCAAAACTGGATGTGTGTTGATCTTCAGGCCCTCAGGCAGTACTGCAATACAAACAGCCAGGATTCTCTACTAGACTAGAAGACTTCCAGTTTCCTGTGCACACATCTGGAAAGGCACCGTCAATGCTGAACAGTACATAGTGGTTTTCATCCAGACAACATCTCTTTCAGGGAAGGCCTTGCATATTTCAACAAGACAATGCTGCAATACTGCCTCACAAGACCTTTCAGAAAGCAGCTGGTGCATTATGTAAGAAAAATCCATCAGCTAGAATCCTGCATGAGACATGAGTAGAACAACATTCCTTTCCGAAAAAGCCAGGAACTGTTTTCTTACAGACAGTTGTTAAAAGAAGAGAGGATGCTACACAACAGTAAACAGCAAGCTTTTTTTTCAAAATGATCTCATATGTTGGAAATGATGGATGGATGGATGGATGGATGGATGGATGGAGATTTACCAATCATTGCATTCTGTTTATATTTACATTTTTCAGTGTCCCAACTTTTTTTGAATTAGGAGAAAAATCATGACACATGATTCATAATAGTAAATCTAAAAAAGAATTTCTAAGATTGAACTTTTTGACGTTTGAATCTTCACACACACACACACATTTGTACACACATACTGCCACTGAGTCAATTTAGTGTGATCTAGTTATCTTAAACCTCTGTTACCTCATGCTACCTCAAATGATCAGCACAGCAGGTTGTGTGCATGGTTGCATTCCTTTCCATGTAATGTAAGCTTTTTACAATGTTCCTGCCTGTGATTACGTGTGTGCTTCTGCATGTTTCCGCTGTGCATGCCAACACTAATCTGTATAGGGCCTTTGTGTTTGGATTGTGTGTGTGGGAGAGCGTGTCAGTATGGGGCATGAGGCAGTGGTCTGAATCCGTGGAGTCTCATTAATGGCTTCATTAGGGCCAGGGAGATCTCATTTGGACTGAGTGAATTATTCAACCTATGAGCCAGTCAGACCTCCGTAGACACCTGCACACACCACCCAGTTAGAAAAGGAGAGAGGATAAAGACGAGAAACTGACTGAAATAATTATTTGATCCACCAACAACCATGAGAATAAAAGGCAGAGAGAGAGAGAGATAATGAGGCCGGGGCTATTAACGTATTTCTGCTTAATAGTATGGTGCTGAGAAGATAATTGGTTTGGGAGATAAAAACAGACGTTTTAAACATATCTATCCTCAGTCTCTGAGTATCAGTTTTCTACCTTTATGTTGGGCTACATAACATCAATTTAATGAACGGTATCTTGATTGCAAAGCCAATGAAACTGGCTCCGAAGTTGATTCTTTCTTGTGACATGTATGAGATTTGAACACTTCTGTAACCTTCCACCAACCAAGAGGTTGCCAAAAGACTGCTGCAAAGTTTGTTATACACACATCAAACATTTCACCAGGAGAACCAGTAATATAGTTATAAATAGAGTATAAATAACTCCACCCCTAACACTAATGTGAATGGTTTGTTGTTTTTTTGTTTGTTTGTTTTTTATAGTGCTGAGTAACCCGGGTCCAATCATGACACTCAAGTACAAATATTTAACCTGTACATATAGTGTTATAAATGTGTCCAGTGAGAGCCCTCTACTGGTTGAAAGCTAGTTACTGTAACTGAACCTCCCTGTGGGGTGATTTCCTGCTCTAAAGAATGCTAGGTACTACTTTATGTCACTAACTGCAAGAACCAGGACAGACACACTTTAAGGTTGTTTTTTAGGTTGTTATTCACTTTTGTCAGTTTGTCTCATTCCACATTTGTTAAATATTTTAATCACATTTTAGCTCATTTTAGACATAAACAAAATGTCTTGAAAGAGATCTCATTTAGGTAAATGAAAAAGTAAGGGCTGTAGTTGTACAGTATTCAGAAGAGTGAGTGGAAAAAGTATGTGATCAGGTCCTTCCACATTCAGTTGGATTAAGGTCAGAACTTTGACTTCTAAATCATAAACTTTGTTCTTTTCTAGCCATTCTTTGATACAACCACTTGGGTTTGGGTGCTGTTGTCATGCTGTATAACGCATGCCCTGACATTTTCCTGTAATATTTAATCATTCAGAATTCACAGTTCCATCAATTATGGCAAGTCATCCTGGTTTAGATTAAGTAAAACCATGATACTACCACCACCCTGCTTTACAGACGGGATACAGTTCTTATACTGAAATGCAATTTATTTATATATCTATTTATTTATTATCAACTTCACCACCTTTATTAAGTTGCTACTACTGTAAGTAAACCTGCATTGATTTATCCTTGTGTCTGCTGTTTTGAGTGTTATAGCAAAGAAGTACTTACAAAAGGTTAAATGAATACTTATTTTATTCGATTGCTGCAGAGAATTCATTAACTAACTAGCTTTGTGTTCCTCTGTGATTTTATCCTGAGCAGTGTCAGCACTGGAAAATACATCTAAATGGGCCACATGTGTTGTTGCAGTTGGGGATTATGGTTCTACCATGCATTTTACAGGCAAGCCAATAACATCATTCTGGTTTCAATATTTTATAATGACCCACTTTGACCAAAATTCATCAAACCATGTTGTAAACTTACAGTCTAACACTCTTTTCTCTGGTTCTCATAGCAATAGGACAGCTGCTTTTAACCTCCAGTACCTTTATGCCCAGACACACTGGCACTCTTCTCTAATGCACATTAAAACGTGCTAATGTATCTTTTTGTAGCACACACTAATAAAATGCACAATGTGTAGTCGACATTACAAAAGCCTACATCGTCACAAACACACAAACACATACCACATACACATGTATGCTAGCCAGTCATCATGACTAAACAGCCTGTGTGTTTCAGTGAAGGCTCTATCAATCATTCCTGAAGTTGAGAGCAGGTAGGGAGCTCTAATAACCTTTGTGAAAGTGTGTGTGTGTGTGCAGGAGTGTGTATGTATGTATGTATGTATGTATGTAGTGAATGGTGTATGTTGTGGCAGGGTGATTGGAGAGAGGCTGTGCGTGTGTGTGTGTTGGAGTTGGACAGACCGCATGGCCACTTGCAGCCTCTCTCTTTTTAAATGGATTCTCTGGACTTACCCTCTTTGGTTATCAGTCATGTTACATAATGTAAATGGTTTTCTAACTGAAGCGAAGGTCAAGATGGATCTCAGACTTAACCTGATTATATTTGCAGTTTTCCCCATGTTTGGTTTAAAAAACAAATAGAAGAAACAGAGTAGTGATCAGTGATTCAGCCAGGAGTGTGCAGATGCAGCATGTAAACAAGAAGATGATCATTCTAAATATGAGGTTTGCAACATAAGACACATAGCTACATAGAAGAAAATACAAGTCCAACTGATAAACTGCTGGATATAGCATGATGATCAGAAGATCCCAAAATGGAAAGAGCATTGTTGTGCTTCATTTCTGTTGGATCAAGAGGATTTATCTCCCCTTTAATTTGAATAAACAGAAGTGTAACTTTTCATTTTGACATGACAATACTGACGAGCGGAATTCTTATCTTTCGAGTCCATGTTAGTTCATTTTAGCTTTAAAGCCTTTAAAGTCACTGACTGAATTGGGTTGTCTTTGAAGAAGACTTAAAAAAAGGTTTAGGACATGATTAATCACTTACAAAAGATACTGTACGCTATTATTATTAATACTGATTAGTTGTTAGTGTAGGAGAGTGTAAATATTTGGGCTGACAGTTGCTAATAAAAGTAATACAGTGGTGGTATTATTGCTTTTGATAATCATTATCAGCAGACTTTGGTTGATTTATGTTCACAGAGTTTGAAGTTGGAAAGCAAGAAACTTCTAAGATATTTTTGAGCTGTTACACCAGCATCATTTAGAAGGTGCAATTAAATCTATAGAATAAAAAAAAACTAAATAGAAATACAGAACAATAAAAATATAGTATAGTCGCATATCCATCCATCTATCTTCTGAACCTGCTTTGTCCTGCAGTGCAGGGTCATGGAGGACTGGAGCCTAGAGAAGGGTACACCCTGGACAGGTCACCAGTCCATCACAGGGCAACATACACAGACAAACTACCATATCATACTCACACCTACAGGCAATTTAGAGTCACCAATTAACCTAACAAGCATGCCTTAGAATGTGGGAGGAAGCCGGAGCACCCAGAAAAAAACCCATGTAGGCACAGGGAGAACGTGCAAATTCCACACAGAGAAGCCAAGAATCAGAATCCAACCAGATTCTTGCTGTGAGGCGACAGTGCTAACCACTGCACCACTATAGTCAGATATGGGGTACATATACAGTCCCTTGGTCACTTGTTGGCCACAGTGACTGTTTCAAAGGTATTTTAATGCAGAGACTGATAAGCTGAGCAGAATGAACATCCTCTCTTTTTAATGTAATAAAGCAATACATCAATGCTTTTTTTTAACACAAGTACTTTAGTCAACGTGTGTGTGTGTAATTCTTTCTTGTTGCATAGGGTTCATCTGCTCTTTTTACCACAATAAATTCCTGTCTGTTGAGGCTGGCTACACACTAGATGATTTATAAAGAGATTTTAAAAAGACCACAGACATATGGACGGCATCAACATTATAATGCTCTGACACATGCACTAAATGATCCAGCAAGAAAACACACTTGCCATTTGCTGTAATGGTTTCACTGTAGTGATTCCACAGACACAGGAAAACTCATCTGTCGTCAAATGCCACGTCAACAAAGGCAAGTGGAGGACAGTTGACGTGAGTGGAAATGGAAATGAAGCGGTATTTTTAGCAGCAATGGCTAATGCATGCTGCTACATTGTTGCATTAGTCCATAATGGCAAAGCAATTTCTGCCCATGTTGTACCTTGTCACTCCAATCTGAATGTCCTGCATTAGACTTTGTAAAGGCACTAATGCTGTTGTGGTAGTAATATGTTTTTTATGGTTTTCTGCAGCCAGTCTGGCCCCAGTTATGTTGTATTCTGTTCTGGTCACTGCCATGTTCATGAGCCGTTAACCTATGTCACATGTATTTGATAGTTATGATTTTAAGTTCAGCCGTAAAAAATAATCATAATCACAGTATTTAAGCATATCAAGCCACACCCCTTTGATCACTGGGTGGATGCAAATAGGGCCCAAATTTGGGCCTTCAATCCTCTAATGTTGTAGCCAGCTTTCATCTGAAAAGCCTCTGCTGAAACTCTAGAAGCAACGGCGTAGACCTAAAACTCCAACTGTCTTGCACTCGCTGTGTTTTGGTGCTGCCAACCAACATAGCTACACATGTGACAGCAGGGAAAAGCACAGCCAAATCACATGGCCACATGTCTTACAGTAGGACCAGAGCTTGATGCCTTTATAATTAAATAAACAAAGGATAAGTCTATGTCTATCCATGATTGTGCTGTTTCCATAGGCATACAGGACCTTTATCACAGTTAAAAATGAGCCAGTGTGGACTGCACATAGTGGACTGGATGTGTTTTTTTCTGTTTTTTTTTTTTTAGGTTTATCTATTTATTTTGTAATTATAATCTCTACATCTATAATATAGAAACTACTACTCATTTTTCTTAAAGTGTATTCTTAATATGTCATTAATCCTACTGCTCATCACTGCAGACATCAAGGATACTCTGGCTTTGAGAGAAATTGCAGTGGAGTGAAACAGAATAGAAATGTTAAGAAGAGCTGAGGAGAATTTGATGTGTGCAGGTGGGGGGCATGATATCCAGATCTCTTAATAACTTTCAGAAAAAGTTTGAGGACAAAATGTCTTTTCAAACTTCCCCAGGAGACCTTTTCTCTGAAGGCATATTTTTAACAAGCTGTTGGCTGTTCATCTAATGTCTGATGCCTCTCAAACACATGTTCAAGAAGCAAATACAGAGGAAAGCAGCCTGTGTGTTTATGGCTTTGTAGAACTCACTTTCATTCCAGGTGTATCTGGTATGTTTGTTTTCTTTGTAGCAGACGCATTAGACATAAAGTTTGTGTGTTTGAATACTTAGGAAAACCATTACCGGATGGGGTATGTGCATGTTTTGTTTTCCTGGTGAGGAGGTTAAGCCCCAGTTGTTTTTGCTTCAGTTTTCTTTGACTAAGAAGCTGCAGTGTGTCGCAACTTCTAAATGACACTTCTTGCACAGGCAGTGGGACATCCAATGCATTGAAAACTCAGTCAGTCAGTCAGTCATTGGAGATCTCACTCCATCCATTATTTCATGCACAGTTACACATGCAGTAACGGCCACAGAAGCGTGAAGAAAGACAATTATCTGATGGTAGATGCACATATCAGTGCATTATATAAAGAGCAAAGATGAGGAAGGGACTGCAGGGGTGAAAGGAGAGGCGTGTGAAAATCAGGGGAAGGTTAGTCAGATAAAAAAATGAAAACGGGTAAATGCTGATTTCATGAATTTACATAGGTTCACTTGACATATTAGAAAAACAAGAGAGTGACAAAAAGATGATCAGTATCTTCCTTTGGTGCATATATTTATTCATGAAGATGTCATGACGCACTTCAGTAGAATGAAGTGTGGTAAAAAAATAGGTGATGAGATAAGATTAAAACAGGAGTGTCGTAGGCTACTACAAAACTTCACTGTTGGTGCTACAGTACTGTTAAGAAAATAATCTTTACTCGGTAAAAGATAAGATATGACACTGATTTATTTATTGCTCATTACTTTGGATGTAGTTATTATCTGGACTCAGTTGTGGTTGAATCTAAAGTTGATTAATTGGAACCAGGGGATGGTAAAAGAAGAATCCACTTTTTATGTGAATAAAATGAGTTTTCTGTATCCTGTATAGAGTTATAGTACATAAAGTAGTGACCATGTAATGTTCAGCCTGTCAGAATTTCCCAAAATTAGCAAATCTGCCACACAGTCAATCACAGCTATTTCCCATAGTTGTCATAATCAACATCATAATCAGCTTGTGTTTGTTATAACCTCAGAGGAGGTCGAGCAGTGAGTGAATGAATCAGCTCCTCATGTGGGACCCTCAACAGGTCTTAATGTGGTGTTACCTGGTGTGGTGCTGGTAGATCTTTTGACCTCCAGTTGTTCTTGGTGGTTAGCTAACGTCTGGCATGTAGCCCCCCTTTGGGTTAGGCTTTGTAGAGCCTGAAGCAGTTTGGTCCACAGGGCCTCGATAGCTGGTGTGGCACCCACAGAGGTTTTGCCCTTTAGGGCCCCCTGCGGATTAGCTGGTACGAGGTCCACAGTAGAATTGGCCCTTGGGCCCCCTTGCAGATTAACCTGTGTGGAGCCTCCGGCAGTCTTGGCCCCTTCAATTTAAATGTAGATGAAATTGGTCACATGAGGTAACCCTTCTGTTCCAAGCTGGTGGCACTGTGACTAGGAGTGAACACTCTGAAGGTTGAAGGATGGCTGCTACAAACCTAGAGGAAACAGTACAAATAGTGCCTTCATACATCTGGCCCTAATAATCAAAATAATGATGTCATGATAAATGATAAATGATAAATATGTCTCAGTGTCTGCTGAAGTAATTCCTCAGGACACACCACAGAGTCTGAGAGAGACTTACAAATACACAAAGAAAAAGTAGCGTAAACTGCAAAGGACGATTTCCCCTCATAATGCATCTGTATTCGTCTCCACACTTCCGTTCACCAGCTTAAGATCTTAGTGTGAAAACTGTTGTTTTCAGGAGTCCACTGAATTAAAGAACCATCAAACTGGCTGTCTATTTATTTACACTGAAGGACACTAAATTCAATTCAATCTTATTCAGCCGTGATAGATTCTTTCATGGAGGAGAGGGAAAATAAAACAGGGGAAAAACACATTGATTACAATTAATAGCAGCAAATACAGACTACTGACAGCTGCTCAAAATATCTTTGAGGTCAGTGAGAGTCCACAGGCTCAGGATGGAAACAGTAATGATAGTCAAACACAATCCTGTGATGCAAACAAGAAATGAAGACATGTGAAAAACTGGAAGTGGGTTTTGAATAGACTGGGATCCACAGATGGGGGTTTGGGGGTTCCACATGACACGTAACCTTCACCTAGTGTCTTTTAATAAATCAAATGGAGCAGAGATTTGTCTTTCCATATATAAGCAACAAGATGAACTTCCTGCAACAGCTGAGGAAGTTCAAACTCTACAGATACTCCTCGGAAGTTCAAATAGTGCTGTCACTACTACACTAGAAGTAGGGAACCCTACTGGCAGAAGGCTGTAATTGCAAGGGGAAAAAATGTGAAAACTAAAAAATGTATGTAGACTGCTTTTTTATTTATTACCTAAACAAATGGTCCCAAAGCTAAACAACAAAACACTTCAATATTATACTGCACTATTATTGATGTGTATTAACTTTAATATGACATCAATATATTTCCCATCTGCACCCCCAGCTCCATCTAATTTAAACTCATTCAATCTAATAGTCACTTAGAGCAAGCTGGAGAGTCTGCCAGTAATAATCACTGTCTTTTTATTTCCAATGAACTGGTCAGTCAACCGAATATAATAATGTGATACCTGCTGGACACATTACTTTCATTGTTGTTAAAAGCTTGACCTTGTCCCAGTGGGTCTGTCAAGGGGCAAGGATGAAAGAAAGACTTTGACAAAAGGACAGAACCAGGCAGGAACCTCAGAGGACGGGAACAGGAAGTATGGAAATTAATTTATGTCCCTGTTGAGTTACAGTCCGACTCTTCAGTCATCTTTATTCCAATTAATCGTTATCTTTTCATCCATTTCTATTGGATGGAAATTAAATCAAATATGGGTAAAAAAAATATACATTTCAAAGGCCTTTAGGAAGCTTCAAATGAAGAGGACTATTGAAGTGCACATCTGCTTAGGAGGACATAAGCAGCTACTACTCCGTGAAGGAGGAATTCTTTAAGGACTGAGGGCTCAGTCATTAATTATTTATTGTCAAATTCAATATGTTGCAGTAACTACAGAAATTTCACATGATTAAGCACTAATAATGTATTCCTCACATATTTCTGCTTCCACATGATTTCTAAAAAAAAAAAAAAGCGACTGATTAAATGTTAAGTGAAGGTTGTGAGCTCTGAGGCAGAGTTGACCCCAGTGGTAAACACCTTGTTTGTATTTAACAGTGAGAGATATTCAGGCGCCATCAGCCTGATATGTTTGGCCTGATGGATCGAAGCTGCTGGTGTCCAGCAGATGACCCGTCTGTGCACAGCTAGAGATTTCCTGCAGCGGCAAAAATGCTGTTTTTGATTGTGCTGAGGTAAACGGCAGCTCCAGGATGCACTGACGTGATGGTGTTGAGTCAAGATAGCCAAAAGCCTGGAGTGAGGGCTGCAGTGTTTTGGCCCGGTGATGCTATCATGCCTGAAGGGAGAACAACAGGAGGTGTGTGAATAGTGCTGTGTTCTGAGAATGAACTTTGAAAGCTGTAAGTTGCCCTTTTTCACATGTTTTATAAAATATAAGTCAAACTCTGTGTAAAATATAGTTCTTACAGCAAGAAAATGGATGGTGGTTGACATTTGTGGCTATAGTGTGCTGGTGGACTGAGACATAGAAGGCACAAGTGGCAATTCAGTCAATTTGAGCTGCTCCTGAATTGAATGTTTTGCTTCTATGATATCATATTATTGTAGGTATTATTATAATTATTCAATTGAGAGAAAGGTATTTGAAAACATTGACATTACTGTAAGTTTCAGTTTAAAAGAATAACCCGAAAGGTAATGGTGTCACGACAAATGGCTGGAAAGATATTTCTATCATTCCAAAGATTATGGAATGATCTCACCCGAAAGGCTCTCCGCATCACAGGAGACCCCACCCACCCTTCACACCGCTTCTTTAGTCTGCTGCCATCAGGAAAGAGACTGCGCAGCCTCCTGGCCAGGACCAGCAGACTGAGGGACAGCTTCATCCACCAGGCTGTCAGGAAGCTGAACTCTCTCCCTGCTGCGCCCCACTTTCTCCCCCTTCCCTGACACCAGGGATTATTAAGCAGCTATAACTGTTTAATGTCATCCAAGTGTTTTCAAAGACTCTTTACTACAGGGTTATAATATATAATTATCTGCAACCAATATGCTATTAAATGAGTTGTTGATTTTTATGACCACCAGAGCGCTGTCATCTACCTTTGCATGTTAATTAATTAATTTATATTTATTTGTTTATTTATTTGCCCTGTCACCTAGATGGGATTTACAGCTATTTTAAGTCGGAACTACAATCGCAAAGCTGTGTACCATTATAGTCATTTATTTATTTATTTATTTATTGTTTACATTAATCTTCTATGTATCTCTCACCCTCTCGTGTATATGGTAAGCTCTCCTCTAGCACCAGGAGAGAACAAATCCTGATGCTGTGCATGTCTGGGAGTCACCTTTATTTCATGCTAAAATAAGGACAGCCAGACTTGCTTGAATTCCTGAAATTTCACCTTTACTTTTCAAGGCTTCATCAGTTCTAGTACACTGGTCCCAGACCTATAGGAGCACCATGGGTGCTTTGAGGTCATGTTGAGTTGCTTTTGTTTGAGCACTAAAAGTACAGTGCTGATAATAATCATAATAAAAACAAAGTGTAGTAATAACTACAATAAGATTTGATTTAACCAATCCGAGCTCCTTTTTTGTTGAAGATGTGACACACCTCCAAAGTTATGGGGGGGACAAACTTTTAATTGGCGTTTCCTGAAACAATCGTGGATTTTTTTTTTTTTCAGCTTGCTTTAATGAGCTCCAGTGTGTTGCACATGAACTTTCACACTGCCAGTTTCTGTGTGTGCTGGTGGAGTGTTTCCAGAGAAAGTGGAAACTTCTACATTTTATAGCTGGAAGTGCAAGGTTGACCTTCCCCTGCCACATTAAGCCTAATGTTGCCTGATGCTCAGGCAGGACCTGGTCTCCTGGGTGAAAGTACTTTGTAAACAATGTGAAATGCACTAAATGTGTCACAGCACCTTCCTTCACATGCCAGAAAAAGGACAGGCTGCAGCCATTTTTTTTCATTTAGATGGAATGTGATGTCAGCTTTCATATAAGTTATAAACATGTAAACAGTTGTATATGATTTTTCCTAAATATCAGTAAAACATAGCATAATATATGTGTAACTGTTTGCTGATGGTCTTACATTGGCATTAAAAATACAAAATTATTGATAGACATCTGTGAAAACACCTGAAGCTCTCTAGCATTAAAAAAACAGGCTTTGACAGAAAAACAAATTATGTTTGCACTAATGTAGTTTTAAAAAATGACTCACTTTGAAGAGATCCTTGGCAATAAAAACAGCAATAGTTTTAGAGGTACATGTCCCTCAGGGGTTCAGTCATGAGATACTGTAGAAATGAATACTAAATAAAGAGGCCCAGTTGGCTGCGTCGTGGGTTATGACTGTTTCACCCAGCATGCTAAGGTCAGGGAAGTTGGACAGCAAACCCCCATGCATTATTGCCAATGGTTGTCAACTATATATGTATTTGTTTCACACGGCTTTATAGGGTCTATATGGAGAGAACTTTTTGCACACAGGATGTATTTTTCATGCATATGAGATTTAATACATTTTTAATGTGGATTTTTTTTTTCACATTTGCAGGAATGCTTTCTTGACTGTCTTATGGTGTGTTTTAGGCTTTACATGCACCAAACTATAAACCTAAATAATAATAAAAAATAATTAATTAAAATAAAGAGATGACAAACAGAAGTATTATTTTAGAGGAGCTGAGGTGCCAAATAAGGAAATATGGCATTAAATAAATGTGGCAATATGCCATTATGGAATAAAAGTGTCATAAAATCAATAAATGCTTATTTGTTGTGATTCTTAATGTGCTAGAGTGGGCTACAAAAAACATTCTCCTCCTCTTCTCTCCTCTGCTTTCATCCACAATAGGCTTCTCTATTAACTCCTCCTGCATCTAAACTGCTCCTCCCCTGCTCAAAAAGAAGCAGACTACCATTTTTGGTACATGTGCTCCTCTCAGTATCAAAGACTACCTATCCCAGTCATGAATGTGGTGCTTGTTGTGTGTTTGAAGTGTGTTGTGTTCAGTTTTGATGTTTTTTTTATTATTATTAAGTGTGTACTGAGCTTTTAAGCATTGATCTGTTACTATCTTAGAGATACTGTGATCTGTACATTGGGGCCATGATTGGATGATGCAGTTCTTTTATGGCTTCATTTCCAGCTGATGAGCAGAAGGCCCTTGCTTAATATGAGCCAATCAATACAACCCCAAATAATGTCTATAAAGTAAAAAAAAAAAAGAGAAACCTAATTGGCTGCCCGGTATGCTGCTCTGCATAAATGGTATTGCTAAGGATCACAGTATGGTTGATGAAGATGTTGATACTTGCATGTCTATATGCAACAAAGACAGCTCTGCTTCAGTCAAAATAATTTTTTGAGCAATTTTTTCCAGCTGTATGCACTCACATCTGCAAGCTGCTGCAGTACACAGCCGGCACATCAACACAATATGTGCATTTTTCATCAGCACGTGTTTATCAAATATAAATGCACAAGAAACCCCTGACTAGGGAGCAAACAAGACAAGAGGTTTACTTTTCAATTTTAAAAATGAAGATGAAGTAACATTAGTTACCCAAATGAACAACATCACCCCCCCACCCCACCCCCCACCCCCCGCCTCCCAGAACTGATAAAAATTTGATTTGGAACACACTAAATAACATTTGGGACCAGTTGTAGATGATTACACTGAGCAAAACCATCACTATTTGGTAAGGAGAAATTTTCTGACACCTTTTTTTTTATTCTGCCAGTCAAACAGAAAGAAAAACTTCATCTCCTCTTCTCCTGCAGTTTAATCGGTTGTTTTTGCTGGACGTGGGAACAGAAGTGTGAAGTGCAGGTGTGGAAAAAGATTGGCACGGTGTTAAAGACGGATCTGTTAGGTGTGCTTTTAGTGACGGATTTAAGAGTAGTTGAGGCACACATAGAAGAGAGAGAGTGCAGAGCAGTGATTAAGAGACAAGGAGATTGAGATCATTGCTCCTTAAGTGTATTCACACCCTAAGTATCAAGCCATCTGCTGTGCTAATGCCACCCTCCCATTTACAAGAATAAATAGTAGACACACGCAGATGTTATTCGTGCTAAACTAATGACTGCAAATGAGGGTAAACTAAAACATTAACCTGTTTAGAACATCCAAATAACAATGAAACAGATGCTCCAAAGACATTCGATGACTCCCTCTTCCCTCCTCGCCTCTTTGCCTGTGTGAGTCTCTCTCTTATTGTATTGTTGCCCGCTGGCTTCTCTCTTCCAGTCAACATTTTTTTTAGTACTCATGCACAGTTGTGCTCACATCAGCTTTAGGGAGTTTCTCAGCAAGGTTCAGCTCACTAATTGGCTGTCCTGTCATAGCTTTAGTGTTGCGGTTCACTTTCAAAGCAACAGGAAGCAGCAGGTTTTCAGGAAGTCCACAAAGTCTGTTGTTATGGCTCAACATGCCCAGTATTGTGTGAAATATACATACATTACTCATCACTGTTGATGGTGTATGTTATGAAAGGATGACCATCTGTTTCTAACCCTAGGCGAGGGTCTTAATGCCTAACTCTGAAAAGTGTAGCAACATTTGATATGGATCACAGAGGGCTGAAAATAAACCAAGAGGTCCGTGACCTGCACCTTCTTAGATAAAAGTTTGGATCAAATTTAGAACTGTCCACCAACTGCAAGGTTGGTGGTTTGATCCCACTCTGGCTAGATGCAGATATGTGCCAGGGCGAGACACTTAACCCTAAGTTGCTCACAAGCACTTTTTTTTTCTTTTTTTTTCCTTTGCTTGGGCATTTGCTGCTCACACTGACTGAACATTGTGTGGATACATATGGGGCATGTGTGCAACCAGTCATGTGTGCACACAGGCAGACATCATACCTTCAAACCATGTGGTAGGTAACCATAGCAACATGTGATTTTTTTATTATAATTATTATTTTTATTGTTTTTGTATGTATTCTGACATTTTTGTATCAGTCAACAAGCTACTGAGAAATCCCACAGCGCCTCCAGTGGTTGGCACATATATGCACCTGGTGCTAGAATATTGTGAATGCTGGTGTACTTTATCGTATTGTGTCAGCAGGCATGCACATGTTGAGCGTATTGAGTGTTAGGAAGAGGTGGTCGCACATGAACGACCTGCATGACCAGTTGAGCAAATATCACACATGAGTGCACAACCACATGCAACGGTACTCACGCATAAATATAAAAGGGCACAGCCAGCCAAATGAGTAAATATCACAAACATGCACACAGAGGCTCACAAACACACACAGCTCTGCCAGAGGAATAAATATCAGCTGTGAAAAATATATATACTGAAAAATCCATTGCTGAAAATAAAGTGTTGAATGGAGAGTAAGAAGACATTATTAACAACCTCTAAATAATCTAATAGCCTACCGTATTCATTTTTATATTTTTTTCACAGCAGATGAGTTGAGTTTAAATTTCTTGAGTGTGTTGCTTGTTGCTGTAATTATTCACATTGATGGATTTGAAATCTTAAGTTAACCTTACTTTTTTGATGGAGCGTCAAGGTCTTTAAACTGATGAGCACCTTTCCTTCCCTCACTACTCCCTCATATAACATTCAGAGGTCAGCCAGCAGTCAAAACAGGCAACTGTTGGGGGCTCCAAGCTCAGTCTGGGGTCCTCAGAGGGCTAAAAATATGCTATCAACAATATGTTTTTGTTTGTTTGTTTAAAAATTGTGAAGTAGTAAAAAGAGAAAAATTAAAAAGTTTTACAGTCTAATACTTGACACAAAAAAGCTCTGATGGCGTAAATGTCAGCTCATTACAAAACCATTGGGCAGCATGATCAATTTAAATTAATAATGATATTGACAGGCAACATCATCATCTGTTTTCAATTTAATGTATTTACTATGACAATTTTAAAATTGGTAGACTGTGTGTATCACAGACAGGATAGATGGAGCAGATGTGTTTTGGATCATATGTGTGGTTGATGTCCAACAAAATTTAAAGAAAAAAACAACAACAACATCTTGTTTTCATTACTAAGAAGTTTGATGCCAACATTCAAACAAATCCTGCAGGGGCTGATAAGCTGTACAGTACACTCCTCATTGGAGTGTGTCACCTAATTGAACTTTAGCTGCATGAGAGGCATGAAGCTGGATCTCATTAAGGCAGCAAGCATGAAGGATAGATCTTCTTCATATCTGTGTTTTAATTGCCAGCTCTCCTTTATAATCAGATTAGCTCAGAGAGAGCAGTGAAGAGGCAGATAAGACAAAGGCGTAATTGAATTAGAGGCAAGGGAAGAGGGAGCAGGAGGGAAGAGGCCAAGAGACCACTTTTCCTAGAGAGAATGAAATCATAATACACTGACTGGTTGTAAGCCAGAAATCAAGAGTGTTGGGGATTTAGAGAAAGAAAATAACATTAAGTGGGTGAGAGAGGTTCACTTACAGTCACCACCTCTGGTGAGCACAGTTGTGTGTCAGGTTTGTTTGGTAGTTGCTGGCTGGATGTTGGGCATTGTTATTCTTTTTATTATAGAGTATTATTATGAGAACAGCTCCTGAGATGATAGCAGTTATCAAACCCACTCATCATGCTGATGAAAGACTAGACCTCTGTTATCATGTGATTGTTAAACCAACTAAAGGCAGCCATGTTTTATTTGTTTGGAAATGAATGATGTCGATTAATGCAGTCATCTCATTTTATTGCTAACAGAGGGGCTAAAACATCAGGGCCAGACCTGCAGATTTTTTTTAACTTTGCTGGATATATTGTGCTGTATAGGTCATATTTTCAAGCATTATAATAAATCCATGTGATAAATGGCTGATGGTTGCTCCATTTTGTAGTCGGTAACCGAGGCCAGTCTTGGTGATGATCTGGCTGAGGAGGTTCAGGCCTATGCAGAACAGTAGCGGGGACAGAGCATCTCCTTGGTAGATGCCGCACTTGATGGAGACCTGTGCAATTGGTTTGAGGTTGGCCACAAGGGTTGTTTTCCACAGCCCCATTGAGTTCGTTATGAAGGTCTATAGGGTCCTATTGATGTTGTATAGCTCCAGGCATTCCCGGATCCATGTGTGTGGCATTGAGTCATATGCTTTCTTGTAGTCAATCCAGGCGGTGCACAGGTTGGTCTCTCTGGTCTTACAGTCTCGAGTGACTGCTTGTATGTGCTGTATGTCTATGTGCTTGCTCATCTAAGCCGCTATGATGCCTGACAGGAGCTTCCATGTTGTGCAGAGGCAGGTTATTGGCTGGTAATTGGATGGGACTGCTCCCTTTTGGGACTGTCCTGCCTTCACTCTGGGTGAGTCCCATCTATTAGCAGCTGGTTCATTTGAGCTGCCAGGCGCTCATGGAGGCCAGTTAGCTTCTTCAGCCAGTAGGTGTGGATCATGTCAGGCCCCGGCGCTGTCCAGTCCTTCATGTTTGAAACCCTCTCTTGGATATTTGCTGTTGTGATGATTACTGGTTCCTGTTCAGGGAGGTTGCTGTGGTCAGCTTTCAGGTCTGCCAGCCTCTCTCTCCCATATATTCTTCTAGTATTGTTCAGTCTCCAGTCTTGATGGTTCCACTGTCACGTTTATACTTTCCAATTGAGAGTACACTTTGGATGGTTCGGTGGAGAACATCCTGTTTATTCTCTGTGCTTCTATCTCTCTGGTGTATCTCTTCAAGCATGTGGCCAGGGCTGGAAGTCGTTGTTCAGCAGTCTCCAGGGCTTCTGTTATGGACAGTCTGCTGTATTTCTTACCTGATTTCATCCTCCTTCTCTGTAGTTCTGTAGTTGCCCTTGTTTTTGCCTCTAACCTCCTCCATGCAGGACACTGCTCCTTGGTGGTGTGTATTTTGTGGCCAAGCATCTCAAGGATCACTGTTGCTGTGGTGTCCATCAGCTTGTTGGTCTCAGTGATGGTCACAGTAGGGATTGTTTGTAGTGCTGCAGACTAGTAGACTTTCAGAAACTACACCTAGTCTTGGTAACCGGCTGCGGAGGTTCCAGGTGTCCATCTTGCCTATGATCTTCTCTCTTGGGTCAGCTGCTCTTTTGTTGAGCAGGTGGGGGCTTACTATTGGAGCTTGGTACCCAATCCTGGGTGAGGAGGATGTTGTTTCCCCCCTGACCTTGTGTCCTGGCTCCCCCTTGCCGTAGCATTTGTGTTTGGAAACAGGCTGACTGTTCATGTAGGTTGAGGGGTAAACCCATATGATGTAGATAAATGCAGTCATCTCATTTTATTGTTAACAGAGGGGCTAAAACATCAGAGCCAGACCTACAGATTTTTTTTAACTTTGCTGGATATATTGTGCGTGTGTCAGTCATTTTGGTGCAACCATAAAAACTTTTAAACCACAAAAATTCCAACATCTTTAAACCAACACTCCACCATTCACATTCATTAACTGGTGAGGTGTATCTTTTTTTTTTTTTTTTTGCACAACCAAGAACAACACCACAAAGGCCTTTAGGCATAGGGCAAAATAAATTATGTCAAAACTAGGGCTGCCCACACCTGATCCCGTGATCGGAAAACAGGCCGATTACGTGGTTTTCAGACTTGAATGGAATCAGACGTCCCAGTTTATATATATATATATATATATATATATATATATATATATATATATATATATATATATATATATATATATATATATTCAACAGGAAATTGGCTTCAGATCAATTAATACAGCTCTCAGGAAGTAATAAACAAATACATTTAAACTATTTAATTTCCAGGAAAAGAAGGAATTGTTTCTCTGATGTTGCCTAAGTAACCACAAACATGAGCAGTTGTTTTTTGTTTCTTTCCAATAGACTGGAACTATTTGTGAAGATGATGTGATTCATCTTTGAGCAGCAGCATCCTAGCAGCAGCATCCTACACAAACTGGTGGCAAGGAAATTGCAAAGTGCATTAATTAATACTCACTTAGCAGAAAACAGCTGTCTAACCACCGTCTAGACATGTCAATTTTCTTTTCAAAGTCAAGAGCCAAGCAGAACTCCAGTCAGCTGGAAGACGGCCTGTCAGGTCCTTATTTCGACTGAATGTAAAACAAAAAAAGGGGAAATAAAAGCAAAACAGACTTCCCACATGATATTTAACAGTGATTGATAATAATGTCAATTATACTGACATATTATACCACACCAGCAGTGAACATCATACCCTTTTTTCCTCTCACATTTTTTTGTCATGAATTTACCTACACTACATTTTTCAGTGAAAGACACACACACACAAACACAAGTGTAATTTATGCTGGTAATAATTTTTCTGTGTGTCCATTTCAATAAGTGACCTTTATGTGGCCATTTGAGGGGTGTAACATTAACTCCCTAATAAACATACTTTACATGTGTGAATTTGTACAGAGTTGTATAGGAAGAATCCATGGGTCAGTCACAAAAAAAGGAAAAAAAGCTGTGGGAAAAGTAGAGAGGGGCATGACAAAGGTCAGATTTAGCTGAGTGTACTTAACCTATGACACACTCCCTTCACCTGCTGAGCCACTGGAGAGACCCCATCATTTTCATTGTCAAGGGGGGGAGAGCAGTCAGCAGTAGAGTACAGTGGCTGCCCCTGGGCTATCCCTGGCATAAAAAAAAAAAATCAAACGCACCCCAGCAGTGTGAGTAATCTCACAGCTAATGTCTAATATCTAATGGCCTTAATCAAAAGCCCCTGCTACGATCCTCTCAGCACCGTGTTGATAAATCACAGTGTTAATGAAAAATGGGCCATATCACAGCACAGCGCGGGTAGGCTGCGGCAAAGTCCCATTTGTTAAAGCAGCTTCCTGCGGTTTCGGTGTCAGTTTAGTTTCCTGTCCGCCTCTTTCTTTTTTCCTACTTCCCTCACCTTCTCCCATGTGCATGACATTTCCCACTCATTTAATTTAACCCCTCTGTCATCAGTTTTAACTTCTTGTTTTGGCCTCTCATTTATTCAATGGGTTCCTGTGGTTGTCTTTGTTCTTTCTATCGAAATTCACCAGTTCTTTAATCTCATCTCTCATCCCTTTGCCTTCTTTTTTTTCTTGTTTGTTCTCTGCCGACGTCCCTTTGGTTCCGTCATCACTGTCTCCCTGCCTCTCTGTCTAATTTGTTAACCAGAGGTGTCGTGTTGTGTTCTGTTCTGTGGTCTTGGTGGGTAAGCTGCATGGTGAACAGAGCTGCTGTGAGGAGGTAATTAAGCGCTCCTCATTTAGACAACAGGCTCAATCAGTGAGACAGAATGACTACATGTGGGCTGGAATGCCAATTGCAGAGGCCTGAGGCACACACACACACACACACACACATACAAGCCTTTTCAAACGACCTTCATAGGAAAAAGGAACAGATAATGAAGAGTCCACATTTATGCTGATGATGTATAGATTTCTATGAATATGAGATTAATTTTTTTAAAAGAGTGGGGGAGTTTAACACTTATAACCAAGCATGCTGGTAGCTCTACTAAGCAGCAGTAGCTTGGAACTGACTAAAACACACAGGTTTACAAAGCTGTGATGCTTTCTGTAAAAATGACAATGGCTACCCAAAACAATGGCTTTTTGTACTCTGCAGAAGTCCATGGATCAACACCCTCCTCTGCTACATGTCCAACTAGCTGTTGGGGTGATCCAGAATGTAATAGCTAAATGTAGGGTTAATAGAGGAGTTGGTAACAATCAAGAGAGAGAGGGTAATTCACCTTTTATTTAGCAAAGCAGAGCAAAATATGACAAATGGCAAATAACAAAACATGTAAGACTATGTATGCCTTCATAAAAAACAACTGAGTGACAACAAAGTAGTATATGATAAACATATCTAAGCTATCACTTGCCTACCTGTAGCTACATGAGCTGCATGGAGCACTTTGATCTACTAAAGAGAAGTGCTTGTCGATAAGTCCTATTAAACAATTAAATAACAAAGATGCAACAGTGCCCACCAAAATTATGACAAGTTACAAATCATATATTTACTTAATTACATATTCTTTTACCAAGCATATTGATCTCCATGGTTGGTCCTTTTCTTCATTTTCATATCCCGATGGCCTAATGTGCATTTAATTTTTCTTTTTAGCAGTTTTTTTAAGCCACTTAATCAGCTTCAGCTGCCCCTGTTAATGAGCTTTTTTTAGCTGGTCTAATTTTCTCATTTTTTTAAAAATAACAGCTTTATAGTGGCAATTTTCCTGTAACACCGAGATTATGATGCTGCGGGAGAAATTGAGCTCCTGTTTTCATACACAATCATATGTTGTTCCACAACACACCGCATTCATTGTCAACTAGGCAGAAACCCTAATGCCCTTTGATAACTCAGATCAGATACCTTTTGTAATTTTTGTAAACAGTTTTCCCCCTCCCTATGTAATATTCTTCATAAAATCATCAGACTTTTCTCAGCTCATTTGTAAGATATGATTTAGTTCTCAAGGCTAAACCTGGCCCCACTACACAGCTGGCTGACAGAAGAAAATCCCTTTAGTTCAGAAGATTGATCAGCTGACCAAAGAGAGCGACTACCGACAAGAGCAACTAGCACCAGGTTAGTCGACCAACACATACAGTGGGTACAGAAAGTATTCAGACCCCCCTAAATTTTTCACTCTTTGTTATATTGCAGCCATTTGCTAAAGTTAATTTTTTTCCTCATTAATGTACACACGACATATTGACAGAAAAACTGAATTGTTGACATTTTTGCAGATGTATTAAAATAGAAAAAGTGAAATATGACATGGTCCTAAGTATTCAGAGCCTTTGCTGTGACTCTCATATATTGAACTCAGGTGCGTCCATTTGTCCTGATCATCCTTCAGATGGTTCTACACCTTCATTTGAGTCCAATTGCCTTTGATGATACTGATTGGACTTGATTAGGAAAGACACACACCTGTCTAGCCTTGTAGCAAGGTCAGAGAATATACTTATACCCTTTCAAACTAATCTTACACAGTTCCGCATGACAGACTGGTTAGACACGAGGATGTGTGTCGACTCAGGAAAGGAGAGGCAGCTTGGTGATTCATGTTGTGGATGTTGACATTAGGTGTCTGCATGAGTACTTGATTATTGTTAATCACTTTTGACTGTATTATTGATTTAAGTTACCAACTATACGTTTGGTTTGTGCAGAGGGGACACTGTGCTGTCCAGCCTGCCCTCTGTTGTTAGCTTCCATCAGCTTGTCCGCCATTGTAAAGTGAGTTCAAGTTCATTAAAATGCTGGTGTGTGTGACAAATTGGATATGATTGGGATTGTCTTTTTTAAATGCGTTATGTGTTGTACACATGTATTTTTGGCTGCATGTTCAGTAGTGTTTATTTTATTTTAGCCACTATTGTTGTGCATTTTATTTTATTTGATGGTGTTTTTTGTAACTTATTTGTAGTTTTACCTTTCTTTCAAATAATTCAAGAAAAAAAAGAGAAAGACAAAACAAGGATTCTGATATTATAAATAGACAGAAAATTCAACAAAATTAAATGTTGTCCTCTAGTTGAGGGGAAAAGTGTGTTTTTTCTGTAATGTGCTTTATATGTAAATATCACAATATTGTGCAGGATTTTAACAACATTGAAACACAATTAGGTTCATACTCAAATTTTCCCATTTTTTTTCTTTTCACAAGTATCATAACAATAAAAAAATACTTTATATGATGCTGGTCATCCACACTTTCAAAAATAAACCAACAATATGAGGGTACACCCTATGCTTTTTTTTTTTTTTTTTTTTCTCCAGCTAGTCTTATAAATCCTCCATGATAACAGGGAATATATTGTCTGCATGTAACTTAGCTACAGGGATGAGGCAGTGCAAATTGTTGGAGAGCAGGTTGAAGGTACAGGGTGGAGAGACAGATGGGAAAAGATAAAGAATGAAGGTGAGGGTGGTCAGAATAGGTGGGTTAACACAAAATGGATGGTAAATAGACAAAAGAAAGAGCAAGAAGTAAAATATAAAGTTTCAACTTTAACTTATTACAGTCCTACTTTAATTCGTATAGAACTGGCATCACATTTTCACCCATCACACACATCAAATAAACACAGTCAATATCACAGAGTTTGGGATTTTGTTGAGCAGGCTTCACATTGAGCAGATCCATAAATCAGCAGTTATAACCTTCACCAGCTCTGAACTCACAAGTATGGCCAGTGTTTGTATTCAAGCAGCAAACTACAAACCAGAGATACAACAGAAATACAACTATCAATGTTGTGAGCTCTTGTTAAAAGCACTGCTTCTATCAAGGGTTAGACTTTTATGAATGTATGATTTCTTTATGAATAAATAACAAATTATGATAGGATGAAATAAGATATGATAAAAACTTGCACAAAATACTGTATAATTCAACATCAATCTGTAATATCCCATAAGCTTTTTATTCACCTCTATTAACCTTTTCAAAATTGAAAACTTTTTTTTTTATCCCCAATACAACTGAAAAATTTACATGGCAACACACAAATAAAAAACCTGCTCCCATCCCCTCATTGTATCATGCACAGAGCCATTATGTGATAAAACGTACTTACTAATAAAAGTTATTCAAAGGGCTTTCTTATTATAGGGACTTATGAATACTTATTCCCAGAATGTGTTAAGCAATGAAAAAAAAGCTAATTATTACATCAGTTAGCATAATTTATGACCTCATTACAACAACTGTTTATGTTTAATTTATCACACCGATTGAAACAGTCCATTAGGCAGCTTTAGTAGCCGTTTTTTTTTTAACGTTTCAGAAAGCATTTGTTAACTTGTCGGCATCTCGTGGGCAAGGACCACTGCAGTGTATTGATGTCCATCAACATAAAGGTCCTGAGCCCAAAAACCAGAATAGTTGAGATGAGGTGAGATAAAAATGAATGAAAAACAGTAGAAAGGGTGACATTTACCTTATATTCTGTCTAACAATTACTCTTCAATATTCATTAGTTGGTCCTCCTACTGCTGCATTGAATTCAATATTTGCAATAAACTGTTAAAATTATGCAAATGGTGCAGTCTGCCATCTGCCTGTTTTTATGGCGATGCAAAGGTTCAGCTGTAAAATCTATAAAAATGCTCATTAGATCATTATAGACCATGTTGGTCATTTTCAATCAGGTTTAATAACTTTAGTGTTTACTAGTCTATGTTCAAGGCTGAGTTTCTGAATTCTCTCTGGCCTGGTGATTAGTCCAAGTCTCTGATATATGGAGCACAACATTGGTCAGTTTGGCCTTGAGATGTGGATCTTTCACTCGCTTCTAATGAAGGTTGCTGGCTGACTTTGGCTGGTGTGGTTATAATGTCTAATACGTTGAATTTAAATATCATAAAGACCGTTGTTCAAAGCCACATGCATTAAATTCCATAATATATTACCTTTCTCTTATGACATGTAAATTACAATAATGATAGAATGCCACAACTGTCTGACTACAGTGCAGAAAATGTCGCTGTATGTTTGACCAGTAGGTCAACCCAGATATGCTTCATTCTCCTCTTCTCAACTGGCCCACAGCAGCACAGATCCAGACATTTCACAGCTTCAAGGGCTCACTTTTGACCACATGCTCTCATGAAGCCTATAGCTGTCATAATTAGTAACACATTGTACTAAGGGCTAGGGGAAACTGTTCCTCATCTCACATTCAATTCACACTGTTGTAGCTATGGTGCCTGTGCCTTCTTCACATGCCACATTTGTCCCTAGAAGGTCATACACCATAAAATTATTGAATTAAACAGGAAGTGTTATGCAGGGCATTACGGTCATTTTGGCCTTAGCCTCTCCCCCAAAACAGTTTTTTTTTCTATGCTCGACTTATTTCGAATGTAAACTAGCCTCCGCTAGTATCGGCTTGGCTGCACAGCATTACCTCCACCACAGCACAAAATAGCACTCAAGTGTTTGTGTCCCTGCTAAAAACAGGAGCAGACACCTGTTCGGCTCCATAAAAGCATCTCTGTGTGAAAATGCTGCTTCTTTGAGCCCTGATTAGTTCACAGATTTATTAGCTAATCTGTTTTGGTTGTGTTTCCTCTTTCTCTCTATAGGACTTTCTAACAGGACATCTAACAAAGATTTGTGGCTAATGAACCCATCTTCCTCTCCGCCTGCTTTGTGGTAACGATCACCGAATTATTATTGGATCAGAGTGTGTGTCAGAGGTTTATAACATGGCTGAAACCCTATTTTCCTCAGTGATAATCCACCAGAGAGCATTAGGGGAAGCCACTACATGTAGACTGCTCTTGTCACTACGCCCTGGAGCTTTAGTGACATGCTTTGATTCTCTTAGACAGCAATGCTGCGGAAAGTGGCCAGGAAGAGCAGCAAAGATCATATTAGTGCGGCAAAGTATAGCAAAGGATGACAAAGAAAACAGCCTGAAGTGGAGAATGAAATACAGAGGAAGAAATGAGCCAATGAGCCTTACACCAACTTGTTGGATCATTGACCCATTGGTTCAACAAACAGAAACAGAACACACAAAACAAATGCTTCACATAAAGAACTTATGAAAATAACCAAAGGAGAGGTCCTACAATGTAGACAGGATACTCTGCTGAAGACTTCTTTTAATGTAAGAATTATCTAGTCAGTGCAGGGCCGTTTCCAGCTTTGTGGGGGCCCCTAGTTTGTCAAACTACAATGGAGAGATTCCTAACCCTTTAGATGACCCACAAATATGCTACAATCTATTACACTTTATAAGCAAAGTTAAACTCAACATACAAAACTAAAAAAAATGATAATACCAGGAAAACAACAATCCTCTAACCATGAATAAATAAAACAGATATTGAGTCTTTGTATTGAGTGAATGTTTACTTTAAATTTTGAAAGACTGGAATAGACAAGAAACCATTGTCAATTTTGTGCACTGATTAAAATAGCTAAAAAACACATACGTATAGTATATCACTTCTCAACATCACACATATGTTTAAAATCACAAGTGTGCAAGATTCCAGTGGAATTGAACCCTTCCTGCACCCAATGAGAATCTTTGGGTGGGGATCGAATTATTGGTGGCTCCCCTCCATCGATGCTAAAACTAGGCCTATGTAACATCACAATCATTGTGCATTATCCTCAAAATGTCCCCTTCCTGGCAGCTTTAACTAGCAAAGTTATCTTTTTACCTACTATGTCCAGAATGAATTGGAGAGAACCTATGGCCAGTCAGCTGGATCTACTGATTTACCACAAAAAAACAAACAAACAAAACACAGCTGACCATGTAAGTCTGCAGATGAAGACATCCCTGCTGCTTGCTGGTACAAGGAGGAGGTCCTGAGGAATACAAGGCTCCTGCTGGTCAGGAAGTTCTGAGGAGCCCTCTACTTCAATGCCTGCAGCTCCAACATATTTTAGACTTGCTTCTGCAAAGACAAAGCTCCAAGCAAAGCAGACCATAATCACATATTCCTATTTTTATAGTTGCACTGATGTTGCACTTATAATCTGTTTTTTAATTGTTTAATTATTTATACATTTTACTTGTTAAAGTAATAAAACAGGGATAATTGATCCACTGGTACAATAGTCCAACATAATCAACAACTATCATAATAATATTTATCAGTCACTTAAAAAAATAATTAGTGTTATTCATAAAGCAGTAGCACACTTTTAATTAAAGGCCTATCAAATGCACACTAAAATTAATAATCGAATCTGAAATAATCCTAAAGTAATATTAAGTCAGTAACATGGCAAGACAGCACAGTCTGTTCACATGTGATGTGTTCATTTCATTTTAGCCACTAAACTCCTAGCGAGCTAACTAGCTCTTATCCAAGGCTTGCCATTGTGGTGCCCTAGGCAATAACATGTTACGGGGCCCACACTGGGATAAATTCTTTTTGTTACCGTAATGCTGTTCACCACTCAATCATTCCCACCGTACCTGTTGGCGGCCCACAAATCACTCCAACAATTTTCACGTATTTATGCCACAAAAACCAAGCCACAGTTTATCATTATAGTTCATTTGTGTTTAACATTCTAAATGTTTTTTTTAAGATTATAAGGGATAAGATAAACACATGAGACAAAACTTAAAGCTTTTCTGCAGTTTTACAGGTTTTGACCAAAGTTTTGACCAAAACAGTAGTTGGCCTGCGTCTCTGAAAGGTCACCAATTTTAATCTACTCCCTGGAGAACATTCTGGCTCTGGAAAGTGAAAATGCAGTGCCTGCATCATCCACACCTCTGTCGTGCCCTTCAGCAAAGCTCTTTACCCCAAACTTCTCCAACGGAGCGCTGAAGCGGCCAGCGGGTCAGGCCGGGGTTGTACTGGGCAGCTTCCAGGTGTGTGTGTGTGAAAGTGTGTACCAGTGTGGGTGTATTGGCCTGGTCACTTTTTAATGAGTGCACACAGCATATAGAACGCTCATACCTGACAGACATAACAAATCATCATGCTCACTGAGAACATAGTAGCCATGTTTGATATTGTTGTTTGTAATACACGGAAACACTTGCCAGGAAAGTTATGAACTATGGTTTTGGCTGCAGTGTCGGACCCCGTGACCCCTGTTCCAGCATTTTGCATCAGCTCTTTTGTGCAGTCACGTATCACACAGGGCACAAACAACTGCTCCTAGACCTGGGATTTCTTCTATAGACCTGACAGCCAAACTGAATAAGCTAAACTCTGAGGCACACATGATCAGCACTGTCAGTGCAGTCAAGGCAAAGGTGGGTCTGTGGACCTTCACAACAGAGAAGCAGCTGACAGATGCCCTTCGTAAAGCATGGGAGACACGAACAGAATGCGAGAAAAGCCTCTTTTGTTTATTTCTGTGTGATTTGGATATAATGGCAAGTGACTTTTGAAAGGGGGTATGTTGTCAAAGTCACCTCAAACCCGTTCAGACTGATTTGTTTTCGGTAAACATCGTACATGGAAATTACTGAAGTGCAAAAGTGTCGCAGAAGGACACATTTTAGTATGGAACAGCAACTTTTAAAACTTGCTTTTCACCTCTCCTACTTTGTCACTATACAGTGACAGTAAATAAGACTGACCTGAAATAACGGACAGACAACAACAGACCCTAACAAGACTATGATAACAGGTACTTATTTAGTTTTTTTATTTATTTATTTTTTTTTTATTTCTAAGACATTCAAATCTCTTAGGTGTGCGGTTGGGCCTTTACATATTTGATAGATACTTGGCATTCGCAGCTTGTTATTGACACATCATCAGGGCAGAACTTTTTTCTTAGTCAGGTCAGAGCGGGTGTGGTCAATGTGGAGAAGCAGAAAAGCTTCTTCAGGTGCGCAAAATCCACACAAGTCAAACAATACTGTCTGCCAGACCTATTGTTCGATCTATTATCATGCTGCGAGCACATACACGCTCACCTCCCCGAACGTTATCAGCTCGTTATCATCCCTCATTCAGGTAAACAGATATTTGGGCTGACAAAGCAAAACCTGAATAGTAGCAACAGATCTTCCTCCTCAGTCATCTAGGTGAACATGTTTGAAGTAGAGCACTACTTCAAACATGTTCACCTAGATGACTGTTTGTGCTGTTTTTCAGCAGATAAACGTCTTTAAAAACCTGTGCATATGTGTTTGCGCGCTGCAGTGGGAGGCCCGTATGAGGAGTTCTGCACACACGTTTCTCTTAAGTATGAAAAGTCCAGGCCCAAACAAGCTTTATTCTGGTTCTTGCCACCTCGGGGACACAAACAAATTTCTCTGTTCTCGTTGAGTATGTAACAAGCTTAGGGCTATGCCTGTCTCAGTGGCAACAGCAGAGGAATAAACACAAGCAAATCAGATGCATCACTACAAACTGCATCAGAATGTTCATTCTGCTTATTGATCAGAGAGCAAGAAATCACATAGGTGTGTTGGACTATTGTGCAATTCATTTTGGGGCAAGGAACACCCTCACACATTACAAACTGGGCAGAAGATTGAAGCTAACGGCTGCAGGTAGAGATCAAATGATGATGTTTCTATCAGTGCTCTCACACTTCCCTCTTTCAAGAGTCTCACTGCAGTTTTTTGATCAATGACTGTGTTCACACCTGTCTAAATGAACCTGTCCATGAGTCAAATGTGCTATGGTTTCCAACAGCCTAAGTGCTGCAGGTGTGAAAGCCTCTTTCATGTAATGTTGTCAGGAGAACAGTGTGAGGGAAAGACAAAAGGACAAAGTACTGAAAAATGAACACACAAGCAGCAAGAGAGGGAAGAAAAAAAACTTTTCTAAAAGTCATTTCTTTTCTTCCAAACCACCACATCGCCCAACAATACTTTATAAGTGTGTGTGTGGGTGTGTGTGTCCACACTGGTGTTGCAGCTTTTTCTTTGTGTCTCACTGGGCCTTTTTAAAGTGATTCATGTTTCAAGCTTTCGAGGCAATATTCAGTGAACCCTCAGCTCTCCTCTGTTATCTTCTGCTTCCCAATTCACTGTTGGCTTTGGATGAAAAAAAGCTCCCTTGTTTCCTATAATGCAGGGCTATAACCCAGCCAGACCATATTTGTTAGGGTGATACTAAACTGTACATTTTTCATCACAGGACAATACTACTTGAAATAATTGATAGAGTCCAAAGTCAACATTTATTCTTTATGTAACTTTTTTTATTTTTAATTCCCCTCTTTGTGGCTGCATAGTCTATAGGAAACACTATTTCTCTGTGCTAAACTGCTCTCAGTGGCAAGATTATACCTCACACCAGAGGTAGGAAGTAGTAATAAACATTAGGTAGTACTTGGACTTTACAATGTGACTTACTTCATTTTCTTTGCATGAGTTTTTATTTGTATTTTGTATTTGTATTTTTACTTTATTTGTATTTTATGAACTTGTAGCTTGGCATGTTTTGCTTGTTTTAATTAGTAAATCTTCAGACCATATGTAAGCGAACAGCACTGCCTGGACTGGTGCAGGCAATAAGCATGAAATTAATCTATTTGCTTAGTATATATATATAACAAACTTTAACCATTTATTTTTAAATTAAGGTCTTTCCACTTTCTATTGCTTTCCAGAACATTCACTCAAACCTAACCATCTTCTTTAGGAAATAGAACATATTTATCATATGGTGGAAGTTATAGGATATATTTTTGTTGTTGTTTGGTTTGAAAAATGGTCACATTTTGCAAACACACAAGGATCAGCCATTTTTTGTAAAAAAATAAGTGAAAACTCACTTATTGGCATCTTACAATAGTCAAACTCCCTTGTATTGCTGAAACATCTATTCTTACTTGCACTATCTACACGCCATCCATTCAGCAACTTGATATTTCTGTAGGTAAACCCTAATGAATCCCACCAACACCACAAAACATTACATATCAGTGGCCATTTACTATAACTGGTCAGTGTATTCACTGGTCCTGTGCAAGTGAGTAATTTCAATTTATGCTTGCATTAAGTGGATATTTTTTCATTATGTAAGGACCACTGTGTTTTTAGTGCAGATGGCACAGCTAATTGCATGTGCTATATGTGAAAGAGCCAATCACATCCGCTCCTTGCTGCATGTATCAAAAGCACAAATTATGCCAGTACAAGTCAAGAGCCACACACACACACACACAGCTTTATCAGATTTATCATAGAAACGGAATGACTGCGATTCAGAACTGTATATGCTGTATCAGTATGTATAACCTGACAGCCAGCTGAATGCACAGCTCTTGGGGGATCGCACGATAACTGCAGCTACATTATTTTGGCAGGCTTTTCAGAGGCAAATGCCTAAATTGCTATATGCTAAAGGAGCTTTGGGCACAGTGTCAGACATGGATTTAGTTTAACGTACCACAAATGTCTTCATTTCACTTCTCCATCCTCCAAAAAGTTAGAGTCCTGTCAAAAAAAATTGAAATACTGAAAGGCATAAGCTTGTCACATCCAGCCTACAAAGAAAGAGCAGGAAGAACTTTTAATGCTGTGCTCAACTGAAACACTTATACCTCATAATACCGAATGTATGGAGAAAATCCTTTAACCACTGTGAGAGGACTGTCATTTCTATATTCAGGGGAATATAGAAAAGGTATGCAGTTCACCTTGAATTATACAGATTAAATTTAAAATGGCCCTGATTCAATTTATAGAGCAGAGACTTTTTTTTTAGCCATGTCTGCTGTTTGGTCGACCTTTCTTTATTCCCAGAGGATTAATCCTGATGGCATAAACAATCCAGGCATTTCAAAAGAGCAGAGCAGCCACATAGACTTCCATAAGAAAAGCAAGGGGCCACATTTTTCATAAATAATGATATAAATTGGAGACCACTGGCTCAGTATCTACCTTTATAAATATGCTCCTGTTACATTTTCATCATTGTAAGAATCTTTTGCTGTCATTTACTGGTTACTCATGTGTCCTCTGTGAGTGTGTGCTGGTTGTATGTTGAAACACACACAGTGCAGAGCAGCACAGATGATGTAAAGATATTTTTGCAGAAGAAAACCATTAGAGTTAAAGTAAAAGTTAAAGTTGCAAATCCCAGAGTTCTGAAAGTCGGGCAAGATCTGTGCTTTTTAAGAGCAGATGACGATGAAAGTTTCTGTGTGCTTTACCGTACATTTCAGCATAGTTGCGCAGCATTTTTAAAGTGTACACAGCGCGACCGTGTCCAGAGAGTAGATGGGATTACGCAGTACAGCAGCGTGGAAGAGACAAGGAGGGTTGGAAAGACGTTACCGGTGATGCCGTGCTCAACAGCTGACTTTTGCTGCCTTTGTTTAATATTGTGTGCATGGTCCGTGGGCCGCATTGAAGACACAAGCGGGCCGGGTGTGGCCCGTGGGCCGTACTTTGCCCAGGTCTGACCTAAGGCTTAGTAATGATGCTTGCTTTATACTGTTAATGTATAAACTATATTGTTTTTACACTTCAACCGTACCCAGACCCCTTTAAAAATGAACCGTACTGAGACCACCTCCGATTCGCTAAAAAGTCAGCGGAGCGGTTTGCCTAATCTGCGCATTGTGAGCACCTTCTTCGCTTGCCGTAGATTGGTCATTGGGGAAAACTCAGCGATGGAGAAAACAAATATCCAAAGCATGGCAGCAGAAAGAGAACCAGGTCCTCTTTGTATTAAACTCAGGGTGTTTTCACTGGTCCCTTTTAACATATTCGAACTCAGTCCTCGTCAACCAAAAAGTGGACCAAGAGAAAAAAGGTCTCAGTTCTTTTTGTGTTTACACTGTGAGTTTATTACAAAGAGGACCGGGTTGTTCTTTCTGGTGATCAGGGTTATCCATGATGGACAACAGTTTGTTCAGTGTCCTGCTCTCCACCACTGCTTTAAAGGTCTCCTGTCTGACGCCAATGACAGAGCCAGCCTTCCTGATCTGTTTGTTCAGTCTGTTGGCATCACTTAGATTCTTTGTCACAGTGCAGGTTTTAGTTTTAAAGCCAAAGTTTGAAGTAAGTGTGCTGCTCTTTTGTTTTTCTTTTTAATTCCCTGACAGTGAGAAATGCACTTGTTGTTTACACATGCCAAGACTATTTCCCATGTCACTGTTTTAGTTTACAAAGCTTCTTTACTCTGCACTCCTTCCACTGAAATTCCCAGATGTATGACAGAACACAGTTTTTAAGTGTCACAGTGAAATTATTTTATGACCTAATTCCTGCTTAGGATGTGGTTAAAATAACTTTTGGAGGTTCTTAGAATGCTGATCAAAGGCAAGAGACACTACCTGTATGAGGAGAGTTAGGTTGAGTTACTACAGGTGTAGTCCCCCCCCCCCCCGACCCCTAATTTCTCTCCATGTATTTCAGTCAAGGCAAAGACAAAAAAAGATGTGATGGACAGGACATGAGTGGGACTAATGGCCAGTTTTAGAGTGGAACAGAACAGCATGCCTGTGTGTAATGGTGCTCAACAATAATTAACCAGTCCTTGCTTCAGCTCCCTTGATGAAAACACATTTATGTTCAATAACCAGCAAACAGTGGAAAGAGTTACAAATTTAGATGTTCTAGGTTGATGGCTGTTATAGATGCTAATTACAGTTTTATGTTACTCGGGTCAGGTCACAGAGAGTAGTGTGTGTGTGTGTGTGTGTGTGCACATGGGGCTTTGCCTGAGTGCCTCGTGTTCCCTGCTCACATGTAGTACCCTTTTGGAAAGAAACTTGATACTTCAATTTTTATCATATGACAAAATATGTCTAGGTCTTATGAAAGCAGTATTGTTTGCTATGCTAGTCAGTTGCTATGCTAGTCAGTTTCCTGATTAAAGCTTGATTTTGTGTGATTTATAACAAATGAAACATTAATAGTCCACAAAGGATGAACTTCCCTTTAGATTCTTGAGGTTTATGTTTCCAGTTTTTAGAGTCTCAATAACTATCACCCACACATTTTGACCAGACAGATCGCCTGTATGCTTTCTGTGGAGTCAGATTTAAAGTTCTACATATGCCAAAGCTAATCAAAAATAAGGACAATGTGGTGGAGCTGCAGTGAGTGGACTGAAGGGATCTAATGCCTGTCACATAGTAATACTGTAGGTGCAGGTTTTAGTACCTTTGTAAGATGTTACACAGTCTAAATTGTGATTCACTTAATTTTTTTTTTTATTTCTAAATTGTAGGCGTTTGGATGTTGCACTGTTAATCCTTTTTTTTCTATATTTTTCTCCAGAACGTTGATAATGTTCTTGCCAGCATATTCATACACAGGAGTGTTTCAGATTAGGCAACAACAAATCTGGAATTCAAAAAGTAAATAGAGTGACAAGTAAGACAACTCGGGGACATTTGTTTTGCTCTTTTTGCCCTTGTCGGCAACTAAGCACATAGTTCATAGTCTAACTTTTTACTGGTAGAACTTATCCCTGTGCTTGTCTTTTGTACTGGCATGCATCATCAACACAAGATGACGGGTCACAGGCCCAACACAGCCTCTAAAGGTCAACTGTGCTGTGAGGTGCATCATCGTTGTTCTACAACCTGAAGTATGTGGACGGTGGTGGATAAAGCTACTCTGGATGATATCACAATGCTTTGAAAGAAGTTCAGCTAAATCCATAAAAATAAGTTTTATCTTAATGAATCCAACTCATTACATATCTCTATATGAGAAAGATGCTCTCTGACCAAAATGCCATTGTTATCTGGGAACTCATTATTTTCTGCGGGTTTAGCTGAAAATGTGAATTCGTTGACATGACATTTGCAACTTATTTCACATGAAAAAAAGCTGGAAATTCACTTTACAGCATCTTTGAAGTGAATGAGTTGTTGTTTTCCTGATAGCAATCTCAAAGGACAAAAAAATATGACATCAGTTTGACTTTTTCACTTTCCTTAATCAATCCCCTTCTAAAACAACTGTTGTCTCAGCCTTACAGTGTTCCTGTGATGGAATAATGCAACCTTCCCTGAGGTTTTCTGTAGGTTAATTACTTGACAGAAAAAATGAGAACAATTATTAAAGCATTAAATGCAACATAACAAAACAATTCAGTTCTCAGCGTTTGACATGAGGTCAAAAGATCGATAAAGAAGCCGTTAAACTGACCTAAGGTTTAAATTAATCTAATTATGTTGAATAAAGTAATATACACTGCTAAAAAAGGGAACACTAAAATAAGACATCCTAGATTTTAATGAATCTTGTGTCTTGTGGATGTCGGGCCCTTATACCACCCTCATGGAGTCTGTTTTTGACAGTTTGTGCAGAAACATGCATATTAGTGGCCTGCTGCAGGTCATGTTGCAGGGCTCTGGCAGTGCTCCTCCTGCTCCTCCCTGCACAAAGGAGGAGGTAGCGGTCCTGCTGCTGGGTTGTTGCCCTCCTACGGCCCCCTCCACGTCTCCTGGTGTACTGGCCTGTCTCCTGGTGTCTCCTCCATGCTCTGGACACTGTGCTGACAGACACAGCAAACCTTCTTGCCACAGCTCTCATTGATGTGCCATCCTGGATGAGCTGCACTACCTGAGCAGCTTCTGTGGTTGTAGACACCGCCTCATGCTACCTCTAGGGCTGAGAGCACTGACAAAATGCAAAAGTGATCAAACATCAGGCAGAAAGGATGAGAGCAGAGAAATGGTCTGTGGTCAGCACCTGCAGAACCTCTCCTTTATAGGGCTGTCTTGATAACTGCCTCTCATTTCCACCTGTTGTCTGTTCCATTAGCA
Source organism: Parambassis ranga (assembly GCF_900634625.1). Classification (NCBI taxonomy): domain Eukaryota; kingdom Metazoa; phylum Chordata; class Actinopteri; family Ambassidae; genus Parambassis; species Parambassis ranga. Next base: position 4,852,200 of record NC_041031.1, read on the forward strand.
CAACAGCAGCTGAAACTGATTCACAATCAGTGTTGATCCTAACTGGACAGGCTGACTTCACAGAAGAGTGACTGACTTGGAGTTACACTGTGTTGTTTAGTTGTTAGTTGTTTACACTGTGTTTTAGGGCCAAGGCATCTTCTTTTGATGTTTGATTCAAAAAACAGACCATTAACAAATTTGAAATCCTTCCACAGCATTAACTAATACACCTCTGCTTGACCTACGATGTCAACCACAAAGGCCTACAAAGGCTTTTGAAACAAGATTACACCTTTCCTAGGTGGTCAGTCACTACCTTCTTTGTCTAGGTGGAATTGATGTAAAGATAAGTGGGTTCACACCAGGTAACAGAGTCCTGAACCTGTATTTCAGACTATTCCTTCCTGATAAAAGATACAAGACCCTCAGCTAAGGTCAGAAAAAGCTGCTTCTTTCAGTGTCAATTTAGCACCACTTAGAGCTCAATCAAAGATACTGATCCTTGTGTAAATCAAAGAAAATCAAATCTGTTACCTTAGATAACTGAAAATGTGCTGGGAACACCTCTTGTGTACACACTGTTAACATTTCAAGGCTTCACCTTTTCAAACCTATCATATGGTCTACATGTTGGAAAGAGACAACGATACTGGAGGCATCAAACCAGGCAGACAAGCAGACAGATATACACACAGGAACAGAGTCTGAGGATATATTTTTTTTGTGATTTTTTTTTCTCACCTTGTGGAAACAATACATGTCTGCAGACACCAAATACTCAGAAAAAGGTCAGACAAGAGTACACAATCAACATGGGATTGTGTCTACAAAGGGGTTCAGCACTGTGCAAATATGTCAGACTGACAATGTAAAGTGTAGATATTTTATACTCCAGTCTTAATGCAGAAAACCTAAACCATATCCACATATGTTTGTAAGGTATTTGGCAGATAAAAGTGTGACTGTCACTGTCTTCTATCACAGAGTAAAGAAGTATCTTCACCCCCTCACACACTAACATGATGACTGACCCCCATGTAGTGCAGACTGGTGCAACCAAAACAGCTTAAACTAGTATGATGTTGACCTTACTGGTAGAGAAAAATGCTTTAAATACATGTCCTCAATTTGCAATAAATTCTCAAAAAGCTTTCCACAGGAACACACTGAGACATTAGAGTGGTTGTGATGAAGATGGAAGACTCAAACTTCAGCTTTTCAAAGCAAAAAGCTGTTGGTGCCTCATCCCACAGCTGTTTTTCTTCATTTTTTTCTGCTTTTAGCGAAGGCTCTTTTCCCATTGCAGCATGGAGCAGTGGGCTGTGTGCGTGTCTTGTGTTCTCATTGCTATGGTGATTGGCCCACATGCACCGACTCCAGCTCCTCATGTTCCTCTGCTGCCCACCAGCATGGTAAGATGTTTCTTTTATTTTTCTGTGCCTTCAAAGAACCTTCTAAATGTCTGTTGTTTTCCCTTCTAAGCATCTTTGGAGTTCTTTGAACTGCTGTCCTGTTATCTTTCAGATTTTAGGTCTTAATTTGTGTTGCCGTCTCTCTGATTAGTGGTCACAATAACCACCTTTGTTTAATTTCACTGTCAGGAAAATCAAATCATTCTCATTGTCCTTTTTAGCACAATCTCTAACCACAGTGGGACATGTGCTCATTAGAGAATGAGAAAGCACGGCATTAGAGACTAAATGAGATAAATCGACGCCTGCTCTCTGCACCAACGGTGTGTCACACAGAAAGGCACAAATTGACATTTTAGAAAAAGATTTTTCAGGGAATATCTGGGAGTAGGACAAAGGGAACAATCCTCAGACTGTTTGTTAGGGCTTTAAACAAGAATGAAAGTACTCAACACCATATTTACATGTATGAATGGTGTCTTTAGATCATCTGAATAAAACAAATATGAGCATAGGAGCAGTGTATAAACCTAAAAAAGGTCAATCACAAAAAGAAAACTCTCCAAGTGATTGGGTGCCAGTCACAGTAAAACATTTACAAACATTTATGAATGAAGCAAACAAGCCTAATGTGAATATAAGTCAATTAATGATGCAGCAAGTTGGCATGACAGTGGACATGTTTTTACATTTTTGCCTGTACTACCTCACAAGAAGCTGATTGGTCAAGTCCACCAGTGATTCTGCTGCGAACATTTTGTTTGAAGCTTGGCGGGATGGATTTGTGTTGAGCCCCACAATAATGTAGCTGCCTTGCAATGTAAGCCAGTAAGTAGATGGAAGCAAATATCAGATGGGCTGTTGTGAAAAATGGTAAAATTACACTACCCAAGTCACAAATCCTTCATAGCGTTGGGGCTTGCTAACCTTTTCCTATATTGCCACCACAAGGTTCTGAAACTCAGGATGATACAATAACTACTGAGTAGGATGACATGAATTTTGTCAAAAATACTGTATGATGATGATCAATAATGGATTACTATATTACTACTTGCTATAGGCATTCGATGGACATCCATGATACATTAAAGCTGATTAAAAGTGGTAAAAATGAATATGCTGGCCTATAAATTGATTAAATTAAATTTAAAAAAATAACACCGCCTATGCCTTAATAAGCTTAGAAAAAATAGTCAAACCTTATCAAAACGTATCAAGACACAAATTCTGAGTCTTTTAGAAATGTTGGTTTAAAAGGGCCCTACAACTGAAGTCAAACACTGACATTTTAATTACACAGAGACACAATGCAGAGACACATAACAATAAGCTGCAGTCTCAGTAAGTCAATGTGAGCCGCCTGCTGATTGTTGCTCTTCATCCCCGGCGTTCACTAGTAAAGACAGCAGAATTAGAGGGTGACTACTTTGATGTATCAGCGTAAATCCCTAATGGCTGCACTCCATTGAGTGAAGGTGCTCTGCTCAGGTAGCTGAACTGCAGCTCCAAGCACCAAATGAGTGGAATCTGAATGGAATAAGATGAGTTGACCTGCTTAACTTTAGTGACTCAAGATATGCATTATCACTTGATCCAGAGGATTGTAGCCAGCTCACCTCTTCATCAATACATGTAGTCATTTTTTTCTGACCTTTGGATTTACACTTTTGACCTGTATGCTCTTTTTTTTTGCTGACAACACAGGTAGTAAAGCTTTTTGTCTTTGAGTCAGGTCCACAAGTCTCAACTTTTCATCTTTTGCTGAGCTGTGTAGACTTCGGTAAGGATTTGAAATTGTCAGCATCCTGCTGGTACCTTTTACATATTTAGTATTCCTCTGTGTGGGGAGCTTCCATTTTAATTCATTGACACTCATAATTTTAAATGGACACCAGTTTTGTTGAAGCAAGCCACTAGCTGTGTAATATGTTAAAACCTTAGGTATGGATACTGTAGGTCGTCCTGTACTTAACCCTTACATGCATGGGTTGTATCATGAAATTAAAACATGTTTAAATGAAATTACAATATGCACTGGACTAATAGTCTCACAAGGTTGTCAGATTTTGAAAAATGGATGATCTGTGGTGACATTTTTACTTTACAATTTATACATGTGGTAGATTGTGGTATTAAGACAGCACCACACACATAAACATGTGATGCCTTCAAAGTCTTATCTGCATGGTGTAATTTTAACTTTAATCAACTGTATTTCAGAGAACTAATTAAACTGAACTCAGATTAGCAAAAACTAAACTTCCCTTTTTACTCATTATTTGATGTCATCCTTTGAACCAAATGGTTAATGCTAGTCATAAGGTTTAGGTAAAGATTGTGGGCTAGGTTAAAACACACACACATGCACGACATTAAACGCATTTTACGAGAAAAGGCTGCTCGTCTGCTGCCGACATACATTTTTGAAGACGCCAATGTGTGCACATGTGTGTTTGTTTTCAAGGACTGTAACACCTTTCCTCTGGGATGACAGCTGTTCTTTCCATTATCGTATGGGGCTTGCCAAGTGTTTCACCCCTTAACTTAAACCCGTCAAATCACCCGTCACAGCTGTAATTGCTGAGAGTTCCTCTCAGTACTGCACTGCCTGGGACAGCATAACATGGATTAACCCTTAATGATGTAGATGCCCATATTCCACTTTACCTTCGGAAATTACTAGGTGGTGAGAGCTTACTTTAATGTTATATTTATGTAAGACAAATAAATAAATAAATAAATACATTTTTTAATACAAAGGGTAAATATAGGTTTAGCGAATTAGCAGACCTTGGATATGGAATGGTTAATTTATTAGAAGAGATTAAAAGGTTTATGTGTTCTAGTTTCAATTGTATTTTTTATATTCCCCATTGTTGATAATGAGTGATAATACTTATTCTTTAATTAAACACTGCACCCCTGCTGCCGACCATATTTTAAGAAGTCTCCTCCAGCACCGACACCCCTTCAACCGTTAAACACAGCTTTTGCTGAGACGACTAAAAATGAATGTCATGGGCACAAATGGAGAACACTTGGATCTGGTCTACTGGCACACCGGCTCCATCACTGGGCCAAGTGCAATCACACATCCTTCCACTGAGAGCTCCTTATAATTTCAAGTATCAGAGCAGCCATTATGAGGGACTGTATCATTTAGGAAGTAGCTTATATTCTTGTCATTTGTCATAATTTTAGAATTTCATATTATATGAGACATATTATTAGTTACCCACTCAGGAGGCTGGGGCGTAATATATAATTTACTGTTTGCCAAATTTAAAGCTAAGTGCAGCGTAGATAATGAGGTATATACATTTGTGAGAGAGGGGAGGCAGAGCATAGCAATGCATTGTAAAATCTAAGCATGTACACATATACTACTTTTAAAATCAAATTTTAATATTTGCTACTTTACACTTTGCTATTTTGCACTCAAGGGTGACAGAGAGCAGGTTGTGATGGACTTTCTCAAAGCTTAGGGTCCAGAATGTCACATAATTTGAAAGAAATAAATACATTTGGAGTCTGCTCCTTATTTAAAAGTGTCAATACAATATATTGTAGGCAAGGTTGGAGAACTTAAAGCTTTATACTGCCTATGACTCGTTATATAGAGCAGTCCTCTGTCTTCCCTCTCAGTCCTTGTCATTCCTAATAAATATTGTTCTTGCAGAAACATGATGTTCTATGTTGGAGATGATGAAAATTGTAATCTAAGTAAGGAAGCTTCCCTTCCACACAAACACTTCAACCAAGGCGACGGTGTTTTTTTTTATCAGTTAATGGGGCTGGCTGTGTGGGAGGGTGTCTTATCAATGTCAAACATGGTCACAATAGAAACAGCTGAACACAGAGACGCATATGAATGTATGGACAGCTGCTGCAGGTACTGTAGCACAGTGGGAGGGAGTGTGATCAAAGGTGTACCCACCTAATATAGTGGTGACAATGTCACACAGAGATCCATCAGTGAGAAACAGAGCTGTAGGATTTAAAACATGCAGCATGTAATGGCATAAATTAAAGGTTGAAAATAAAGCCAAAGATGAAAAAAACACCTCTGAGATGGTGGCATCTGGAAGTTATAGCCTTCATGCACATGCTATACAACTATGTCTTTGTATAATATCCGAACCAACCAACCATCTGACTAAGTTAAATGCTGAATATTCCAATTTAGACCTGCTTTTTGATGCAATAATTTCATTGGTATTAGAAAATACAGTGCAATTAATGCTTGGCAAATAAATACTGCCACATCTTTTGTCTGATTAGTCAAAATGTAACATGTCTCATACTGTACCTAAATATAGATATATCTTAAAGGTAGGGTAGGAGATTTCATTCTGATGCACTTTTTGTTTCTATTTACAATACGATAGCAACCAATTAGTTCGGCAGTTTCGCTTTAAAACGAAGAATATGAATCATCTGTGGAAGCTAAACACTAAAAACATCAGCCAATCCTCCGGGACGACCCTGCACCTACAGTTGGCTGGTTGTCACTCTCTTCCTGCTCTGTGCACCAGAGAGGTACGTGCATGATGGCCGAAGTCACAGACTGGTTGGGAGGCGTGGCTTCAGGGTGAGCTCCGAGAGAAAGGGGCGTGTGTTTACTTTCAAAATCTGGCTGACTCTCACTGAGTTTTCAAAATCTCCTACCCTACCTTTAAATAAATCTTTAAATTCACTCTTTATGAACTTTTTTTGACATCCATCTTGCCCTGCAGTGTCTACCACAGCAATGCTTTTCAATGCCTTCATGGAGTTTATGATTCACTGCAGCTTACCCTGCATAATCTAGTACTTGTCTTAAAAAGACAGATACTATATAACAAAAAAAATCCTAGATATTTGACACCTGTTGTATTTAAAACTCCTGCTGCTTTAATTTCTCCTCAGTAAAAACACATCCTAAACTTGTTTCTGTGGTAGTATTGACTTCAATGTGTCCGCTCAATGAGGTTGGAGCTAATAATTACACTAACCAGACTTTCACACCAGCCTGAGCTGACACTGAGGATTCCTGTGGGCATGTTTAACAGTTGCAGCATTAAGAGACAAAGTGATACTGACAAAAGTAAAAACACTATCACTTTACTTTGACTCGCTACAAGCATACGGAGCCAATGCAAACTCCCACTGTTAGAATTATACATATTAGGCAAGTGAAGTACAACTAAAAGAAGATGGGTTTTAGATTTCAAGGTAAATTCAGTTAAACGGACATGATTCTTAGAGCAAAGAAAAACCAATACACATCAGTTTAAACTTGTATTACAATAAATTCTACTGTGAAATGAACTACGCCTGTTTTCTAACACAATAATAATCAATATGTTTAAACAATAAAATGTACTATTAATTTGAAAAATAGGCAATATTCCTACTCGGCTTAATGCATTAGAGAGATAACAGATGTTTACAGTGTCAAAAATAGAGAAGTCCTCTTCTGTATTAAATGACTGGAGTACCATATTTTATTTAAAGTTATATGTTCCAACAGTCACATCACTAAAGGCTCAAAAACATGCCAAGGACTCCAAAGTTGAATTGAGGGAGTGGCTTGTAAGAGGCCATCTGTCATCAGGCCAAAATGTGTCTGATTGAAGGAGATGCTTCTTTAGTGCTCTGGGTGAGGTGATGTTTTCTCATTCATTTACAAGATGCTCCTTGGCTAGATATCCAGGTAAACCTCTAAACAGTTACCTTTAACAACAGGGTCTGATTCGCTAAGGACTGTTTTAGAAAACTTTTGATGGGGCCTCTGGTTTCAGAGATGGCAGCAGAACTTCGGTGTCACTCTGGTTGTAGATCCAGAGGTACAGTATATGTTCAGTTATCACAAATGAACTCCCATGTTGGATTATGATGAAACCCTCTTGTAACCAGGACACAGTCCCTTCCCTATCGCAGTCTCAAAGTTGAGACAATCAAAGCCAATGTGACAATGACAGATTTAATCTACAGCCGGCAACTAGCCGGCTTTAATCTGAATTCTCTCAAGCCCTGTGACGAAACTGGCCTCAATGTTCCACTCGCATCTCCGTGCTGTTGTTCTCTTCCTACCCAAATTCCTTTGTCTTGTTCTCTCTCTGTTCTTCTATGTTCCCTCCACAACAGAGTGTAGAGTTGATTGTGAGTTGTTTTCACACAAATATGTGAGATTTTTTTCACACAAATTTGCTACTTTAATCTCAGAATTGAAAATACTGATATACTTCCAGGTCAGTATTTTTCTCTTACAATGGCCCTAATGCTGTCGTACTGCACATAAGACTTGTACATTTTGATGTGGGGTCTGATTTTAAACTTCAAGTGCTCATGTTCTGACACATTCAGATTATTATGTCCAGACTTTTCCTCATTAAAATCATTGTATGTCGGTTATTTCCTTTGACCAGACTTTCTCCAAGTATCCTCCAACAGCAGTTATTATGACTGTTTGACGTATATTGCATCACTTTTCAAACACATATCATGTTTTGCCACAGATGCAGCAGAGTGTGTTGTTACACGCCCCAGATTTACATTAAACTCTGTCAATAGTCCATGCTGCTGAAAGTTGTCTCTGGGTGATATTATAACAACTATCTATCTCTGTTATAGTATCAGACCAAACCACTAGAATAAATTGGCCATGAAACTTTTTCTTTCTGTTTCCATATATTTTCTGCCTGTGTCAGCTTTCTATAACTCATTTGTGAGCTGAGGTTACATCAGCCACTGTAACATATTACAGCATCACTTTGAGCCGGCTTGCATTATTGAGAAAAATAACTGACGGAGGTTTGGGATGACCACTTCTCACTTTCTCGCTTGTCATCTATAAATTACAAACTCTCTTTTTTTATCATGCAGAATATTATTAGAAGTGCTAGCAGTAGTAGAAGTTGCAGTATATCATGGTAAAAACCTGAAGAATTGATGTATGTGCTTAAAAAGTTAGATGTTTTCTTATGAAATTGGCAACATCACGTACATAATTTGCCACTGGCATGTTAAAGAATCTTAATTTGTGTTGCTGGATGCGATGTGTATGACGAGACATTGTTATTTAGTTATTTATTTTTTAAATAAGTTGGTTAAGTGCTTCTCCTCCCTTTTAACTGAGTGGCTCAGGGTCAAGACTTTCAATCTGGTTCAGCTCAAACAGCAGCAGTTTTCCCTTGACTCTGACCTCTGTTCTCCCTATAGAGAGTGTAGGAGAAAAGATGATGATGATGATGATGATGATTAATTTCTTTACACAACACACTTACTGAAAATATGCAGTTTTGTCACATAACCTGCACTAATAATAATAATAATAATAATAATAATAATAGTAATAATCATCATCATCATCATCATCATCATCATCATCATCATAATAATAATGTGTTTTTGTTTGTCATTTGACACACACAACAGACAGCTTCACTGCCATTCTCCATTAGCCTATATCACAACAACTGGATAAATTATTTTATTCAACTGTTCCCACATCTTGAAGACATGATATATATATATATATATATATATACATACACTCAACAAAAATATAAACGCAACACTTTTGTTTTTGCTCCCATGTTTCATGAGATGGACTTGAAGATCTAAACTTCATTCCAGATACACAATATTACCATTCCTCTCAAACATTGTTCACAAATCTGTCTAAATGTGTGATAGTGAGCACTTCTGCTTTGCTGAGATAATCCATCCCACCTCACAGGTGTGCCACATCAAGATGCTGATCTGACATCATGATTAGTGCACAGGTGTACCTTAAACTGCCCACAATAAAAGGCCAAAGAGGAGAGAGAAATGAACTGTGGTACAAAAAAAAAACAGAAATAGTTAAAGAGACGTCAACCAAGAATGGGAGGGAGAAAAAGAAAGAAGCAGAACATGAGTGAATGAAGTAAATATGATTATTACCTTTGCTCTGAGCACCCTCAGGCAAATTAGAGCCAGGCCCTGTGCAGGAAGCCTGACTGCCTTCTCTTTGATCTTTCCTCTAATCAGATTGGAGCTCAGGGTTTAGGGAAAAGGCATAACATTGTATTGACTCTTTTCTCTTTGAAAACTCTATGTGTCTTTGATTATGCGTGTGTGTATGTGGTGGCTTCATGCGTGCGTTATCGAACATTATGTGTGTGTGTATGTGTGTGTGTGCGTGTGCGTGTTTTGAACTCAAACTACTTCCAAAGGCACACAGAGATAATATCAAATAAATGTGTATTCCATTTTCTGTTGTTTCATTTTGCTGTTACACATGTTCTCTTCATGTTCTCTGCAGGTTTCCTCACAGACGAGTTGATTTGTAATTGGCTCAAATTAAGCGGTTGTCTTTGTGCATCGGTCAACTAACAACTTTTCTAACATTCCTCCACTGGACATCCATTTACAGTTTAAAAGGCTTTGGCACACTACAAAAAAGGTCCAATTTTCACTGCTAGTTAACCACATGTGGACAGTTTCTGATTTGGTCTAATGTTAATTTTGGTACCACGTAGGGAAGGAAGTGTGAGAAAAAAGTAAGAGCACTTAAATGTAAACCCTCACAAAGACTAAAAAGGATACAGGAAGAAAAACTTGGGAGTAATAAAAGAAGCTGTAGTACTACAAATCAAAACCATAGCTGTAGTTCATTATGAAGAAGAGCAGCCCTGGAGTCAAAATATGATTTTATTATTTTTTTTTTTTAAAGGATAATGAAGCCTTCAACATTATGCGGCTCTGCATCGTGCTGTCAAGGTTACAGGCCTGCTTCTGATTTGGCTACTGACTCAAGAAATCAATTATTGTACCCAAATGATCAGAATAACATCCATAGCAACAATCCGTCCTGCATAGCACCAATTTTTCTTAAGAAATAATAGATCTCAGAGTGTCCAATCAAAATTGAGTATTCAAGCATGGCCTTAAAATAAAGATTACAGGCCTGTAATAAAAAAAAATAAAATAATGAGGTTGAAATTTGAAAGTCTTGGAAATCTCTATAGTGCAAGCCATTTGTGTTATGTGGATTTGTCGCCATAGTAGCAAAAAGGTTGGGGTGGGATGACCACAGTGTCCACAGCAGTGTAAGACGGACACAGCAGGTCCATAACATCAGTTACTTGGTCAGACATGTTGTCCTGTGTATTGTGATGGTCTGTAAAAACAGTACATCTTTTGACATGTACTGTCAATAACCAAAGATTATATTACAAAAGTACAACAAAATCAGATAAGCTGAGAATGTTTCTGCCAGCTGAGAATCAGAACAAAGAGTGGCTGGTGTCTCCCTTAGAGACAACCTAAGGACCTAGGTCATCTGGAGCAGGGGCAGGGTACAGTCTTCACCCCTCAGTTTTTAGAGGAGCCAGTTTAGTTGTTTCAAGTATCAGCTTGTTATACCCTATGGTTGCCTCTCTGATGAGGTGTCACATGTCCAATTGGAAGGAGAACACGCAGACCCAGAACACGCTGGAGGGATTATGTCTGTCAGGAAGCATGGGTCCACCTCAGTATCACTCTGGGTGAGGTGGAGGAGGAGGAAAGGGTTATCAATACAAGTGGAAGAAGATGAAGGGATGGAATTCATTTTTCTTTCTCTTTTGCAGATGTACAGATCTGACCTTAAAGATCGGGCGTTAGACATTTTAAAAAGCTGTAAAACCTGATGTCAGCTGTCACACAGATGTGAACAGAGAGCTCCATCTAAACCCAGCTCAAAGAGCGACAGAGAAAGCAAGCGAGAACAGCGGTGGTAGAGAGTAAACCCAGAAAAGACAGAGACATTAGCAAAAACATAACAGTAAATTGGAGAAACAAAATGTTATTTCCAGCTGGAAGAGTCTTTTACTTTTCTTCTTAATGCACTGCAGAGCTGTCCTGCATACTCAATGGACTGATTCGAACTTTTATGTGTTTGTGTACGCACGAGGCAATCAACTTTGATTGACCTTAGAAACAAAAAAAACGATAATTTCATTATACTCGTTTCCAGACATACAGCAGGATTGTGCAGTGTTTCAGTATGAGAAGAATCTTCATGACTGTTTAAGTCCTCATGCATTTCAACAGATATCCAGGGTGAAACAGCAGCATCTGTCTGACACCCGTTTGTTTGTGTTTTTAACTACCTGACCCAAGTTTGAACTTGTGCGTATGTATGACTACCAGTTTAACACAGATGAACGAGTGTAAAAAGAGCTTTTTCTGTTCACCTTGTTGATCATCAGCTCCAGCTCTAAGTGTCTGATATGTGACATGCATGTATTACACCATTTCACTTGCCTCTGTGCCTCCTAGCAAAGTGTCTGTTCACCACACTAAATCTTTTGAACAGATGATGCAAGCACAGACCAATAGATGGTAAGACTCATTACAGGCCAGAGGACTTTTAATCACTCTGAGATTAGAAACCAGCTGAACGGCTGAACGTGAACTTTTTGACAAGGAAAAACTGAAACGTGAAAGGAATTTATGAACAGTATACCCAGACTAATAATTCATATTCAGGTTTTGCATGAAAATAAGATTATAGGGGCATATAAAAAATACAAAATGAAACGTGTCTGTTCAGGTGCTGACCACGATGCTACCTAATTTTTATAGTATAAACTAAACTTTTGTCTCCCTCTTTTGACAGTGAGAGTCATCACAGCATAAGCTCTTCAATAGAATGTTCATGATCATTATGATCATTTAGTATTTGTTCTTCTTCTCTACTTTTTTTTTAAGTAGGATGCAAGGATACCACTTTTAATCGTGACCTCCATACAAGTAAACAAGTTATTTCACCAGCTCTCTGCTTCCTTCTCTCTCCAGGTTGGTCTTGGCTCTTTTTTTTTCTGAATAAACCGCTGAACCGTAAGAACAGTTTTGTCATGTTATGTTATGGATGTTTCTTCAGATGAATATACAGTGATCATAAAAATGTCAAACTCAGCTACACCTACACACACACAGCAGTGCACATAACACCATAAGTGTTTGGACAGCTAGACATGTTTTTATGACTAGCTGTCCAAACACTCCCACACAGTTCTTTGTTGACATAAACCCACTTAAATTCAATTGAGATTGTCATGTTAATGCATCCATTGTGTTACTTTATAATTGAATGTGCGGAGGCACAGAGTCTGAAGAGATGTCCAAATATGTTCAAACAGTGATCACACTCACATATTGTCAGACAACTTACATGGTCAGGTGTTTGTTTTTTTTTTTTACTACTGTAAAGGTGAAACTACAGTGTTTTTCTCAATAATACTAATTGCTGTGTAAAATCCAAATTTTTGGAGTATAATTTAATTCAACCCCTCCTGGCCTGATGTGCCAGTTTTACCAGCATACTCTGTAACTCTGTTACACTTTTTGTACCAAGCAAAATCCAGCTCTCTGCCTTGTAACATGTCAGTAGCTTGGACTTTGTGTTGACCATCTTAAACTTTGTTTTGAACTGCAGCTGTTGACTCCGTACCACTCTCCATGCTCTGCTTCGCATGCTGTGACTCAAGTTTAAACGGCGGACCATGTATTTCTCTCCTCGCTCACCCTCTCCCAATCCCACCAACTCTGTGGGATTGGGAGAGGGTGGAACTGTGGAATTTGCATTGGGACCCGCAAACCTCGCATACTATTTACCTGTAGCAGTGCCCCGCTCTAGCAGGTGGCACCCTGGGCACCCGCCTATGTCGCCTACAGTGTTGGGGAGTAACGAATTACATGTAACACCATTACGTAATATAATTACAAAATGAACGTATTTGTAACAATACTGGAGAAACGTATGTAATTAGATTACAGTTTCTTTTGGAAATTTCAAGCGTTACAATTTTAATTAATTTGATTTGAACAACTTTCAGAAAAGGTTGAATTAATTATTGAATTAGGTTGTTTTTTTGTAGAAGAAAAAGTATAATAATTATAATGATCTAATCATCATTTAAATCTCTTTTTTAGAGGAAACACCCAAGGGTCCTGTTAAGCATATCCAGTCTGCCTGATGAGAGGGAAGATGAATCAGCCAGTGAACCTGAACCTGCTCTGAAACAAGCAAGGATAGCAGCAGGACTCAGTGTATCACAGGATGCTGTCATGTATGCTGCCGGACCAACACTAACGTTCTTTTTTAACTTTGAACTACCTTCCAGAGTATAAGCACTGATTTGGTTGCATTTGCCCAAAGTACATGGACTGCTGTGAAAGTTTACATTCAGATATGTTGTTTGTTTATTGATCAAGATATAGCACAATAGCCCACTTTTGTGTGTGGGTGTGTGTATGTGCTAGCCTCTCTGGTTCCCCTCACTTCAGTAAAAAGATACTGAAATTCAGTCTTGTGATTGATTTGATTATTGTATTAATGTTGGCTAAGTTAAGGCTACTGCTGCAAGGTTTTAACATGTCAATATGGAACAGTTGAGATTAAGAAAAGTAATTAAAATGTAATCAAATGTAATTAGTTACATTACTTTGATAAGGTAATTGAAATAGTTACACTACTATTACATTTTTAACAGTGTAACTTGTAATTGTAACCAATTACATTTCTAAAGTAATCTTCGCAACACTGGTCGCCTATACGCCAAGAGCCGACTCTGCTCTTACATTTAATCTTAATTAGATAAACCATTGCATGAATATTTTATTTGAATCTGAAGACAGCTCTTATACAACCAAAGTATCCAGTATCCCACAGGGATTATTAAAGTAATTCTTAATCTTAATCTTAAACACACACACACACAGTGGATTGGACACACCATAGTTCCAAGTAACATACTAAGTTACATCCAGGTGCAACACATACAGGACCAACTGTTTTTCAATGTGTTTAGGATCAAATCTTTTTGTGTCGTTTTTTTACTTGACAACTCATTTTCACTACGAATATTCTGTCTTGTTAATATTGCAAGACTCATTCCCCTTCCATCTGCCTATCCACCTGTTCTGACTTGATGATTGTATTATACAATATCTCCATGGCAAACCTTATGATCGCCCAACATGTCTTCAGATCACTTCTCTGCACAGATCAGGACTTGATCTTGAAGCTTCTGCTTCTTTCTGTGGGCAGCCATTAATAGATAACTGAACATCAGTGTACAGATTCTGCATCAAAAGCAGAAGTACCTGTTAAATGTCAGTGACTTGTGCTGATGCAGAATCTCTCCCTTTTTTTAGGGATCAGAGTAGCACATGAGTAGAAGGGATCGTGTGTGACTAGTGTGTGATGATCACATTCATCATTTAAAAATGTTCTGCCTTTCTACACAGCTGTGTGAAAACATTTTTGCATTCACTGCTCTCAATACCCTTCACTATCTCGCCCAATACACTTGGCTATCGTCTTCTGTTCTCATCATCTTTTCAAGAAAGTTATATTTCCTCCAGCGTTTCTCTATATTGTGCAGAGATGAATGCAAATTCTACGATTCGGAGCCTCTCCTGGGACGTGGAAATGGCCTCCAAAAATGACTTTGCACACCTCACTGCCTGTCAGACTGAGAGGAGGGAGGAGGGGAGGGGAGGAGGTATAAAGAGAGAGGCAGGGGTCAGGAGGAAAATTAGGAGGGAAAAAATGGGAAGACAACAGTTCAAAGTTAAAGTGTCAGCGATACTAGTGCATACTAATTCCACATGCTCTCCAGCCTGGTCTGACCTGCCGTCCAGGCCCTTTCACCTGACAACAGGATGTGTTAGCTTCTGCATTAAAATGCCTTTTGGGATGCTCTGAAGATGTAGCCGCAGGGTCAGCGTTTAACACAAGACCAAGTTAGGAGGTGTGAAAAAAAATAAATAAAGGGAACACTTAAAAAACACAATGTAACTCCAAGATTGGCAGATTCGCCATTGGCGCCCTGTGCTCATGAGCAGGTTCACACTGAGCACATGTGACAGACGTGACAGAGTCTGGAGATGCCGTGAAGAACGTTCTGCTGCCTGCAACATCCTCCAGCATGACCGGTTTGGTGGTGGGTCAGTAATGGTGCGGGGAGGCATTTCTTTGGAGGGCTGCACAGTTCTCCACGTGCTAGCCAGAGGTACCCTGACTGCCATTAGGTACTAAGATCAGATTCTTAGACCCATTGTGAGACCATATGCTGGTGCAGTGCGCCCTGGGTTCCTTCTGATGCATGACAATGCATGTGGCTGAAGTGTGTCAGCAGGTCCAGCATGATGAAGGCATTGATGCTATGGACTGGCCTGCCCGTTCCCCAGACCTGAATCCAATCCAGCACATCTGGGACATCATGTCTCGTTCCATCCACCAACAGTTGACTGATACTTTAATCCAGGTCTGGGAGAAGACCCCTCAGGAGATGTGTTCTTTTGGTGCTCCCTTTATTTTTTGAGTAGTGTATTTTGAGTGCTGTTGATCCTGTTTGATTTGTGCAGCGAGGCAGGGGTTAAGAACTGAGTAATTGAGTTAAGTATTTAATGTTAGCATTTATCCAGACATTAGAGTGGTAAATCAACAACAATCAACCACATGCAGAACTGCACAGCAGACCGTACAGAATGATGGAGAAAAGAAAGAGACCCGTTGACATAATGGAATCAATAAGAGACCTATTACTGTAGTCATGCTTCAGAAA
Source organism: Parambassis ranga (assembly GCF_900634625.1). NCBI lineage: Eukaryota > Metazoa > Chordata > Actinopteri > Ambassidae > Parambassis > Parambassis ranga. Next base: position 4,868,182 of record NC_041031.1, read on the forward strand.
ATTAATGAAGATGGAGCCTGATCACAGAGTCCCAAACACTTACATGGTGAAAATGAAGCTGCCATACAGTCTTTTGGACCACACCAAGCAAGAGGCTGCCATTTACAAGACAATGTTTTTGCTCATAGGAAGCTCGTAACACCTCAAAAACAGGTCAACTGCCACAGCTGCGGTGGATGACAAGCAAAAGCTTATTGTTGAGAACAACACCTACAGCTTGCTCAAACAGCAGTACCATCCATCCATCTGTTTTCTGAACCTTTTTTCTGCTTTGTCCCATTGTTTGGAGTTCCCAGCTATCTACGGGCGAGAACACAGCAGTACCACTGTCTCAATTTACTGTTCATAGGGGGGAGCTGAAAGAATGGGGTCCTGCTGGACCAGCAATGTAACAGTTAAACATTAAAGTTAAAATAAATGGCATCACAGACCACAAGTCACTTTACAGCGGGATTTTTTTATTTTAACAACATCCAAGATGCTTAGATTATTTACACATAATCTATTCCCCAAAGTGTTTCTTTTTCTTTTATATTTATGGGGTGAAAAATAACATCCACTTGTGGTAGGTTTTCTATAATTGCTGAATAAATACCCCTGATGACTGCAGAGTCATTTCACACAGGAATAGCAGCCTTTCCCACTGATGACAAAGGCCACTGTGGTTTTCAACGGAACAGTTCTGAGATAATCTCTGTAATAATCTGAAATAACTACAATTATCTGGGGTCCATGTTATCTGAAGATTAGTTTGTGAGTTTATTTTTTTTCTGCTTTTGTTCTCATCCACCATCATTCACTGAGGCCATTATTTGCATCCTGGAGTGGTGGTTGTCTAGATTGGCCATAAAATGCCACAATATCATGGTTTTATTCATGGTAATACACTTTATGTTGACTCTTAGGGTAGTTACACTGCTGACACAAATATATTTCTATTTATTTATTTATTTATTTGTCATAAAACTGAACTCCATCAGCACAACATGGTCATACATCTGGCTGGATTTACACCTTTACAATTGGTCATATAAGTCTTGCAAACAAAGCAAAACTATGTGCCTTTCAGGCCTAAAAATAAAACAATGTATCCTACTTAAAAGGAATCTGAGGGCAGCAATTATCAGTGATGGCATCAATTGTATTCATCGTTTGCTCTTTTTAGTGCTGCTCTCATGGCAGTACGCAGCCTTTGTTCTCTGTCATCTTTAATTTATGAGAGCTGCAATTATTTATTGATTTCCAGCTGCGCGTCTGTATGTCATCCCGCCGTACAACTGCTTTCTCTTTGTTTTATTTTTGGGAAGTTGTCTTATTACAGAGCAGATCTTCAGGGAGCGATGACAATAGACAATAGACACCGCTTGTCTTGTGTGTGTGTTTAAAATTGTCTCTTCAAAAAATTTTTTTTTAATCTTTTGAAAGAAATGACAGTGTTATCTGATGGAATCAGCTCGGTCTGAATTCAGTTGTATTTACCTGACACCGTGAAGAATTGCTCTTACACTATTTCATATTTAATAAATCTTTCTTTTTTTATCTTTAATTGAATGGAAAAAAAAGTCTTAACTTGAGTCAGAATACTTGAACAGACTCCTGCGGTGAAGCTGCATCCCACAAACACACGTGCCACGTTTGTTTTTTAATCTTACAGGGTGGCTTTCATATGTTCATTTATAATACATCTATTTACAGATCACCTCTCTTAAGAGACAACAAGAACATTGTTGCAGTCACATGGGGCTCGCCACTGTGGACTGGTGACAATTTTAAACACGCCCCAATTAGAACAGAACAAAACTCCCCTGCTCGACTTCCTGAACATGGAAATTAAACTTTCAATAGAACTTTTGAGTGTACTTGCAGCACGGGCACTTATTAAAAGGATGCTCATTTTACACATTACAAGCAGTATCAACATCACCCCTCTGCACCTTCCAGATAAAAACATTAGACTGTTCAAAATTTAAGCAGGTTACTAAGTGTCTACACTTGGGAAGGTTACAAAATAATAATATAATATATATATATATATATATATACACATAAAAAAAAACTTTCACGTTTGTAACAGCGGCTGATCCTGGAGTGACTGACATGCACAGTCACTTAGGAGTCCGGGTCTGAGTCCCCTTGACACCGTGGGCTGTTTTGTTTTCACCTGATGTTACGTTTCATTGTTGCCCATGATGTGTGGTAACTCACAGGAGACTTCTGGTTGAACAAGGGAAGATTTATTTTTACCTCAAACCACAGTGACACACGTCTCTTACAGAACACAGACTCACTTCAAGTTCTTCTTCTGTTTGCTTACTACCCCACAGGTAAGAACTCTACCCAACGCCACCTAGTGGACAGGCAGGCAATTATACAATTCTCCCAATTTCCACAGTTACTACAAACAAGTTTTGTAAAAGGCATGGTAAGGGGGTACTGATCATCATAACACACACAATTTTTACAAGAAAAAAACACATAGCTGAAAAACATGCATATTAAAAGATTCAGATTCTAAGATTTTATGTGACTATTTGTATCTTGCACTTCAAAAAAAAATGCCATGTATATAATCATCATTTCTTGTCTCCAGTTGGCATCAATTCAGTCAGTGGAGCACAAACAAGAAAAAAAGAAGAATTACAAGGTATGCATTACATCATGAGATTCTAATAATCATAATTTTATTTAAACATTTCCCAAAATGTATAATGTCATCTTGTCCTAGTGGAGACGGTGACATCACTTAGCTAACCAGCAGTGACAGCTTTGACAATGACTGCCAAGCTGAAAACAATGCAGTGTTTGTTGTGCACACTGTGTAACTGGGCATGATGTGGATGGGTTTGAGTCACGCTGCATCCACAGTATCAACTGGTCACATTTTACAGTGACTGGTCAGTTTGTAAACAAGTCGACTGCATTAGTTTGTTATGCCAAACCTGTAGCAGTTTCTTCCACTTCCAGTATAATCAACAGCATCTCTGTAGAATTAAAGCCCGAGAAGCACCTAGCTAATATCTTATATCTAGGAACTTCAAGTAGTCACCACTTCATATAATTACATGTTTATTGTAATGACACTTTTGATGAAATAGTTATAGTTTCTTGATTGTGTTATTTAATATCATTATAGACACAGCATCACACAGCATACAATAAGAGGAAATTGACATAAATGAAAGAACTGCAAGAAATTATTATAGCAAGTGCACCATAGTTGCGCCATAGTAGGCACATTTGTGTGAAACAGACAATTAAAAATACATTTGAAACTGCATGCATGCTAACTCTGCAGGGACTCGGAGAATGGGAAAGGGTAAGATTACTTCAGACAGCAATCACAGCAGAAACTCACCGCGCACTGTATCCAACACCATTCCCTCAGTATGTGGTGGTCTCATCTGTATCTGTGTGGGGTAATTTAAGAAACGAGGTAATTTATTAAGATAGGTCACAGTGGTGCCTATAGTGCATGTCATCTATTTGCCTGTTTTATTGAAGCAGTTGAACCATCAGCCATATCAGGACCAACAGAGGTGTTTTTGTGATATGTGGGAGCAGTATGGATGTGTGTATGTAAATTATGTTTTCAAACCTTATTTTCTAAAACATATTTAATATAACTAGTGCCCCAGAATGGATGCCCAGTATATAAAACTTACTACAGTCTATTATCAATAAATCTGAGTTTGAGTACATGATCTGGATGACATCTGACTGGGGTTCTTTACATTTACACCTAGTATTAATAAGTGTTTTTATTACCTCCTTAATGGCTACACTTTCATTCATCCTCTGTGAAAGTCAGGTAATTAGAGCCCAGGACTTGTCATCTAACATGGCCCATGGGACGCAGTGTGCAAGGAGACATGACACACACAGAAAGCTAAAGACCAATAAACCAATTGTGTTAACAAGAGTAGGAAGGTAGGTGTCAGTGGAGAAGCTAGCAAGCCCTGGTGCTAACTTTGCATCCCTATTGGTCTTGCTGCTGCTAAACAGGCTTGACACGCTGGCTTTTATTTTGCTGAAAGGGTTGTTTGTGAATTAAACTATCCATTATAACACTAGTGTTAACAGTGCAGAGTACTGACTTCATCATTATCATAATATTCATTTGTGAAGGAAAAATGAACATACCATTAACTTTTGTTGAGTTTGGAGTGCATACATGTTCCAGCAGCACATCGATGACTCTACCAGAAATCAGAAGTCAGAATTGACCTTGGCCATCGGAAAGCTGTATGAACTACTGTGAGTTGTACTCAAACATTTATGTTAGTATGACTCATAAACAAAATCCACAATTGCAGTGATTATAATATGATGGTAATTTGTCTTGTCCTTCACATAATTTACCACCCCTGACATGCAATCACTACTTGTCCACAAAGCAGTTATGATTATTTTGATTTAGCAGGAAAAAAAATCTAAATGTTCTCTTCCATTTACAAGTTTCATCACCATCTTCCAAAGAATTGCCTCATTTGGCCAGATGGGGCTACCATCGTGCAGAAAGGACTTACTCAGCCCCTAATTAAGGAGTAATTAGAAAGAACTTATTCAGGAATGACTCTTGACTTTGGTGATTGCACAGGTGTCTGTGTGTGTGTGTGTGTGTGAGAGAGAGAGAGAGATAGTTTCTGTGTTTGCAGGTGGCTAATTACCACAGTCTTTGTCTCTTCTCTTCGTTAAGTTTCCTCATGCTTTTAGTCCCATCTCATTATGAGGTGTTGAAACTGTTCGAGTGAGCTAAAAGTAAGTGGAGGATTGAAATAAAATGATCTTCCTGGCTCATTTTGTAGGAGGCTGTCTTTGCTTTTAGTCATTGGGTAAATCGCCATTGTGTCAGTGTTGCATCAGTATGTATTAGTGAGGTCCATGCTGTGTTCAAATACACAAATAACCTCTCCAAACTTCAGTCATTCAAGCAGAAAAAAGCAATTCAAACTCCCCCTGTGTGTGTAAGCTTGTAGTATCATTACCAAACTCCTTATTACTGTGTGTGATTCTGTGTGTGTGTAGCATTCAGTGTTTGGTAGAGGAGGTTGTCAACTAAACACCTGTTGGAGGAGACAGAGGTATTAAAACCTTTCAGAACACACTCTCATTACACACACTGTAGTAAACAAACCCATCAGGATCTAGGTGGGAACAGCTGGGAATCTTTACTAGGCTCTCAGTATTTAGCAGAATTTGCATATGAAAACATCCTGAGTGGTGCAGTGAGCTATGAGTGTGTGTAAGTGTGTGTGGCTGGTGACTCATCCCAAGCCCGGCTATCTATCTTTTTTATCTATCCGGCAGTTCTTGACAGGTTATCAGTGTGTGTGTGTGTTAATGTGTGCGATAAAAAGTTCAACAAGCTGTGTTTAATCACTTTTGCCTTTTAAACACTGACCTGGTCAATTTATCCAGACTGGAAAACAAGCTCTAATCAGCTTCTTTGAGTGGGTGGCACAGTACTGTTGTCACGTTTACTGCTAGGTTGAGCTTTAATTATGGATCATGGACAGATTATTAGCATGCAGTGCTAATAGGCAGGCCAGAGCGTTCCCTTTAACAGTTGTAATGAGATAGACAACACACTGAAATGACGCACCAAACTGTGCTCACAAAAGCCTTCTCATCACCTCAAAACTGCTCACATAATGCTCTTCATAATGACAACTGGAAACACATTGATCAGATAGGTAGCTGCTAAAACTGGTTCCTTTTTATTGTGGGAGGGGGTGTCAAGAAAGTTTGGTTGTAAAGACAGTAAAGTACCTTTTATGCATGCAGCAAGTGGAAGTGTGAGAAACTGCAGTTCCCTCTGTGGCCTCTGGGGGCTTAAAAGTGAGTCAGTCCTCATCAAGCGGCAACCTCACATCGCATGTTTCCTGCTTCCGCGAGCGCCCAACCTCCTTATCTTCACTCATGCTCCCCCTCTTTGTCCATATTTGGAGTTTTGGTGGACTGTGACCCTGCCAACATGGCGGCGGTCAGAGCGTCCCGGAGCCTGCCACCGAGCCTCAAAACAGCTCTTCAGAAACAAACGGGTGACGTCATGGATGGATCATAGTTTTTACTGTCAATGGTCGCATATACCTCCATCTCGAACAGTTTAGATCGAGACATCTGGACTCATAGCCTTTTCTAGAAGAAGTTTTTGCCACTCCACCAAGTGGTTTCCTGGTGTTCTGCAGTTCCAAAGGGTTTGTCCATTTTTTTTTAACCGCCTGCTTAAGTCAACACATTGTCTTTTACTGTGAGTGAAGACTGAAGTCATACTTGTGAAGGGCAAAAAGACTTTGCTGCAGTGGACACAAACCACTGACTCTTGGGTGAATGTTTGCTGCAATATGTATGGAGAGGAATAAATATTATCTGAAACTTTCTCTATTCTTTCATATATTTATTTTAGACCACGTTTCAGATTTTCACCTGAAGATGCATGTTACTGTCCCAATAATATTTTTTTAAGTTTGAAGGCGTCATGAAAATAGGGTCAAGTTGCCTTTTTTTAAATTAAACAGATTTTCTGCTTGGCCTCACTCATTCTAACACATTCACTGAGGCACCCAAGCTTACCAAGAAAAATCAACATTATTCTTATTGGCTTAATGTTAAAGCATGAGAACTCCCTCTTTAAATTTCAGCTGACACATATTTTATTTATAGTGTTTCCACTGAAAGCCAATGTGCCACTTATTCGGAGAGGCTGCAAGGGGAACTGCAGTTTTCTGCCTTTGCATGAATTTAAAGCAAACTGCAGGCAGGATTACTCAGCTAAGCTCTTCAGTTGTTGACACTTGGGCCATAATTAACTCACACTGCCACATGTAGAGAGTGTGTATGTGTGTGTGTGTGTGTGTGTGCATTTTGGTTTTATCACCATGACATTAAGCCTTTAGTCCAATGTGTCATGAGAAATCTTATTCAGTTGTCATATTTTTATAAAGTTTAATATGCAGTTATTTTAAAAATAAATAGTCAAGGGGAAAAAGGGCCATTAAATGTGAAATGCTTTCTAAAACAGAATCTCCTTATTTAGAGCAAATAAGCTAGTTAAGTGTGATGATGCATCAACTCCACCATCACTAAAAGGCAGTAGCACTTAAGGGGATAATTCATTTCACTACAGCATCACTAGCAAACAGAGCGTAACCACTCACAAAGTACACAACCTCATTTATCTCTACATCTTTTAAGTGAAAATACATTTTTGATTTTTATTTTATTTTATTTACAACCACAAAACAACAGCCATGAAATAAAAACCACAACAAGAATTGATGGATGTTAGAGCAGCCCTTAAATAGGCATGTTTTCACCACCAAACCTATTCAGTAGGAACTTTTCAGGGATGTTTCTGGTTCTTCAAGGTACTGATTTAATATCAATACCCCAAAAAGACAACAAAATTAGTTTCAATTCTTTGTCTACAAAATGTGCTATATCATGCTCAGCAGCATACACAGTACATCAACAACACAGAGGAGCAGCTACTTGGTAACACTGCAAAAAATTAACAACACAACTTAATGAAGCACATCCCAAGGCGCCTTTCTTAAAGAACATGAAGAGTTCCTTCTGAACCAAAAGGAGACAAAATGGGTGTGTCGTCATTTCTACCTAGAATACAAGCTGCAGCTCATTTTCTGCATTTATATCACTGAACAGCTGACAGTAACAGTGCACACAAATGTCCCATCAAAAATATGAACGCCAGCACAGGTGCTTACACAGAAGCTCACATCCAATGCAACCTGGTAAGACAAGCGAGCACCATACAACTGTCCATCACCTTGCCAAAGAGGCATGCTGATTACAGTGATTAACCCTTCTCAGAATACATGTGGATATCATTTATTCATATAGGAGCTGTGGAAAACAGACAGCCCAGCACCTGAAGGTAAGATGTGCGTGTAAAAGTGAGGCAGCCTAGAAGATCAAAAGGATGTGAGCCTTCACGCTGTATAATGCTCCACTGACACCTTTATTAGACCATAAAACAACATTTTGATCCACATGTCAGGTCAAATAGGACAAAGATCCTCCTGTGAATCAAAACGTTGCTTTATGGTTTCATAAAAACATCAGTAGGGAATCATACAGAGCCCCTCATCATTTCACCTTCCCTTACATAGCTGTAGTAAATACAGGATACATATAGTAAATATACAGTAAATTGTGTCCAGTTTTATGTTGTAAGGTTACATGAATACAGCAGCAAATTGCACATTTATTCATACTATATACATAGCAATGCCTGTAAATGCCTGCTTTATAAAGTAGCAGTATACATAAAGTTAATATATTGTAGTCCAGTTTTGTTTGTAAATTGCAAATTAATTTACAGTAATATACTGTACTTTAGTAAATACAACAACGACGTAAAAATACAATATTGTTATAGTGATAATACTGGCTGCTGCTAGTGAAATACTATACAGAGAAAGGTTTTACAGTGTGTGATTGAATAAATACATACAGTTGGATACATACTGTAACTGTACAGTCATTTGTATCTAGTGTTATGTTATTTACAGGACTAGAGTGATGAAGTGTAAATTTATTTGCAGAAATATATAGGGATGCTCCGATCACATGATCGGAATTCGGGCCCGATTACGTGGGTTCAGACTCAATCGGAATCAAACGTTACCTCCCGAACGGGATACGGATATATATGCATTAGGCCTGTCCATGTGTAGTGTAGGGGTATGATTGTTGCTTTGGGTGCGAGAGGTCCTGGGTTAAAAAAAACCTGATCGGGGAGTCCGTAGTAATATAGTGTTAAACAACAAAAACTACAGTAAATACTGCAAAATACTGAATTTTGCTAATGAAGCTTTAAAGGCTTCACTTAAATGTTCTAGTTTCACAGTGAATAATATAGATATACTGTATATTCAGTCATTTGTGTCTGACACTGTGTGTAAACTTAAAAAAGTACATTTAGCAGCAACAACATCCATCCATCCATCCTTCCATCTTCTATTAACCCACTGTGTCCTGCAGTGCAGGGTCATGGGGGGCTGGAGCCTATCCCAGCTAGCTTTGGGTGAGAGGCGGGGTACACCCTGGACAGGTCACCGCTCCATCAAAGGGCAACATACAGAAAGATAACCATTCACACTCACACGCACACCTAGGCAACTTAGAGTCACCAATTAACCTAGCATGTCTTTAGAATGTGGGTGGAAGCCTGTTGCTGGTACATTATCTCATTAATGTAATTAACATGGCAACAAGACAGAAAAATGTAAGCATCATGTCTGATTAGAGGACATGGTCCATGGTACATTGTCTCACTGTGGAGGCTCGGGGCTGCTTTATTTTAACATAGGAGACCCAGCTACCACCAATGGGCTTCACAAGCTTTAATGAAAAGAATACCAGTGAAGTGTGCTGCAGCTCTGACCTGACCTGACTAAATCCTCCTGCTGCAGCCACCAGTGGAAGGAAAAACTTCCCCTCATAATGTCAGACTTTCTGTCGACGCTCTGGGTCGATTGCATAAGGCTGACTCACACACACCACACGGTCTTTGCTAATGTTGAACCTCCATGAATATAAAGTACATTTCCCCCTCATATAAAAAGTGTCCTCTCTTAGTGTTTATATTTCTTTGTAAATCTCGGCTATTTTAAGATTGGGCTTGATAACTTATGCAGCGCGCCCGCTGAATTGTCCTGACTGAACGCGCCTCTGTGGTGATGGTTGGTTTCCTTATCAGCAGGAGAAGCACTTGTGTCTTTGGGGGCACTCATGAGTGTGTGTGTGTGTGGTGTGTGAAATATTGCATGAATATGAAAATTGCTCCCATAAATAGGCTTTACTTTAAGTTCTGTGAAACTTTAATTTCCACCCCCACACCCCCATGGCACATGAATCTCATCTCCACATCTCCCCGGAGGATTCGCTCCGTCACTCTCTCTCTCTCTGTTTTTGTTGTTCTGTCTCTGCCTCTTTTCTCTCTTCATCCATCTTGTCTAGTGCTCGACCTTTTCACTCCTCCTTCTCTTTCATGTCTGCAAACTTTCTTTTTGCGACCATAAATGAGTTTGTAATGATAATCCACAAATATCAGAAGAGGGGAAAAAACACTTGGACAGGCAGTTAAGAAAAAATATGCGTCTCAGTCAGCGTACGAGTGTCTCAGAGAACCATCAATATCATCAGCTATGAGCCAATACAGACGGACAGAGTACAGGATGGTGAAAGGTACACAGGGAGCGAATCGAACGATGGGGAGAAAAACTTGGTCCTCCTCCTAGCTTCAGATGATCACATCCACTGCACAAATATTTGACTGTGCAAAGTTCAGAGCTGACTGCTAAGCTTGTGTGGATAAGAAGAAAGTTTTTTAAAGGGGCACAGCAAAAGCAAAGTGAACAGGTGATAGAGCTGATAAAAATGCCCAGGAAGAATATTACACCTCTGCAGTTGAAATGTGTCAAGAGTCTGTATTCTTTGTTTGTACAACACATCCATCTCTGGATGGTTGGGTGGCAGATTTTTTATTGGACCAAATGAAGTATAATCCTAATAGAAAACTCGGCTTTATTAAAATACATACAAAAATGTAAGAAACCCTTTAATTTTAAATCAAAAAACCAAACGGGAGGACCAAAAAGCTTCAACTTTCCTCTTCTTTTATTCTTCCACTGGTTCAACTGATATGATTGATTGCCCTAATCTGTATTAGCCAGTTACTGGGCAAGACAGGTTTTCAACTCCCTCCACAGATTTTCTCTTGGGATGAGGTCTGGAGACTGGCCTAGGCCATGCTTCTTATGGAGCCACTCCTTCTTGCCTGAGCGGCGTATTTGGGTTTATTGTCATGCTGGAAGACCCAGCCACGTCTCATCTTCAATGCTCTAACTCAGTGGCGTAGGAAGCATTAAAAATGTGGGGGGGACACCTTCTGTGGGTGGGTGGTGAAAAAAAGTACATCAGTATATTATGAAATATAATAATATGAAGTAGTTACGTTTTCCTGTGGATTTTAGCAGGTTGTTAAACTATTTTACCTACAGAAGTAAACACTTCATGACTATTTCAGAGACAGATTCAACAAAAATTCGGTGACAAACAGAAACTAATTCCAAGTGAAACAACAGTTTTGTCAAACATACTCGTGCTACTACAATAACAGCCTCCATATCTGAGGCCTTCTCTCATTTACAGACAAAAAACTGGCAAATCCCATAGAAAAATGAACCAAACTGCTTAATGCAGATAATACTGAAACACTAAAAATACTAACTTACAAAAAGATGCATGTCTTTATTTTTATTTGCTTATAAAACTACTTAATTCACAACAAACCTTGTGATGCGCTGCCTCATCTGCTGCATCAGTGTGTCCCTGTTCATATAATGCCCCACTGTGTCCTGACGGTCCATCACATGTATTTTATTCTTGCTGATAAGAATAGGAGCAGGTGGCTGTGTGCACTGGCTCGGCGTCGGCGAGGCTGAAGCTAGCAGGCTAACAGGAGCTAACCTGGCCCTTATTACAACATGGGTTAATGCTGAAAACAACTCTAACTCTCCGTGTCTTTGTTAGAATCTCCTCATGTCCACTGTGTGTGGGGAGGGAGCAGAAAAGGCAACAACATGTCGTCAGACAAATAAGACCGTCTACTGTAACTGACAGTAAACAGCAGCTTCCTCCAATCTTTTCTAAGTTGATTTAACATCAACCTAACGTCTCCTGGGGCCATGTGACAAACAGTCAGGCTTCAGCATGAGCTGGACTTTGTGGGATGACACTGACGTCACCTCCTCCAGCTTCGACCAGCTTCGACCAGCACCGACGGTTCTCTTTACGGTGTTTTACGCACCGATCTGGCTCACCTAGATCACTTAGCTCCATTTTATCTGGATGTTTCTGAAACAGGTGGAGTTGTGAATGGTGTTCTGTTCCAGAAAAAAAGAGGGTGAGACAGGTATTAATGTATTTGACCCAGGTTCTGCAGGGGGGTTGCAAGGTGGAGCAGGCTTTAGGCCTAAAACATAGGTATGGTGCAGTATATCAGCCACAGTCACAGGGAAAAGTGGAAAGGATGAAACTAAAACCTAAAACAAAAAATGGGCTAAAATCTGTGCACAGACCAAATTAACATGGGTTCAAATATTTTCTATTGACTTGATGTGTGTATGATGTTCTGTTAATAACCATATGATTTACAACCTATGAGCTTCTTGCAGGTCTACAGTTTCCCGGACCAGCTGGCCCGCTGAGACTGAAAGAGTATGCAGTATGGTGTTAATAGAAACCATAATATAATGAATTTAAAGCTTTGGTGTCAGCTTTTGCATTACAGGTGAAAGGAGAGACGGAGAGTCCAGGCGGAGCCACACCACACACAGCCGAGTGGGCCCTCCTGAAGGTGATAAAAAGGAAGTGGTCGGAGCCTAGGTGGACTGGACCAAATCAGATGGTGGACAGGACATCCCATGCTGTGAGGCTTAAAGGGAAAGGCGACATCTGGTATCATTGGATACCATACTAGCTAGCTAGTTGTTAAAATCACAAATCTGAATGCCGTGAATATACTGAAACGTCTCATGTGTTATTTTACCGTACTAACCGGGTGAAGTTACCATGGAGACGGCACACCACAATCAAAACAAAACACTGAACTAAGCTCCACGGCGACAACCTTTGATGACATCATCAAAGGTTGTCGCCGTGGAGCTTAGTACACAAACAAGAGCATTTTGGCACACAGTGATTCAAGCATTCAGGATTATTTTCCATTGAGTGAGGACTATTTCTTCAACTAAAGATATGTTCAGGAGTGAGAGTGCTGCTCTGCTACGTGCAGAAAACGATCAGCTGCGTGCCGACCTGGCTTCTCTAAAAAAGAAGATGGCCCACAAGGAGCAAAAGTGGGAGGAGCAGGCAGCAGCATTAAAGGAGGATCTGGCCATTAAACAGCGTGCATTGGCAGGCATGCATGAGGACATGTATTCATTTCAACAGTTTAAGGATGTGCAGCTCAAAGAAGCCACCGATGAAAATCGGTGCCTCAGAGACACTGTGGAAGAGCTGCAGGTCTACAAAGCTGTTTCTATGAGATGGTCTATAATTTTGGACAGGAGGTGTGCTGATATGACCTGTAAACTTAGCACTCTGCACTCCCACGTAGAAGAGGATAAAGACATCATCATCACTATGACCAGTAAAAAAAACGCTCTCGACTGCCAACTGAAGGAGAGCGCAGAGGTGATGCACACACGACTGCTGCACCTGGAAGAGGTGCTCGCAGTTAAAGACGAAAGCCTTGAGAGCATGCAGCAGCTCCTTAACGAGGTTAGAGAGGAGAAGAGGCTCCTGGAAGAGGAACTCAGCGAGCCGAAGATTTCCAAGAAGGAGCAAAAAAAGGCAGATAAGAAGCTGCAGAAAGAACGTGAGCAGAGGGAGAAACAAGAAAAGAAGGATCGCAAGAAGAGAGAGAAGCAGGAAAAGAAAGAACGTGAGGAGAGAGAGAAGCAAGAAAAGAAGGATTGCAAGGAGAGAGAGAAGCAAGAAAAGAAGGATTGCAAGGAGAGAGAGAAGCAAGAAAAGAAGGATTGCAAGGAGAGAGAGAAGCAAGAAAAGAAGGATTGCAAGGAGAGAGAGAAGCAGGAAAAGAAGGATTGCAAGGAGAGAGAGAAGCAAGAAAAGAAGGATTGCAAGGAGAGAGAGAAGCAAGAAAAGAAGGATTGCAAGGAGAGAGAGAAGCAGGAAAAGAAGGATTGCAAGGAGAGAGAGAAGCAAGAAAAGAAAGAACGGAAGGAGGCGCCATGGCGTATGAGGAGCTGACTTCTCTTCTTCAGCTAGACACTGCGGACCAGGCCAACCAGACTGGCTTTGCCTGTGTAGCAGGGAGGCGTCCCACACCTGGAACTGACCTGTTATTTCTTCAGCTTCTAACATGTTTGGTGCTTCTGTTCTTTTTTTGTTTTTGTTGATCATACATGAGAATAATCTGTTCACTGAAAAACTGTAACTGTGTGTGTGGTCTGTTGCATTAAACATTCAATGTCTTACATTTGTTATTTTAAAATGCTGAACAAATAATGAAACCCAGATATGCTGGCAACAGTTTACTGTATTTGGATTTGAATAAAATGCATTACATATACAGGATAGAACAAAAACAGTGATAACAATTATTATCACGTGCTGTCCTCAGGCAGGTGAAGACTGGTCTGGTGCAGCGTCTGGTCATAAGATCACAGAGCTGTGGAGAGAATATCACAATTACACAATGTACAGTAATTACAGCAAGACATAAAGAGAGCAGCAGTAAACTGAACAATGACAACAGCAGCAGGTCTATGACGACGCTGCTCTGCTCGTCCTCAGCTACAACAACAGAGAGACAACGCAGCATGTTTAGCAGCACCCATAATGATAATGACCATCGACAAGAACAAAGTCTTTGTATCCACATCCAGTTTGTCAGATCAGATCAACGGTAAATGGAAGAAAAACTGCTTCAAAATGCAGAAAGAGCCTGTTAGCATCACGTTAGCATCACGTTAGCCAGTGGCGTAGGAAGCATTAAAAATGTGGGGGGGACACCTTCTGTGGGTGGGTGGTGAAAAAAAGTACATCAGTATATTATGAAATATAATAATATGAAGTAGTTGCGTTTTCCTGTGGATTTTAGCAGGTTGTTAAACTATTTTACCTACAGAAGTAAACACTTCATGACTATTTCAGAGACAGATTCAACAAAAACTCGGTGACAAACAGAAACTAATTCCAAGTGAAACAACAGTTTTGTCAAACATACTGGTGCTACTACACTAACAGCCTCCATATCTGAGGCCTTCTCTCATTTACAGAGACAAAAAACTGGCAAATCCCATAGAAAAATGAACCAAACTGCTTAATGCAGATAATACTGAAACACTAAAAATACTAACTTACAAAAAGATGCATGTCTTTATTTTTATTTGCTTATAAAACTACTTAATTCACAACAAACCTTGTGGATGTGTTTATAATGATGCGCTGCCTCATCTGCTGCATCAGTGTGTCCCTGTTCATATAATGCTCCACTGTGTCCTGACGTCCATCACATGTATTTTATTCTTGCTGATAAGAATAGGAGCAGGCGGCTATGTGCACTGGCTCGGCGAGGCTGAAGCTAGCAGGCTAACAGGAGCTAACCTGGCCCTTATTACAACATGGGTTAATGCTGAAAACAACTCTAACTCTCTGTGTCTTTGTTAGAATCTCCTCATGTCCACTGTGTGTGGGGAGGGAGCAGAAAAGGCAACAACATGTCGTCAGACAAATAAGACCGTCTACTGTAACTGACAGTAAACAGCAGCTTCCTCCCAACTTTTCTAAGTTGATTTAACATCAACCTAACGTCTCCTGGGGCCATGTGACAAACAGTCAGGCTTCAGCATGAGCTGGACTTTGTGGGATGACACTGACGTCACCTCCTCCAGCTTCGACCAGCTTCGACCAGCACCGACGGTTCTCTTTACGGTGTTTTACGCTCGCTCGAAGAGACCACTGGCTTTGTTAGGTCTGTTACTATAGTAACGGTATTGCAGCGCTGTGGTAACCAGGAAAACATGGAGTGGATTTCAGCGGTGAGGTTATTCTCTTATGAACCAAGTGGAACGGAGTTTTTCACGAGCAATCGAAACAGCGTTAGGTGGAGTAAATGTGGGGGGGTCCAAACGGGCCGTTTTAAAATGTGGGGGGGACATGTCCCCCTCTGATATAATGGTAGCGACGCCTATGCTCTAACTGATGGAAGGAGACTTTTGCTCAAAATGTCTCGACACATGGCCCTGTTCATTCTTTTCTTAACACAGTCCTGTCCCCTTTGCAGAACAAAACAGCTGTGGTCAGTTGTCTTATATACAGATAACAAGTTCATACAGGTGCCATTAATACAGGTAATGAGTGGAGGACAGAAGAATGTGATTTCCTGGATGTTTTTTTCCACATTCTAGCTCTCACAGTTGAAGTGTACCTATGATGAAAATTACAGACCTCTGTCATCATTTTAGGCGGGAGAACTTGCACAATCGGCGGCTGACTAAATGTTTTATTTTGTAAACACACTCTGATATTAAAGTAGGGCCGGCAATAGGAGAAAACAAACAATAGGTGTTGCCATCATCATTGCTTTTTGCAGTGTGTGTGTGGGGCTCGGAAAAGTGTTTTCACATCACTCACAATAGTCTTTAGTCTTTTTTCTTCACTCCTGCTCTTTCTTTGTTCTCTATCTGTTGCTGTCTACCCCTCTGTGGGGAAACTCCAGGGTTTTCTCTGCATCTTTCCACTTCCTCTGATTTCATCTCTTTATTTTTTCTCTTATTCCCTCACCTCTCCTTTACTTTGCTGTCTGTGTTCTCCTCTGTCTCGATCGGCCTCTTTTTTTGTGTCCAACTCTTAGATGTTTCTTTCTTCTTAAACACATTTCTCAAAAATATTGAGCTGTAAATAAAGCCATTTCTGTAAAAATCCCCCTTTTATGATGTGACACATTTGCTCCTCCTCACACATACAGCTTTGTATATTAAACGGATACTACATCTTCACATGTTGAATGTTTTAACTTTCAAGGACCTTTTTAATATTTTACATAAACAAAAGATTCTGTAAAAAACAAGAAATTCTGCACTTCTGAAACTAAAAAGCCATGACTGACTCACTTATGACCACCAGTAGTATGACAACAATTCAGGGAGTTTCTGGCAGATTTGAACAGTTAATAGGCACAACATTCCCCAAAAAAATAGTATGTTTATTTTATTTATTTATTTTTTTTTTAATAAAATAAATTAAAACACCTGTGGGTACTTTTATAAAAATATGCACATATTAATTCCAGTTTCGTTCAATTTTGTAAAATCTGTAATCAATTTATTTTTCTTAAATTAAATTGGTGATTATTAAGATTCTCTTTTATGATTTAGGTATTTACAGTGGTGTTGATGAAGATTCTCAGTCATCCAGGTCATCATACGTAGAGAAGGTTGAAGCAAGGCGTCTGGACTTGTAGAGTTTTCTTGAAGATGTTTCACTGCTCATCCAAGCAGCTTCATCAGTTCTAACTGTTTGGTGGGAAACATGGTTTATATGTGGTTGCAGACCTCAGTGGGTGAGTCTGGGGAAAACTTACAAACAATAGCACTGAATGTTTCCATAGTTACCTGTGATGGTCTGGCTGACTGGAGGTGGAGGAGAGGTGGCTCTCCTGTGCTGAACCATTCTTCTGTGGAGTGGTTGTTCAGTTTCTCCAATGCACAGATCAGAGCATTCCTCACTGCACTGGACTGCATATATCACATTGCTGTGTTTCTCCCCTCCCAGGAGAGCCACCTCCTCAGGACAAGACTCAGCTGTTCACCTCCACCTCAAAGACAAAGGACACTCCTTTGAGGACAACAATGTTCACATTTTAGACAGAGGAGAAAGGTGGTTTGAAAGAGGAGTCAAGGAAGCCATCTATGTTAAGCTGGAAAAACCTTCCCTTAACAGAGGTGGTGGCCTCAGACATCATCTTTCTACCACATACAATGCAGTGATTCCATCCATTCCAGGAAGTTTGCACATACTCACAGTAAGAACAAAGGGCTGTCAACCAGTCCCCCTCCGACAGTTTCATAGTCGTTAGCCAGTCATTAGACACACCTGGCCCAGTCAGCCAGAACATCACAGGTAAGTATGGAAACATTTAGTGCTATTGTTTGTAAGTTTTACCCAGACCCACCCACATAGGTCTGTAACCACATATAAACCATGTTCCCCACCAAACAGTTAGAACCGATGAAGCTGCTTGGATGAGCAGTGAAACATCTTCAAGAAAACTCTACAAGTCCAGACGCCTTGCCTCAATCTTCTCTACGTATTTATAGTGGTGTCATACTGCAAAAAGATCGGAGTTCTCTCGGTACTTGTAGCCATGATTGCACTGATGACTGCAGCTCTGCACTCAATTGCAAAAAAATATAGATCTAGGCCTTGTTGCTGCTCCTGTTAGATCCCCGTAAGACAGAGACATTGGTATGTTTTAACAAGCCCTGGTCTGAGGGTGAGTCACTGCATTATAAATTTTAAGCTCGGGTCCTTCACTGGAAAGGCTTAGCACTTACGCCTAAACAATTTATATGACTGGTGCTGTTACTGATGGGTGCAATGTGCGTTATATGCAGTGGAGATGTATGGAAAGTGCAGCCTGCTGATAGAAATATGGCTGCCACCGTCCCCGCTCCATTAGCAGTGCCCTTGAGCTAGCTTTAATAGTAAGCATAGCTATGAATCAACACTGCACACACACACAAATGTTTCCGGTGAGAAGTTGGTAAATGTAGTGTTTTTTATCTTCTTTCTTTATTAAATATAAATATGAATCAAACAACTTATGATCTGTAGTTTCTGCACTCTCACCTTTCTTTGACACATTTTCTATCTATTCCCAAAAAAGTTTGAAAGGACATAAGAGATAAGTGGGGCTCCAAATTGCTCTGTTGCTCTTTTTGTAAGTGGTCTAGCATAATAGAAAATATAGATGGATGGATCAGGGGCCAGGAAGAGCCCAAAGCTAGAGCCTGTGTATCAAGTGATTACTAAAAGGGTAACTACATCCCAAATTCTGCCATAACATTTAGTGGGAGCACAGGTGGACCACCACAGTGTGTCAACAGGGAGGCAGAGGAGACTGACTGACCTCCACTCAGTGTGGTGTGGACAGAGATGTATAGCTGCTAGTCAGGCCTAACCAACCATGAGAAGCTGCTGTCAGATTCTGTTGCTAAGATAAAGAGACTAACAAGTGCCACTGTGTCCCTTCTACAGATTCACTGTGTGGGTTAACTGGTCTACCAATAAGCACCCCTCAATCTGCTCTGGTTTAATAAAATAAGCACCCACACCGATGTCATGAAATAGACACCAACTTTATTTAACAGAACCTAAATACACTGCTCAAAAAATAAAGGGAACACTTCAACAACACAGTGTAACTCCAAGTCAGTCACACTTGTGTGAAATCAGCCTGTCCAGTTAGGATCAACACTGATTGTGAATCAGTTTCAGCTGCTGTTGTGCTAATGGAACAGACAACAGGTGGAAATGAGAGGCAGTTATCAAGACAGCCCTATAAAGGAGAGGTTCTGCAGGTGCTGACCACAGACCATTTCTCTGCTCTCATCCTTTCTGCCTGATGTTTTGCTCACTTTTGCATTTTGTGCATTCAGTGTTCTCACCCCTAGAGGTAGCATGAGGCGCTGTCTACAACCACAGAAGCTGCTCAGGTAGTGCAGCTCATCCAGCATGGCACATCAATGAGAGCTGTGGCAAGAAGGTTTGCTGTGTCTGTCAGCACAGTGTCCAGAGCATGGAGGAGACACCAGGAGACGTGGAGGGGGCCGTAGGAGGGCAACAACACAGCAGCAGGACCGCTACCTCCTCCTTTGTGCAAGGAGGAGCAGGAGGAGCACTGCCAGAGCCCTGCAACATGACCTCCAGCAGGCCACTAATATGCATGTTCCTGCTCAAACTGTCAGACTCAATGAGGGTGGTATGAGGGCCTGACGTCCACAAGTGGGGCTTGTGCTTACATAGGGACAACGTCAAGGAAAATAAAACTTGTTTTTTATGTGAAACTGCAGATTAAAAATAAAAATCACAATCTGGATGATAGGAATTGGGGGTGTGAGTAATCACAGTGTGCTGAAAATACAGTTTTTACACACATAGTTTTATTGTTGGCTCCAAAACTCACACGCACACAATTTGTGCCAGCAAATATCATGTGTATTTTCATCAGACTTTACAATTACACTTGGGCTCCTGCAAACCTGCTGTTTATAGTGCTCTGTGCTGTGACTGTGGAAACTCAATGCAGCATAAAGAAGCAGTCCTGGCTACACTGCACATAAGGATGCTGAACAGTATCACAGGACTTTAAATAATGAAAGTTTGAATCCAGCTATTGTTCAATCATCACTGCGCACCATCTGGATCTCTGGAGCTGCTGACGCAAATAAGATTTTTTTTTTATTCTTGGATGGGAGAGAAATATTGTATTTAAAAGCAGCCAGATACATTTTTGGTGCTTTTCGATCTCCTTCTTTGCCTACTATAATCACAGCAGGCCACGCTCATCGCGAAGAACAGATGTAATTTAGCGATATCATCCTTCATTGCAGTTCGATGGGGTTTTTTATTAAAACTAAGCCATATTTATCCATAAAGAGTGGCTGTTAGCGAGGGGAAGCTCTTTGAAGTGTTCAGATGTGCCGTCTTCATGACTTCCAGTGGAGCATGGGGAGTCATTGGGAAGGGCCAAGACAAAGATTAAGTGAGAAAGCTTCAAAGGCCCACTCCCTCCATTACTCTTTGATTTTCCATCTTTGCTGATCCCTCCTGTCCTCTTGTGTTCTTAAACATACATGTATAATGTCATTTGTATTCAATGGTCAAATTCTTTTTTTTCTTTCCATGATATTTCTTGAATACCTCTTTCTTTGATCATTGCTTGTCTGCCCTAGCAATTCTGTGACATCACAATCATTTTCACACGTGGCAATTTCTCACATCTATTCAACACATTATTGACTCCCTTGTGTTTCCTAATCACCTGTCTTGACTGGTGCTTTATAATTACTGGAGCAATAATCATTAGACGCCCTCTCTCTGAATGTTAAGTGTGAAACTGTTGCACTATGAGGCATAAAAACAAGTTCTAGTTCTAGTTCTGTACTTTTCACAT
Source organism: Parambassis ranga (assembly GCF_900634625.1). Taxonomy (NCBI): domain Eukaryota; kingdom Metazoa; phylum Chordata; class Actinopteri; family Ambassidae; genus Parambassis; species Parambassis ranga. The sequence continues at coordinate 4,888,916 of NC_041031.1, forward strand.
GTCTTTAAATATGTGAAGTATATGAGAGGCGAGGCACACCTTGGACAGGTCACCCCTCCATCACAGGGCAACATACAGACAGTCAACCATTCAAACTCACACTCACCTATGGGCAGTTTAGAGTGACCAATTGACCTAACAAGCACATCTTTAGAATGTGGGAGGAAGTCGGAGCACCCGGGAACCTTTGCTGTGAGGCAACAGTGCTAACCCCCGTGCCACCCTTCATTATATCAATTATTCATATCATGGGTGTTCATTTTAAATTAGTCATTTGAAATGTTAAAAGTGATTGGACCTGACCCTTCCTGGTAATCCAGACCTCTATAGCAATGATCCGTTGTGCATAGCAACAGTGTGTCCACTATATATTTTTTGGACTATCCAATGATTGAGGAAATGGGTGTAAAATGGGTTTGTGAGTTATGCTCAGTGCTGTTAAAGAAACCTTGGACAAAATCAGTGAACACTGCAAAAAAAACAATATATTTGTTGTGCTTCAGTGTTTGTTTTGCATATTTTGTCAGAGCTGAAGAAATACGCAGCTCTTAATTGTCAGTTTTCCATACAAATACAACAAATACAACTGCAGCTGATAATTGCAAGGTGTCCCGTATTATGATTTACCTATCATAAAAATTGCTTATCGGATGCTGTTGCTTATATAATAATAATAATAATCATCATCATCATCATCATTTAATTCTCTTCATCGCTCTGTAATTTAATAGATCATCAGTGAACAGAACACTTTTTCTGCCTGGTTTCACCACTGATGTTAATATAAATTATTGAATACTACTGGAGTCACTTCTTCACATTCCATTAGAATATAATATCCGTCAGTCAGGGAGTCAATATCACAGTGGTAAAAGGTTAATCCCAACGTTTTGACTTCAAAAAGGTAATAACTGGGCATTTAAACAGCCAGAGAGGATTCAGGCTGTGCCTGCTATAAATTGATCTTGCCCAACTACATCTGAATACAAGGATCCTCATTGAGTTACAGTGTCTGAACTGGTACAGACTGGTAACACTATGCTAACCAATAGAGCTGAAGGGTTGGGAAGAGAAAAAAAGATTGCACGTCTTGTCACGTCATAAGGCCATAGGTTGTATTACAGTGTGTTCTAGTTCAATTGAAGTAGCTTACATATATTTATGGAAACGTAATTCTGCAATAAGACTTTATTGATCCCCAGTTACAGAATAGACATCAGTATTCCAGAATGATAGATAGGATTCCAGAATGGAAGGCAACATTCTGAAACAAAAGTCAGCATAACAGAATGAAGAGCAGATTTACAAAGACAGCATTCCGGAATGTAAAGCTTTCCAGAATCAAAGTCAAAATTCTGGAATAAAAATCAGAAATCCAGAATAAGCAGCAGCATTTCAGATTAGACATCAGTATTCCGGAATGATAGGCAGAATTCCCAAATAACAGTTAGTATTATGAAACGGAAGTCAGCAAGACAGCATCCCGGAATAAAAGGCAGAAATCTAGAAAAACAGGCAGCATTCCGGAATAGACATCTGTATTCCAGAATGATAGGCAGGATTCCGGAATGGTAGACAGAATTCCGGAATTAAAATCCTAACCCGACAGCGGCCTGTGACGTCATCCGACCGGAGCCAGAGACTGAACCACCGTAGAGCAACAGTGGCAAGAAAAAACAGGAAGAACCCCTGAAGGTTTTGTGTAATGTCTCAGTTATGTCAGTGAAAGTGACTTGACTGATTCACAGACACTATGGTTGTTCTCCACACCAGTAAACAAGCAATTCTGCTGCTCTTTTCTGCACACACCTGATTTTAAACAGCTGCATGTTAAATCCACATGTGTGATGGAGAACAGCCTTTGTGACAAATGCTCAGATAAAACCACATTTGGTGAAATGACCATTTGCTGTGTTGACACTGTTCTACTCTAACATGTTAAAAGAGAACAATGTAAATCAGTTCTACAATATGTGTTTTTATCTAGCCAAAAGCTGTCTGGAGGATAAAAGCTGCAACCTCAGTCTTATTTTTAATAAGTAAATATTTCTAAAACTTCTTAACAGCAGCTTGACTTCATTGGAAAAATACAATGCTATACTAATGGGTAATGCTATGAGTCAAAATACAGTAGGCATCAAGATAATGTTTAGAAGCCCCTTCAGAGTTCTGTGAACATCTCAAGGCTAATTCCTAAAATTGTGCACAGACTGTCCGTCCTCCCACTTTTCTCCTGTGTGTATTTGTGAACATTCGTTAACTCTATGTACACACCTACACAGCTAGTAAGAGTGTGTGTGTGTGTATACATGTTCCACCAGAAACATTTGTGCAGATGGTGTGTTGGTGTTTGGATGGGATCTGTCATGATAATGCTGCTACTCTTGACAATTTCACTGAGAATCTATCAATCATTCATTTACATGAACCAATATGTGATGATATGTGAAACCAGAATGCGCTGTGAAGAGAATGATCACACACTAAATTATTTGTGGAGTTAATTATTACATTGTTTAATGTTAAAATAATATATAGAAATGAACAGTTTTACATGCATGCATTAACAAATGGTCTTACCATTACAAAATTGGTCAATTTAATTTTTAATATTTAAGCTAATTTAAACAATATTAGAACAATCTGTGAGTATATAAATTAGAATGAAATAACAGAAATGTTGCATATGCTGTAAATAATTTGTTACATATGCAATTATTTAGACACCAATTTCAAAAACTGAATAGAAAATACTTTTATACATGTAGTTTCTTTTTGCCTGTATTTGTTTTTACAAAAACTTATATTGGTCAGATGATCAGTTGAATTTCTGATATTTTTGTCACCCCTTGTGAGAGTATCGCAGTTTTAACAGAGATACGGTCCGAAGTCTGTGTTTTGCTCCACTGCGCATGCATTTGCTGAACACGCTCAACGTCACTGCTCCTATACAAAATATTTTTAGATGATAACACACATGGTGCTGGACAGAGGTGATGGAGGCTGTGTTTGACAAGCTGAGGCAGCGTGAATGCGTGCACAAATTCTGACGGACTTTGACTTTTTCTTTGAAATAGCAACAGTTCCGGGTTAGACAAGTTCAATTTCCGGTTCGGTGTGATCACCTGAGTGTGTAGCGTGAGCAGTGACGTTGCAGCCGACCATTGCATCGTACAGTGTGAGCGCATACATCGTGAGCTTTGACTTCACATCCCATTATTCGTACTGTGTGGGTTGGTGTTAAACACAGACTTCCCCAAAATCGCACAGTTAGAGGCTTAAGTGCATGACTGCTTTGACCACTGCACTCTGGAACATACTGTAGGTAGATCCAGTGCTGGTGATGCCCTGCACCACAACCCTGAACCAAAGTAGAACACTTTAAAATCAATGAGTGACATGTAAGGGTAATTCATTTCACATGGCCAAAGTGTGGCAACTCTACACACATCTGTAGACTTGTCCATTATATAAGGACAAAATGCGGAGCCAACAAGAACTGGAAATGAGGTTACTAGAAATATCACTTAACTTACATAAGCCTTACTTTAAAGCCATGTAATGCAAGCCAGCATAGCTGGTTTCCAACAGGCTGTCAGAGACCTCTTCCAATCATCTTTTTTTTGGGGCCCCTCGAATATTTTATGTTTATCTTTTCCTTTCAGCTGTCTAATTAGTTTGACAGTCATGATGATCTCACTTTTTACTGGTGTCTCAGTAGTATGGTTAGCGTGCTACCCCATGCTGCTACGCTGAATGCTGATAACCCTCTTTAACGCTTGCAGAGACTTTTTGAAATTCAGATGGGCTCTCTAATTCATGCAGCATGTTGAGATTCATACAGTTATTTCTATTCGTTCTGTCATCTGGAAGCTCCAGGGCAGCTTTGCCCCCTTGTTTTTTTCGTTGCTAAAAAGCAATGGGACCATGTTAAACTGGTTAATGTTGCAATTAGTGAATTTATTCATGTGATTTTTGGATTTTTATTTGTTGTATATGTTGAGAAAATATTGTGAAAGACCATGATTGTGATTAACTTGCTAAAAAAGTGTATAGAAGTACACCCTAATAAAGTGTTTGTCTTAATGACATACCGTCCATGTCTGACCACACCAGGGAGAAAAAAAACCTTCACGTTACAGCACAGGAAATACATTATTTATCATTAGGTAAAAGTATAAATAATGCAGTTCAGGACTTACTAGTAAGCATGGCCACACTCCTACAGAGAAATACTGGAACCATATATATGGTGAAATAAGCCATAAAGAGATGCTTCACTACAAGCAGCAAGTGCAGGAACTATGCAGATTATACTGCAGGTAACATTGACGGTTGTGGTATGCGCAATGGTGGTAACACGTCTGCATTATCAGCAGGTATCTCAGGGTCACTGGTGTTTCGCCCTGTAGCTCGCAGAAGTGTTCTAACTGTGGGCTCTTGTCAGCCATCTTGAGCTAGTTTCATCTCTCTTATGGCCTCCTGTAGATGTTTTGACTCTATGCTGATTTTCTCTAAGAAAAAAAACACAGTAATGTCGCTGGGAATCCGCGGCAGCCTACCTCGATGGGAAAGATGGTTGCATGAGCAACTTGAGCTTTGTTGATCAGGTCCTGGTACTTTGCCTTCTTCTGTTCATGAGATGCAGCTAGCCTCTCCTCTACCACAGCACAGTAAGCTTGGCCAGTAGGATTGTATTGGTACTCCTGGATACTATGGAGTAGAAATAATAAGAGAATTATATATATTTTTTAAGCTTCTTCACCCTCAGTCTTACTATAAATTAGATATCAATCAACCTTCTATAGCAATCTTGGCTCTAAATACTGTGCTTTCTGCCTATAATTCATCATTTCACTCTCACTTATTCTCTCACACAGACAAAAATGAAAGGCAGATAGAAGGAGAGCTGTGAAAGCCAATACAATCTGTGAGGTCTTGTGAGAAAATACCATGCATATCCCTAAAGGCAGCTGACACATTCCAGGAATTTCAAAAGATATTCAGGAAATAAAAAGGAATGAGATAAAAAGCTGCCACCCACCATCACTACATGGAGACTTACAATTGGATCTTTGAAAAATGGCTCCCTATTAATATATACACTCAACAAAAATATAAACGCAACACTTTTGTTTTTGCTCCCATGTTTCATGAGATGGACTTGAAGATCTAAACTTCATTCCAGATACACAATATTACCATTCCTCTCAAACATTGTTCACAAATCTGTCTAAATGTGTGATAGTGAGCACTTCTGCTTTGCTGAGATAATCCATCCCACCTCACAGGTGTGCCACATCAAGATGCTGATCTGACATCATGATTAGTGCACAGGTGTACCTTAAACTGCCCACAATAAAAGGCCACCCTGAAATGTGCAGTTTTGTCTCACAGCAAAATGCCACAGATGCCACAAGCATTGAGGGAGCGTGCAATTGGCATGCTGACAGCAGGAATGTCAACCAGATCTGTTGCTCGTGCATTTGCTCCCTCATGTTTCTGTGTGTCTCCCTCCTTGTTGATTACCTGCCCCGTCCTAATGTGTGTCACCTGTGTCCCATTGTCTTCCCATTCCCCCGTGTATTTATTGTCGTCTCTCCCCGCCAGAGCATTTTGTTTTCATCCATGTGTCTCAGCCTTTGTTTTCCATGCGAGTGTTTTTCTAGTTGTTAAGCCCTGCCCGGTTTGTTGGATTGGTTTTTGTTTGTTCCCCCGAGCTTTCGCCTTGTTGGATTGTCCTTGTTGGATCTGGTTTGGACTTTGTTTAAAAAACTTGGATCTAGAACTTTGCGTCTGTGTCTGTGCCTGAGTCCTCCTTACCAACACACCTGACACTTTCTTCAAAAGAAATCTTCCAGCTGGAAGCAGGAGACACGCCTGGTGTATTTGGAGATCTTGAATAAGTCATCCCTGGGAGCTTGATCTTAAATCACCCAGCATCTACCTCTCACATCAGGATGCAGACCTGGGTACCGCCTACCAACAGCTGCTGGAGGTAAGCACATTTGTACCTGAACTTAAGGAGACTATCTCAGCATGGTTTTTGGCTTTTTCTAAAAGAAGTTTTTGCACATTATCATATATAATGGAAATATTGCAAAAACTAGAGGTGCTTTACCCAGAAATAGCAATGTCTACCATAGATCGGCCAGGGTCCACTGAGAGTTTTCCCCATGTCTAGACAACACCATAGAGTGCCAATGGAGAAACGTAGCATCATCGGGAAACAGTTGTTTTCAAAAACTAGCACTGGGTGCTGCTCAGATTGCTCACTCTGCCCATTTCAATGCTTATGCATTTTCCTAAGTGACGCTGCTGAAAAATGACACGTGAAAACCACATGGGACTGCTGGATTTTACGTTCTGTTTGGGCTGGAAGCTGTCACTCAGATCTGACAACTCAGAACACAGGAGCAACAACAGGTATTAATGCAGAAAAACTCTCAAAGACGAGCCTTAAAGGCTTTTCAACAAGACAGGAAACACAGGAGGAGGTAAAACACGCACAGATACACAAGGACAACAGACTTTCAAAGTAAAACAGGAAACAACCTAAACAGCCAAAATAAACCATGAAAAATACAAATATACTAAGGTTAAGTACTAGGTATACTTAGGTTTACCACTGTGTTCACAGTCAGCACAGCGAACTGTTTATTTTACACACCTCAGTGTATGCACGGAGCTGCTAATTTTACCTAATTGTGGAATGATCTATGATCATGTCATTTTTTTTTTATGACAGTGGCGACTTGATTGTTTACATCAACTCTGGTACTAGTTTTTGTTTGTCACTGTTGGAGTAGTAGATTAGCTGCCTGATGATATAATATAAATCTAATTATTTTGTACATTTATTTAAATAATTCTCCTTCTACACTGATTAATACTGAACCCCTTAAATCTGTCACAAAATCAAGTCTACCTGTCCAGCAGTGGAAGGACACCAGAAGCATGGCATGGTGGGTTAGGGCATTATGCAGCCCTAAAAAGGCATTTTCGCCTTCCAAAGAGGGTCAAGCAAGGTGACCATAAACCATGTCTTGAGGTATGAAAATAAGGCTACATAAATAGCATTTATGTCATTCGCTTTATCCTCTTTTAAGAGGCCACTAACTGCTGATAAAGGTGACATTGGGTAATTTGGATGGATGGTACCGTATGGTCACAATTATGTGTAATGGAATACACTTGTGAATGTTTGAAATAGATAGTAAGGGGCACTTTCATCCATCAATAAGTCAAATGTAGCTAAAGTAGAGCACATATTGACTCGGGCCATATGTGGCAGGACAGAGAGAACGAGAGAGATAACAGCTACCCATGAGGTCAGTGACATTTTGCTGCAGAGGAGAAGCAGCGGCATCAGTAGCACTTATTGACTGCTTTTGATGTATGAACAGTCCCGGGAATTTGTTCTTCAGCATTGCCCCCCGACCGAGGAGCGAAGTCACTGACACGTTAGCAATGACTGCATCTTCCTAGATGACCTGGCAGAGAGAAGACAACCTGCATCGCACAGACCGAGGCAGAGAGCTCAATCTGAAATCCTGTCAAACGCACACAAACAAGTGCACACACATCGCTGGGGCTGCCCTGGCACTCCGTCTATTAATTGTTATATCTCTGGTCTGCTCTACAGCTACTGTCGAGGTTCAGTAATCAATACAGGCAGAGCAGCAATTACTAAAGGTCACTGTTAAATGATTAGGTATTTTCAACACTGATATTTTTAAGTGTTTTAACAGTGGTTTGATTCAACAGGCAGTGCTCTGGCATTTACAACAACCTCTAATAAAATGAATGTCATAAATTACTGTACATGTTATAGGAAGAAATGACTGTGGCCTAATGTTTTTTTATCTTGTTAAGTTAATTAAAACATAAACTACTCATCAAACTTCCCATAAATTAGACTAATAAATCATGTGCATTTTCTGTCCTTTTATTTTCACTCTACGCTTAAGTCAAGTTAAACACTTTATTGTAAAGGGTATTGAATGTGTAGTCATATTTCTTAGGTGTTCCTCATGTCGAGTTTTGGAGGCAACGTTTTCCATTCGTGTTCTTTCACACCTCCACAATGGGGCCAAAGACGTGGCCCGAGTCAACATGTTTTCAGTTCATTTATCAGGTCATTCTTGCAGGTGAATCACAACCACAAAACATCCAATAAAACAAAACACAAATCCCAAGACACAACAACTATAAGAAAATGTACTGTCTGTATGGCATTTTTTTGTTTTTTTTTTACTTTTTCTTAAAATGTAGATATCAAATTTCTAAAGGAGAAAGGTCGACTTCTAATTTTACAGAATTATGAGGTTAGGATTCTGACAATAAGTTAAAATCCTGATATTAGTCAGTAGTAAAATGTCAGAGAGAAGATCTCTTAGATCTCTGAGAATTCTGAAGATGTAGATTAATCTGAAATGAGGCCAGTATGTTGAGTCAAATGTGTCCATAATATTCTGAATGTGGTACTATGTAGATGTGGAGATGTATGCAAGTTTGTTTCATTTTGTTCCCTGCTGATACTAAATAAAGATAAATCTGCATGTTTAATTAATGCATGTATGTGGTTTTAACATGCAGCTAAAAGTGACAGCCGACGTCTTTCACAAGTAAGACCATGTGCTTAGTTCAGCAGCATGGCAGCCATTGATGATTAAACTGAAAAATACCCTTGACTACTTTGGTCACTTTTTATAAATAGCGAGTACACCCTTTCACACAGAACAGAAAGAGCAGATGTTGCAGTGTGTGAGAGTTCTATTATTAAATTAATTAAATTAAATTAAGAAACCTTTATTAGTCCCACAATGGGGAAATTGCTTAAGGCAGCCCAGCAAAGAGGAGGTAAAGGACACACAACAGTGACTAGGGAGGAGTTTGAACCACCAACCTTCCAGTTATTGGACAACCCTGCTCTACCACTGAGCCACTGCTGCCCAAATTATTATTTTATCATGTGTTTGCACACTGTTATGTAGCGTTCTCCATATGAGGACTGTCTTCAGGTTTCCTCTGTAGATCATCCCAGCTTTTTTTAAATCTTATTATTAGCTTGTGTATGTACAATCAGGAGGTCATGGTAATTCCTTAAGACTCATTGCTGTTGTTAACGGTTGCCAGGGAAACAGCAAATCTGAAAAGATAAGAGGCAGAACATCATGTTTCCCGTCTCTTGCAGCCTTGGACGTGACTAAGAGGACAGTTCTGAATAAAATCTTGACATCTTCGTCTGGGTCGACTCACTCGTTTTAAAAGTCTGTTAACAGTATTTATCTTCCAAAGACAGCTTTTTGTTAGTGTTGTTCCTTAGTATAAGGAACATGCACAAGCCTGGCTAAAGACAAGCTCCATCTGTGATCGCTGCTGTTTTAGCAATAAGATTAAAAAAAAGAAAGAAAAATAAGCAATGTTCAGAATTTCTTCAAATATTTTGCTTTTAGATTTTGAGTGCTAGCTAAGAGGCAGGTTCTGCAGGGACTGGGGGAGATCGCTCTCATCTTTGGCCATTTACTACTTTGTGAACCTGACTTTTTCCATGTAGTCCATGATATCAAGCATGGCAACTACATGTTACTTACATGCTTTGACATGGGTCAAGGGTGAGAGGAACAAGCTGTTCCAGGCTCTACCAGGTAAAATACACATTACTATTTCCTTGGTTCATTGACATGCTCAGATCTCTAAGACCTTCCTACCAACAGGCACCTTTTCTTTCCTGCTTTCATCTGTGCTACTTGAGGGCCCAGGTCATTTGGAAACGGACCTCTTTATATCAACCAACTTCAAAAATTATTCCTGTTAGTTTTGCGAGGAAAACTTTTCCACTATTTCTTTGCCTACTATAACTGCTAATTATAGATCCACAGGTGAATGATAGGTAAACACTAGTCGAGTAGTCTAGTAGTAGTCCAGGCTTTACATATTCTTATGCAGATATTGCAAGTAGCTTTTAATTCTGGACAAAACTGACACTTAGGTGAATCGATTGGGGCCATTATCCATTAGCCAACATAGTTATTTAGCATGGGAAAGAAATTACAACTGAAACTAATATTGGATCATAGTCACCACTAAGAAGTCTCCAGCAATTAATCCCATTAAAATATTTAGCAAATTTATAGTTATTTTGGTGCTCACTTTATTGAGCTAATGAGTGCTACATGGCTAATTTTACAAAATAATTAGGAAGAATGCATGCTTGGTATTAGCTTTAAAACAGAATATCAGCATGGAGCATTGAGTTGAGAAATGACATCATCCTTTATTGACATTCTTGAATGTCAACCAAGCACACACAGCTTTGTTTAAGTCCAAGTGTTTTTATCGTGAAGACACCTATTCATTTACCCCTCTAAGGAATTACTTGTACACTTCTTGAGTGCTTAATGAAGGGACACACTCTGGGTTTTTTTTCAGTCCTTTATGGAGTGCAGAAGTTAAGGGAGTAAAAAGGTTTTAATTCAAGGTGAATGATCCTGCTCAAGAGGAGTGACTTCCACTTTACTCCAGATGGTGCAGGCATGCTGCGCCTTTTCACAACTTCTGTGAACAAAAGTTTGTAATTGAATTCCATCTGGATGAAAGAAACAGCTGGCATGGAGGAAGCTCTGTCCCAAACAGAAACAGGAGCTGAGGCTCACACTGCCGGCCAAAATTCAGCAGCAGGAGAGGCGACGTGGTGACGAGCCGCAGTGCTGTCAACTGATTTACTGAGAGCTGGCTTCAGTCCTGTCCTGCTCAGCTACAGTTCATCTGTCTTACACAGATTTACATGCCTTTATTTTGAAAATCCAACATATATTTTCAGCTATATTTAAAGGCTATTTCTAGTAATTGATACAGTCTAATGTGACATCATTTCTTACAATGTATTATACCAATGATGGAACTTTGTTTTCAACTCACGCTTACTTGTTTGTGTGTGTGTGTGTGCTGGGCCACAATTAAAGGGTCAGTCACTATTCAGCTAGCTTAGCTAACCAGACCACTGTCTGGTTGGGATGTTCATCCTATTTTTTGCCCGCTCAGCCAGCAGGTTCTTGTTGAATGAGTCTCAAAAGTGAAATATAAAAGTGTAATATGGAAACATCCTGCCTCAGGCATTCTTTCTTTTCTGATACAACAAAATGACAAAAGTGCAGTTAATCTTCACAAACGACATTTGTGATATAGAAAGTTCACTTTCCATGATCTTTATGCAAACACTAACCAAAGACAGTGAACTCAAATCGCCTCCCTCAGACATTTCACAATAAAATATCTCTAAAATATCTCTGTTGTTCAGCAAAAGTCCCAGACAGGTTTATAGGTCCATGTTCCGACCTGTTAGAGTACTTGAAGACACTAGCAGAAATAACCTTAGTGACAGTGATCCCAAGGCTACAGCAGTTGTTCCCTATTTGTTGAACTCAACCTTAGTGGGCTTTGCTACAGCCACTATTATAAGTCTATAAGTGGGTAGAGGTAGAGGCATGGATGGATTTTGTCGAGGTCAAACTGTGAAAATGTAGCCTTTCTTACAACAGAGTCACAACAAACATAATGCACTCAATTAACAAATAAGACCATTACTTCCTCTCTGGTATCACCATCCTTATCAAACAATCTACCCCGCAATAGTAACAAGGCTAAGAACATCCAAAAAAAGAGAAAAAAAAGAAAAGAGTTAAAAAGGTCTCATGTTGTCAGCTTTTAAAATATACTTCATCAGAACAGAAATTGCCCATTTCAAAAAGTGGGGTTTAAAAATGTAACCTAAAATTTAAGTACCGTATAATATGGTTAATGGAAACAACCTGAGTCTCATCTGTGTCTAAGCTGACTGTGACGTGATTCACAGACACATTTGTATGTGGGTTAAGTCCGGTGTCGGACTGTTTTTCCTTTTGTTGTTGGCATATTATTTATTAAGTTACTTCAGTATTAATAACATTATATCTCCTTATGTGTGTCAGTTTCACCAAATTCATATTTTTACATGAATGATTTATGAGGGCATCTCATAAATGGCCTTGAACTGTATTTAATGTATGTGTTTAAGTAGGCTAATGCTACTGACCAAAACATACACCCGACTGTATGTTTTGGTCAGTAGCATTAGCCTACTTCACAGGAGGATAGTAGTGGAATAACATTGAGTGAGACCATAACAACAATACATAACGTTCAAATATATACAAGAGGGAAAACCTTAGTTAACTAAAGGCCCAGGCTATTATTAGTAATATTTAGGCATGAATAACCATGTCTGTCTTTTGCTCTCTATATTGTTCAAACAACTCATCTCTTATTTAGCTGTGCTGAAATCTGTGTTAAAGAAAAACTCTTTTTCTTATTTGTGCTTCAGGGCAGCCTTTCATACCACTGCTGTGTTCTTGTTTAAATACAGTTCTGTCGCAGAACTTTTCCATCAACATTCTCTTTTATATTCCCTCTTCTTCTCTGTGTCTCTGTCATTTTTAAGTAGCGTCATTCATTTTTAAAACACAAGCTACAATACAGACTCATTTATTAAATATGTGAGGAGTTGTGGCTGTAAAATGGTCCACATACGGAGGCAGGAGGCAGGTCTGACGTGTCATTGTTGTGGTATGTTTAAAAAAAAATACAGATTTCATTTCTTATCTACTATTTATACTGTCCTGTTTTTCATAACTCTTCCTTCTCATTGATTCAAACATCTTTTGAGATAACAGCACTGTGTTACAACGGTTTCTTTTTTTTTCTTCCCCAGCTTTTTCAGAAGATCTGGTCTTATATCATGCTGTGTGCAAAACCCTGTGATGTCAGAGGACAAAACAGGAAGTACCAGCTCTGTCTTATTATCTCCAGGGGAGAAAATCTTCTGAGGTCCGCTTTGTAATTTACTAAAGTTGACGTCTTGGACGTTAAGCTTCCACTAGAAAATAAGAAAGTTAACAGTAACTTTTTATTCAATTTAATCCCAGTAACACCCTAAATAAATCCTTCTTTCTAAGCATTGCTGGGATAACACAGAGATCACAGGGATATAAGCTTCATCCCGAGTTTAACTACTTTCTTAACCATTATAGGGAAGTTATGAGAGAGACTTATTTACACCACGGATCATTCCTTAGGAAAGTTAAGAGATAGTTTGATCCATTGTCCGTTGGGCTTTGGAGCCCAGATGGGGGAAGTGGAAGAACAGAACCTCACTGACAAATTAGCTACTTAGGTTTTCAGTCAGTCAGGATAATACCCAGTTGCTAGGTTTGAAACTAGCAACCATGTGGTAGGCTAATTATTCTGTATTGCAATAGAGAGGCCAGTTGAAATTTACAAGATGCAACATAAAATAATATGACATCATCTCAAAGCACTTTAACTCGACGAGTCGAAAAAACACATAGATTGCGTGAATATGAAGTTACATACATAAAAATATAGACATTTTATGGGTATCCAGCATTCTTTTTTATGATGGGGGGGAAGACGGAGCTAGCAGTTTGTGGCTAAGAGCAAGGCCATCCATCCATCTATACAGTTATATTGAGACTGCCGGGTACTCCGGCTTCCTCCCACATTCTAAAGACGTGCTTGTTAGGTTAATTTGTCCCATAGGTGTGCGTGTGCGTGTGAGTGTGAACGGTTTTCTGTCTGTATGTTGCCCTGCGATAGACTGGTGACCTGTCCAGGGTGTACCCCGCCTCTCACCTGTAGGCAGCTGGGATAGGCTTCAGCCCCCTGCGACCCTGCACTGCAGGACAAAGCGGGTTAATGGATGATGGATGGAGTTGTGATGACTAAATGCTACTTTGACTCACCAGCCTATCTAGTGGTAGACAGTAGAATTGCTGTACGCCAGTTTTTGTTAGCATAGCTGTGTCCTCACATTTACATCGCAATTTCCACACTAAAAGAGAGGCCTGTAGCGGCCTAAGTCTTCTAAAGAAACCAATTCCAAAACTCATATGGTGAAATCATGTGGACAAAGAAGATAGGGAAAAAAGAAAAAAGTTAAATAAAATTGGTTTCTACATTATGTTACTAATAAAGCAAATTCACACAGCCTAAAACATGGGGGAGTGTTGGAAAGAAAAGAGATTTATTTTTTATTGATGAGGGAAAGTTTACTTTTAGCAAAGTGCCATTGATCAGTTAACTTCAGGCTCGTTCCCATTAGCATTAGCCTTGATTATTTAGCTTTTACTTCAATAATGTTTTTGCTTCTCACCTGCAGTCTTCCCACATGCCAATTCTATTTTGCAAAACTTGCAAAAGGTCAAAGTGTCATTCAGTCCATTCATCCATCAAATCAACACTCACAAACACCCGGTGCTTGACCTTCATTTCTGAGACTCTTTCTATAATTCACCACACATTTCCATGGCTCTGTGCCAGTGGTAACAAATGGAAATCCATAGAAAAGAAAAATGCTGCAATATTCTACTGATCAGTCACAGAGAAATGCCACATGCAGACAGATTTACTGTATCATTGTTTACCTGGATAGCTTGTTGAAATTTGGCTTCATGCAAAGTGTCAACATCAGAACACACTTTGTCATTTGTTCCTCTGAAATAGTTATTTAAACATTTACTATATTTTCTGTCAGAAAAAAAAAATCTGCAAATCTCATTAAGTCTTTTCCAACCTCACACTGGCCTTCACAGACAGATAAAACCATATGAAAGCACACCCTCCACTTCTCACAACACACTGATAATCTTTTAGTCAGTTGCTGTTTGCATAGAAAACAGTGATGTCTCTGTGTGTGTGTCTGTCCACTGAAATATGTCTCCAATCGTGTTAATATGAACTGAGACGTACTGAGGGCACTGCTGTGGTTATGACCTCTTTAAGCTTTGTTTTACGGCCGATCCACTTTGACAGACCATTAAGGGGGAGCGAAAAGGCATAAAGAGAGAAGATAAAAACATAAAGGAAGAGAGGAGTAGCTAAATGAGGAATGCACGAGGATGGGCGGAGCTTGAGTTCCTTTAACTGTTTTAGTAAACCTTTCTGTTCAGATAAGTGTATAGTTATAGCCTCAAACAAAGTGTGTATAGGGCTGATAGGTGTAGATAAAATCACTTGACCTCCAACCACAGGTACAATAGGGTTGACAAACTCTTAGCCTTTAGCATAGCTAAGCTGCTATAGGCCTACGCTGCCAGGGGACACACATGGAAAACATCCATAGAGCAGTCCCCCCACCTCCTCCAACACCACCATCTCTTTTCCCTCACCTCCACTCCTCTCATCAGGCCGACTTATGATTCATTATTTTATGTCACTAGTTTTATCTACTGCTGTATAAACTTTGTTATTGTTTTATTTCCAAGCATGTTGATTAAGTAAGGTTTGTATAAAAGTTATTACAGTAAGAAGGCTGTATTTTTCAGCCATGCAAGTGGTGCCAGTGAGTCAGACCCTTTGATCCAGACTGAAGCTTTTCTATTCTCACTGGATGAATTGGCACGACCTTTGGATCTGACACCACATTTCTGTTAAATGAATAACACACAGTCATTCCTTCAACTTTAAAGGACCACATAATGCATAATTCACTTTCATTGTGTTAATAAATAATCTCCACTGTATTTAGTAAACCACAAAAGATGACATTTCCCCAACAATCAATAAGACTGTGTCTGCATGAGATATAGAGGTTCCAGGTTTCTAGGCTCTTATGATGTCATAAGGGGATAAGCGCCTCTTTTGTGTGTGTGTTTGCATCAGAGCTCATTTACATTTAAAATAACATACTCTAAAACAGCCCATTCTCATTTAGCAGGTCATGCTATATGCAAAAGATGCAAATCAAGGCAACTAGACTGATATCATAGTTTTCTGAAGACATTTCGCCAATTGGCTTCATCAGTTTATCAGAAAACCCTGCTTTCAGTAAAGCTGCTTCTATTTTGAACTTTTGCATAGTTCATTTGAAGCATTTCTTTGCTTTTCCGTGCACATCATTTCAGTAGATATATTATCTGCCTTATATCAGTGCAGCCTGTGAGCATGTGCACATGGCCAAAAGTCTAGAACTCTAAATAAGACTATACTTATAGCCCAATATTCTTCCTCATTATTTTTCAAATAGACAGAATCTCACTCACAAAACGGTCTAATAGGGGAAGAGGAGAAAAAACACAAAAGAGTGGATAAGAAGGTGAGAAAGAAAGGGCCGAAAAAGAAATTTCAGTAAATATAATGACAAGAGCAAAGTGGCTGAGAATGAAGGAAAAACAGCGGCTTAAAGAAGAAGAAGAGGTGAAAGGGGAGACAGGGATTGGAGGACAGTGATGCTGGCAGGACAGAGGACGCATGGAGTGCAGCGGTATTTCTCCCTATAGTCGTTCCTGTTCACTGACTCAGTGGAAAATAGGATGAACAACTTCTCAGGACAAGACAGGAGGGAAGACATACGGAGGAGATGAACAATAACCAAAGCGTTCGGTGGAAAACACCTCTTCTTAAACAACAATAAAGTTGTTCAGTACTCTGCATGCTTCCACCACAAACTACATAAAACCTCACCTACTGGAGGGGAACCTTTGTTTCTTTCAAGGTTCTGAATCATGGATTACTGTTTGATTATTTATTGTAAGAAATACACAAAAGTATTCGCTCATCTGCCTTTACACGCATATAAACTTACGTGACATCCCATTCTTATGAGGTCGCCCCACCCTTTGCATCTATAACAGGGTCAACTCTTCTGGGAAGGCTTTCCACCAGGTTTAGGAGTGTGTTTATAGGAATTTTCTTCTAGAAGCACATTTGTGAGGTCAGACACTGATGTTGGACAAGAAGGCCTGGCTCGCAGACAACTCACTCTAATTCATCCCAAAGGTGTTCTATCGGGTTCTGGTCAGCACTCAATGCAGGCCAGTCAGGTTCCTCCACACCAAACTCATCAAGCTCATCAATGTCTTTTTGGACCTTGCTTTGAGCACTGGTGCACAGTCATGTTGGAACAGGTAGGGGCCATCCCCAAACTGTTCCCACAAACTTAGGAGAATTGTCCAAAATCTCTTGGTATACTGAAGCATTCAGAGTTCCTTTTACTGGAACTACGAGGCCAAGCTTGGCTCCTGAAAAACAACCCCACACCATAATCCCCCCCTCCACCAAACGTCACATTTGGCACAATGCAGTCAGACAAGTACTGTTGTCCTGGCAACCGCCAAACCCAGACTCGTCCACCAGATCCGATGGCATCCAACGCTTTACATTGCACTCGGTGATGTATGGCTTGGATGCAGCTGCTCGGCCGTGAAAACCTGTTCCATGAAGCTCTCTACGCACTGTTCTTGAGCTAATCTGGAGACCTCCACATGAACTTTGGAGGTCTGTAGTGATTGACTTTGCAGATAGTTGGCGGCTTCTGTGCACTATGCGCCTCAGCATCCAGGGCTGACCACTTCTTGGCCGAGTTGGTTCTACTCTGTTATAGTAACAGTTGATTGTGGAATATTTAGTAGCAAGGAAATTTCACAACAGAACTTATTGCACAGTTGGCATCTTAGCAAAAAGATGGTAGGAGAAGGTGTAGAAAGGCAGGTCTTTATTTGCGGAAGCCTCCATGTGTTAACAAATTAGCCATTTAATAAACTGTCTGTTCAAATGAATGAAAGAGACTATACCACAGCACCATCACCTTCTTTCATATTATTGTACATTTTTGAATAAGGAGCAAGCATTTGAAATCTGATTACAGTTCAACTCACCTATGAACGTGGTTCAAATCTGATCTGAGGTAAGTCATAATGTAATGACTGCTCACAATGTGACAAGAGATGCAATAAAACTTTAATGACTTTATGATGTAATAAAAAATTGAATACATAATCAATATCTAGAGAGTATCAGATGTACAAAAAGACTCATAAATGCAATGCCTGTGTGTGTGTGTGAGCATCTAAGCATCATTAAAGCCAGTTAATAGCCATGTTTTGTTGACAGGAAAGTGCTGCTCACTCTGGTGGAAAGGACAGTCAGATCTGTCTTCCCATCACTCCATCTCTCTAATCTCTTTCCTGCTCACTATAGTGTTTTTACTTTGTCAGTCCATCAATGTCCGTTTTAATGCCCAAGAAGTTAAATGCAGATTTCTCCTACCTTCTCCCCTTTTGATTTGTCTTCTTTTCTCTCATTTAGTTACCATACTTACTTTTTTCCCTCATTTGTGCTGCAATTTTCTTCTGATCTGTATTCTCATTTCTCCTTTCTTTTTTTACATTTCCACTCACACACAAAACCAATATATATGGAAGTATTGCCTAACACAACTACACTGCTCCAAAAAATATATGGGAACACTTCAACAACACAGTGTAACTCCAAGTCAGTCACTCTTCTTTTAAATCAGCCTGTCCAGTTAGGATCAACACTGATTGTGAATCAGTTTCAGCTGCTGTTGTGCTAATGGAACAGACAACAGGTGGAAATGATGAGGTTATCAAGACAGCCCTATAAAGGAGAGGTTCTGCAGCTGCTGACCACAGACCATTTCTCTGCTCTCATCCTTTCTGCCTGATGTTTGATCACTTTTACATTTTGTCAGTGCTCTCAGCCCTAGAGGTAGCATGAGGCGCTGTCTACAACCCACACAAGCTGCTCAGGTAGTGCAGCTCATCCAGGATGGAACATCAATGAGAGCTGTGCCAAGAAGGTTTGCTGTGTCTGTCAGCACAGTGTCCAGAGCATGGAGGAGATACCAGTATTTAAAAGAATACCAACATACTGCCATCATTTTCTGCTAATGCAAACATTATATCATATTTAGTCACTCATAGCTCAGGAGGGTTTGTATTGGTTATTGTATTTGAGGGAACAAAATGTGTTTTAATTGCAAATCAGTTATTCCTAAAGCACTACACATTTTCAGTACAGTAGTCAAGTTGCATTTTCTGCAATATTAAATAATGGTTGCTTATATCCATTATTTGTTAGCTCTCTATAACTCTATTTGTTTCCAATCCTGTGTGTGTCCAGAAAATAAAAGCTGTTTTCCACTTCTATGCAGGGCAGTTTGACAAAATGGCCTCATGCTCGACTGGGCTTCAGGTGTGCACTATTACACACATTTCTCTGCCTCTGTTTCTTTTTTCTTTCTTTGTAGCTCTGGATATCGCTCCTTTCTAGTTTCATTCCAGTGTGACTTCATCTCCCTCTGACTTTATTTGTCTTCCTCTTTGCACTGTCTATCAGCTTGTCTTAAAAGGGTCCACCATTACTCTCTTTTCTATCCCTAAACTTCTCATCCTATACTCCATCACCTAGGATGGCAGGGAGTGTGTAGACTAGAATAGAAGATGGGTGTGGAGGGGGGTTGGAGGAAGAGAGAGAGAGAGAGAGAGAGAGAGTGGGAGTGATGGCAAAGCTGAGGTAGAGGAAGGGCAGCTCAGACATTTCAATGCAAACTAAAGGCATTAATCTACAGAGAGCAAGCAGCTTTCCAAATGATGTATGCTGAGTTTACAGGAACATATTCGAGAGCTGGCTTTAGACTACGCACACACGCAACATATCATTTCCAGGAAGCTCGATGTCCATCATACACAAACATATTTCACAAACATCACTTCGGGGAGGCTGGGGTGACCCGTGTTAGATTTCCTTCCTCTAACAAATGTCTTATGACATATCACAGATAATTTATTTGACATTTTGCCACATAAACACCAATCTGTTAAAACCGCCTTATGTTGCCACAGTATATTGTTGTCTTGTATGATAATAAATAAAACTTGGCAGGCCTGTATTTTTGCTGGCACATTGCTGCTTTTGACACATTACGACCAACGTACGTTGCTCACCGAAATAGAGGGAAATGTTTGTAAAGTATATAACTAGGGGTCAACAACTCTAAAAAAAGGATCTCATATTGGCTTGTGTAGCCTTTTATGCACATATGCTCAGAGATGTTATTTGCACCTTTAATGATAATTAATTATATTCCTAGCCAAACCATATGTTAGCCTGTTATATGCAAGAGAATGCTAGACAACATCAGACCCCAGAAAAACATGCAAAAGTTAATGATTTTTAATTAAATAGTTTGTTTGCTGAAAAGTTGGACTTGACAGAAGTCTTGAGATTTGAAGGATTTAAATACTAAGGATGGGCTGTTGCATTCACTTAGAAGTAGTAAAACATCAATACCCAGAATGCATTGCATTGTTACCCATTTTAGCTTGTTGCTAAGGTATGAAACTATGAACTAATAATCAGCTATACCTCAAGTCCAGCATTAAGCTATGGAATCTGCGAGAAGTATGCAAAAACTGTGGGAGTGGAATTTGTTATTTATAGTAGCAGATTACATCATGCAACACACATTTGCTAACCGTTCTATTGCTCTAAACCTCCCACAATCAGAAGACATGCCAGCACATGATGCCATGTAAGACTGGCTTATAGTTACTTTACCTTTAACCCTGGCTTTCTGTTCAAACCTAGCTGTAGGTTTATGAATGGTGGTGCAACTGAATATCATGTAGGGTGTGCAGGGATCTGTCACCTTTTAATTAGTCTAGTAAATTGGAATATAATATTCATAGATCCTCTAAAGCCTTCACGGGCATCAGTTGAAAACACCTCCAGCGCTCAAACAAAAAAGTCTCTAGACTCAAAGACAGCCCCCACCCCACCCTCAATCCCCCACATTGCACCCAAAACGAGAAGTTTACTGGCCACCATTACGAGCAGACCTGACATAAATTGAAATGCGGATAAAGGGAAAATTGTGACTCTTGATGGCTGGCTAAGTCCTGGTCAGCGAAATGTTTTGCCTGAGGGAGTGTAAGGGGAGAGGGAGGTTATGGGGAGAATTTCTGCTTAGAACGAAGTTTCTACTGATGCTGATCATTCCTTTAAAAGTTGTGAGGTTATTGTTCTTGTAGCCAGGGCAGAGAGCTAATAAGGGCAGAGTGATGTGAGTGTGTGGTGTGTGAGTGTGTGAGTGTGTGTGTGTGGAAAGCTTGTACTCAGCAAGTCCAGGGTAAGCTGAAGAATTGTTTATTCATTATTTGTTTTGTTTTCCGTGTTTTTATGCCAATAGGACACACATTTTGTCAAATAGACAACTTTAAACTCGTAAACTTTGAACCATCACAAATTATTTCAGTCCTTTAAAGTTTTCCTTTCGCTTTGTATGATTAACACTGGGTATAATATCTTCCTGTGCCAGAGACACAATGTACTTCAAATAAACATGATGAGGATGAGCCAACACAGAATAACAACCATTGAAGTGTTTTGACAGACTGTGAGCTGAATTTGCTACAATCCACATGCTGCATGGGCAAATTATAATCTAATGAATGTACGTCATCACTGTTTTTAGGTCCATTTAAGTCAGTTTTAGGTCTATGCAACATGTGTGCACATGTTTGGTTACACTTATGTATTACTACATTGTGTTTTTAGTCTGAGTTCCTTATTGCCTGCGACTTATGTCATGTTGATAGTAACTCAGTGTGGAGGCTCAAAGGAGGTACACCTATGCAAAAGTCTTTTGTACCAGTGTGGTATAAACCTATGCATTATAACATTAGGGTTAGAGAAGACTGACTCACTTTTGGAGAAGAACCTAGATTTCACAAGCCTTGTAATTCACCTGATTATATGTACAACTCTATCACAAATCTGCACAAACCACTGGAAACACTGTAGTACATATGCCAGGCCTGCAAGCTGCACTGTAATGCTACCGCAGAAGCACTCCAAAAACAGAGAAGAAGACACAGGGCCTGTATACGAAAGTCATGTGATGTAAACATGATAACATGGATCTAAAAACTTTGTAGTCATTGTCCACTTGCTGCTCTCTGTGTTAGCAGAAGAGCAGAAGATTTTGCTGTTAAAAGCAAAAACAAGCTCCATAGTCTGTTGTTGTCAGAGGGACAGCATGTGGGGTAAGGGGGAGGTGGAGCTGTTTCGTCACCCTTTCAGAAAAGTAGTAGTTGGGCGTCCACACAGAAACAGCCTTTTCAAAAAATGGCGTTTTCGCACCTCTGAAATGATGGCTCTGTGGACGAAACGTCTAAACGTTACAAAACTTTAACGGATATGGCCGTTTTCGTGTCCGTGTGTACGGAGCCTCACAGTCCATCATGGGTCCAATTAACTCTGTATCTAGGCATCACGACTCATATTAGCAAACATGGTGATAGCAGCCATTCATTCCAGAATAAATTCAAAATAAAGTTATACCAAGGACTGTAACAACTTATCTCATATTATGTCTCTAGTGTAATTTCAGTATTTTCTGCAACACATTTTTGTCTTTTGTTTATTGTACAGGTGGGTGCAGCAAAGCCTGTAAGTGTCAGGGTTTGAGGTGTGGGAGGACTCAGTGCGCAGGACAGCAGGCAGGTTAAAAGACAAAAAGCAGTTCTTTTATTTAAAGCCAGGAGGGCAAACAAAGCAAACTAAAAATCACACTTGGCATGGTAAAAAGTAACAAACTAAAAGTCACACTTAATGTGGCAAAAACTCTCCAAGACGAAAACAAAGTCACTTACAAAGAATCATGGAAGGCAGGTTCAAAATGCATGGCATGGCAAGGTAAGCTAGGCTAAACAACTAAACAGACAGACACCAAGAACGACAAGAACAAACCCCAGGAGTGACGAAGACAAACTGGCAGGGAGTGCAGGGAAGACAAAGACTAAATACACAAGGGCCAGGGAAGACAACAAGACACAGGTGACATACATGAGGGCAGGGCGGGTAATCAAACAAGGAGGGAAACCACAGGAAGCAAAACTCAAGACAATGCACAGGGGGGACAGGACTACCAAAGTAAAACAGGAAGCACAAGACAAGACAAACAAGACACAAGAACTAAAAAAAACCCAGAGAAACAAAACACTAGCAACAATAATAAAACACATATTAAACTAAAAACCCAAAACAAGGAAAACAAAAACCAGAAATGAACACCAGGTCGTGACAGTAAGAGGTTATATAAGTTATAACCCTGTTGTGTTAAAGTTGTGCATTGTGATTTAATGTCCTGCTCAGTTCAGAGGGCCTCTCCTTCTGTCTCATTTGCCTGGAGTCAGCTCAGCTCTTTTAATTACTGGTTAATATTACATGAACCTGTGAAGATATCGAGCTCGCACCTCGTTTTTTTATTCCACTTTGTTTCTCTGCCTGCTGCTGTTCATTAATGCCTCCTCTTTTATTGAATTTCTCTAGTGCTGGGCTGAGAAAAAAACAATATTGTTATAATGCACTAAAAGAAAACACTAGAAAAGCAAATATAAACCTACAGAAAATTGTTTGTGTGTTTTGTTTCATCTTGTGGGATTTTGTCTCAAATGGAGAAATCAAATCTTTGATCACTTCTTTTGCTTAGATCATGCTTTTTTGATCTTCTTACTTTTATTAGTTTCTTTAGAAACTGTACTTTTCCTGCAGGTTTAAATCAGACTGAACAGATTTTAATGTAATCAGCACTCTGCTCAAATTGAAGTTTGTTAAGTAATCGACTAATCAGAATGTATTATCTTCACTTCTGGGGCATGTTGAAGAGGTTGGTTTATCTCCCCCCATTCTTGCTGGTGCTGAGTATTAGTCAGCAATGAGGGCACGTCAAAGAAACTCTGAAGTCCTCGGGGGGCAAAGGATTGAGACTACTACTTTTAAGAAGATCAACAGTCAAATATCCTCTTTTCCCCCCTCTTCTTGAGTCACTGCCTTTCCTTCTCATCCTGCATCACAACTTATGACAGCTTACACTTTTTTGAAATAGTGAAAGTTTGAACAAAATTGAACATGTAGTTCCTACCACGCCTCCAATGGACTGAGACTCACTTGTGGAATTGTTGATTTGGGCATGCAAATAGGTCAAGCTGAGTTTTAAAACTGGCCTTTGTCTCCATCACAATATTGTATTTTAAAAGTTTTTTTTTAAAAAAAGTGGCTTCTTTATCTGCATTATGTTGTGTACAAAACGAGCAAATTCAATTCAATTCAATTCAATTCAATTCAATTGTCAGTTTTTATTCTTGGGTGTTTATGTGAGACAGAGAAACTTAAACATCCCCTGCAGGTTGACAGATGCCTGCAGGGGATGTTTACGTTTCTTTCTTTTAGTTCAAGAGGACCTGAACGCAGGACACACAGGCACGCGGTGCAGAGGTGGGTTACATAAACACAAAGGAGAACTTAAATTGAACTTACCGAAAGTGGCATCAAACCTGAGCTGCAAACAAATTCAAACAGAGAGACTATGATTAGAGGTTTTTGGTTGTTATTTGTGAAAATTGTTTTTATTTCTAGGCTGATAGGAGCCCTTTGGGTCAGCACTCACTGCAGTGACCGATCCGTGTTTTCACATCGAGGCTTCTGCTACGTGCCAGGATCTCTCTGTGGCCTTCTGAAAATGTGTGTGAGGATAGAAAGCTGTTCACTTATATCAGACACCAGAGTCCAGGCAATGGAAAGTCACTGTAGGAGGATTGACAACTATTAACCTGCAAATAAGGCAAACTGCTATCCATAAAGAAAAGGACTAGTGAGCACTAGAGGATAATGATGCCAAAGAGGTACCTGTTCCTTTTGGTCAGTGTTCCAACTGCCTAAGAACAGTCAGAGAATTCATTTTATCTAAATGAAAAAGAAAAACCCAGTTCAGAATAGCAGCATCGTGCTTAGATGACACTAAGACCAGCAAGGGGAAGCAGGGGGGCTTCTCAGAAAGTGGTTCAGAGCAGCACTGAGGTCATCGTCACTGTAAAAAAAATGATGCCTACCGATCTACTTTTTCATCTTGGCAATGAGGATGATAAATCAGGTGTCGGATGAGTTTAAATCCACATCTGTGTTTGGCAGCTTGTGCCTGTGTGTCTCAAAGTCTCTCTCTCTCTCTCTACGTGTGCTGTAATAGCTCTTTCTTAAATTACGCTGTCACAATAATAAAAGCTTTCTGCTTCTTTTTGTTTATGTGTTTTCTTGTCAGAGTGCAAGTGTTAATAAGCGTTTGTGTAAACATTGTCACCAGGATGTGGAAAATGGGAGAACAAACTGCTTGAGGAGGGACTTGGGAGGAGGGACACCTTTTTTCCTCCTCCGTCTGATTTAACTTTTTAACATTTTAAAAATAACATGGCTTTAATTACTGTGGGGGTCTTTGTAGAATACCTATTTATTAATATCAGCTCATGAAATGCGTCATTTTTTTCGTGCATTATCAGAAGACTGAAGTGCCAAAAATACACCACAAACAAAGATGAGAGATTATTTTCCCACATGCACCCGATCACACACACACACTGGATCTGGGTTCATTATGTCTGTCTATAATTAGCAGTGGGCTGGAGAGGAAGCCATCATGCCTCTGTCTGTCATATTATCAGATGACTGAGCACCTGACAGTCACTGTGATTTATCAGCCGGATATTACATTTCCATAATCCCACTCTGATTCTGTCTGTCTCTCTTTGTTTCTTTCACCCACACCCTCATTGCTCTTCTCTCTACCTCATTTTATTTATTTGGCGTGGGATCATAATGGGGTCAAAGGTCAGAGTCTGGCACAATAATAAGTCAGATGCTATAAACATAACATTCATATTTATGTATAGATATTAAAACACATTACTTCTGTTATCATCAAGCTAATTGTCATTTAAATATGAGAAGCGGTCTGTGTTTTAACACACAATAAAGTGGCTGCTAAATGAAAGCAGTGTGTGTTTTTACAGCATCTTTGCGTTTCCATATCGGCCGTTTAACGACAGCATGCGCGCGTCACTTTAATGCTGGAGTCAGATTAATGATGTCTGCGCCTTGGAAGAAGCTAAAGGAACACATACTGTTTATCTGTGGTAAGCCACCAGCATGGCGCTGCAGCAAAGGGCTTTGTTAGGCAACATGGAAACTTTAGGCTTCAAAGCTATCTCTCAGTAACTGCCAGTTAAAGCTGCTGTTTACTTTATTCATAATATTTGAGATTTATTTGACATTTCAGCTTGTGTTTATATTATTACTTGATAGGAAAATTCTAATTCATTTTAAAGGATGAATTTCTTAGTTCAAAGACTTAAAAAAACAAACAAACAAACAGATACGTCTATGTATTGTGTTGTAGTGTTCAAACTCATTATACAAGGAAACCTGTTTCTGTCCCACAGTTGCCTTGTAGAGACATTTAAGACCTACAGAATGGACATCATGGTACATTTCCCTGGTCATCCCCATCTCTTACATGCTAGTATAATAAGGAGAAATCATTAAGGAACAGAAGAAGAGGAGGAGTGGCTTCGTGGGTCAGAAGCTCTGGGCATGTGTCAAGAACCTGGGACTGGCCTTTGGACCAATAAAGGGAGAACTAAGTCTAAACCACGGTTCCCACCTTATTATAACAACCAATGAGATTGTACTGTAAACAAATATATAATGTGATGACATGCTGTCTTCTACAAGCTAACTTACTGTTCCAGTAAATACTCAATTGAGGAATAGTTAATCTCTTGTAGTCTTTTGCAAACAACAAACATGTTGACACCTATGGCAATTTTTTAATTCCTATTAAATTAGGTCAATAAACTTATGGTGCTGAAGGACTGCCAAAGCACAGCAGCTATGCTAGCAGCAACTAGCTGTTTCTGACACTAAAATCCTCCACATGGCAGACATACTGTATTTGTCCCTTTGACATGCTAACTGATTTTAGAATGTTGTGCTACCCTTGAAAATAAGACGCTGCATCTCTAAGGGCCATTCTATCAATAAATTGAAATGAGCCTGCTGCTAGACTTCCAAGCAGAAGACACACCAGAAAAGACAAGCCTAATTCAATGCTCATGGGCCTGCCTTCCCTTTATTTTGGCCCACCATGGCTCCCTTTGGAAATTAACTGAAAGCAAATTATTTTTTAAAATGTTAAGGAGCTGTGGATTTATATTACACAGTCAATATTGATCACTTTAAGTCACTTCTCACTTCAAACTAGACTTAAAAGTCGGTCTTCCAGGAGAGGATCGTCAGTTGTAACTTGGCCTGTTCTCACTGTTAGATCCTGATGGGATACAAAGTTGTTTAACGTCATTAGATTTTTAAAGTAGTAGAAAAAAGATACAGTTATTGGTAATCAGGTCTATGACCCCTCCTACACTGTTTGTTTGCATCCTGTTTTGCTGTTTTATATTTGAGAACTACAGAAACATTTTTATCCTATGACGTCAAATACACCACGTGAGGCCACGACAGGCCTTTTAAAAGCAAAGAATCACAGATCAGATTTGATTATCTATATTAATCATGATACAGATCACATGTTAACACCAGATGTGAACGAGGCCTACGGCTATATATTTTTAAAAAGGTTGTTTGAAGTGTGACAGAGCCACTAAAGGAGCATCGCTCCCTTCTATCCTGCAGTAACTGCAGTCTCCTTTAAGCAGGCTTCTTTCAAAGAATGATCAGAATTGACAGTCATAGAACAGAAAATACCTGAACAGCAGGTTTTTGTACCCAAGCAATTATTCAGTATGCATGCCGAGAATGCAATAATGAGAAATGGATATAGAGAAAAGGCTCCATTTGAGCCCATTAGGCCACTTCTGTAAAGCCTTAATTCATTTAACTGCAGGCAAAATGAGTCAGGCTTGTTAGATTGGGAGTATTTGCTAGGATGTAGCTCTCCTTCCTAGGGATTCAGAGGCTCATCTCTCACTCTCCAGCCCATAATAATCTCTACTCCCCTCAAGGCAGAGCCAACCTTTAGGCTCCAAGATATATGCTGCATGCTGATGTCTATGTGCAAGATTTTTAGTGTGGGAGTGTTGTGTGTAAGGTCTGGGCATGTTCATATGTGTGTACTGTTCTTTGAGTGGAAGTGGTGTGAATAAGTGGACGGTCTTAAATTATAAACATCCTCGGGAGAGACAGTGTTCAGGTTCTACTAGAGGATCCTGTGGGATTTAGACTTGAATATAAGTTTAATACCAGGATGAGGATTACAGTGTACATAGACGATGTTAAGGCAAGATTAACCTTCTGTGATGTCATCCAAAGTTTTGGTGTGTTGGTTTGGGCTGTCACCATCTTGGCAGTGTTTGACGCCTAACCCATTTTTGGGTTTGGGTTTTGTCCAACCACCAAGCCACCCATCCATTTACTTAACCTGCATTTGTCCTCTACTATAGGGCCATGAGGGAGCTTAATCCAGTTGTCAATATATGAGACACCAGATACATTACAGATACGATCAACTGGTTTGTGTGGAGGAAGCCAGTATACCATGAGAACAGTCACACAGGTATCAGGAGAAGGTGCAAATTCCACCCAGAACCAGAATTGAACTAGGAACCAGGAACCTTCTTGCTGTGAGGTGGCAGTGCACTGCACCACTGCCCATAACGAAAGCCCAAAATTTACTGTAGTGAAGAAGTCTCATGTTTGAGAAGAACATATGTGTGCAACATGTGCAAAATCAAACCTAACCTTGTCTAGCCATTTTTAACAGTCCACCATTAAACAACACACCCTTTTAATTAAAGGCCACTAGTGACCAACAGTAGTCCTGAGCTGCTAAGCTGCACTTTTCTACCCACAAAACATACATCATAATGCTAACAGGAACTTTTACATAATTTAATGATGTCACTCCTGTAGCGTAGGTATGCTATGTAGCCTACAACATTCATACTGGCATTAACTTTTTGTTCATGTGCGCCCATGATCAAAGCTATTTGGACACCTCTTCGGCACAACCAAAGTGAGTCATTTGTAACTGTTATTGATTTTCTATCTCGGGGCTCATGCACCGACGAGTTGTGAAAGCTTTAATTTGGCCGCCTGCACTTTGTGATGACAAAATGACACTCTCTTCTGTTAGATTCCACCTTATAGATAGAAATAGATTATACCAGATCACACCTCAGTTTTCAACTTAGAGGGCAATGACACTCACATTTAATGATTCCTATAATTACTTATATACTGCGGGGGGAATCAAATCAATAATTATGAACTTGAAAAAATAAGTGAGGCATCAGAGACAATGCATTAGAGGTTAATATTGTGGAAATAGTCATAGTACAGCGGAGACATCAGCATAAACAAGTACATTTAATGCTCAAACTTAACCAGTTTACCAAATAAAGGTAAAAAAGTGACGCTGAAATTTGTCATGAACCATTTTTGAGCCAACAAAACCACAGTGTGAGAGGGAGAGAGGCTTTCAGAGTAATGGACACCTCACGCTCACATCACATCAGTCCTGCCAGAAAGGTTGCTATTTGTTCATCTATTTAACCCTGACTATAGTGTATGCGGTTGTGTGTTTGAGTTGAGGAGGGTGTCATTCATTTAATGGAAGCATAAAGGACACATACATTACTATTGAGAGGCAGAGGGGCAGCAGAACACTTCATAAATATGGAAGGAGCCAGGACATGGTCCGCTACATGAATACTGAGAGGAGACATGAAATAAAGAGTGCCCGTGTGTGTGTGTGTGTGTGTGTGTGGAGCGGTATGAGCAACGGAAGGAATGGTGAGAGATGTAGAGCTGTAGCAGTACATAAATCCAGAAACATTGTCTAGGACATAGCGATAAAAAGCTGAAGACCAAACTGTAGCCAGGGACAATCATTAGGACCTTGGGCCAAAGTGATGATGGGATTTATTGAAGCAACTGAGAACTCCAGCTGGTGGCACAGTCTCTTATGCTGGCAAAGGAGAGTTTTCTCATGGTGGCTATATAGATTTAATAAAAACATTTATTTAAAAACTTACAGAGGAGAATGGGTAGCTTCAAAGAAGCAAACAACTCACATTAATCCCACTATCAAAGAAGTGCAATAACAGTAACAGCATTAGCCAGCAAGCTAGCCTGGAGCATTTTGCTAGTAGGATGTAACTAATGATGCACAACTGTGTTAAGAAAATGGCAGGAAGTTATTGTGACTGACAGCATCTGCATGTTCCAAAGTAAAACAACATTCTCAAATCAATCCAGAAAAACATCTAGTCCCAAATTGCTAACGGATTCCACAATTGCTTGATGCCGAGCGGATTCAATACAGATTCTGTTAAATACCATAGATAACAGAGTAATTCTGTACAGGCAGCCGTGACGTACACATGAATGAAATGACTAGAAAACTTTGGATAAGACTGGAAAATAAGGAGATTATAGGACGTTACCAAGGATGAAACATGTTGTCTGTAGCCACAAAGACCTCAGTTAACATGTCACATGTTTTAATTTGTCAAAAACTATGACAATTTGTGTTTCGTTCTTTGTGAGATTAAAAGGTTAATTTGGATGTCCAGCTTTTCCACTAATATACAGACAGGTTTAAAGGTGGACTTTTTACGCCTCACCCACACAGTCACTGACAGGTTAACAGCAGCATCTGACAAGACATCAACCTGCAGCCTGTGATTTGAGCAATCATTTCCGAATCCTGTCTCTTTGTTTCCTCCTTTCCCTCCATGTGTCATCCCTCTTCACTTTGTTATACCCCTGTCTCATCTTCCTCTCTGTACCTTTGCTACTTCACTGCTTTCCCTGCTCATACTCATGCAAACCACGTGCGCACAAAAACACCAGCTAATGCCCACACACACACACACACACTTCTCACTCTTTTCTGACAGAGTATTAGGGAAGTGTGTGATGGAAAGACTGCACAGTGGGGGACAGGAGGGGAGAGTCACCTTGGGAGAGGCAGTTATTCACTCAAAGACTGGACAAGTGAATGAGGGAAGTATTTCACTCTTTGTTGGTGTGAGGTAATCCTGGTTTAAACTGCAGGAAACAGGTGATGTATTTGTTGCTGATTTACTGCTGGTATTGATGTGTTAGGGAGAAGACTATTTCTCCTCCTACTTAAGGTACAATTCCACCTTAAATACCAGTGCAGACAACAGAAAAACTGAAGATACAGAAGAACAGGAACATTCAAATGATTAGAAACATCTGTCCATCACCTGACACAGGCCTGCACACAAGCACAAAGACAATATATAACATTACAAAGATGCTAAGATAATGATGTATTTGATCCAGCCTATTGGTTCTTTAGCACCACCGAAGTGGAGGTTGCAAATAGCTAACAGAGTAACAGGAAGTATAGCTCAGGAACTACGCATCGAGTGAGCCTCACAGTGCAACAATCCCCTTAGTCCTTTGCCTTAAATTCAACCAAAATATTGTTGTTATACATCCTTTGCTGGTCCATTACCATATCTGTGTAAACATGCATTTGGTTTGGGGTAAAATACTGGAAACATTCTGGCACATGGCATATGTCAATGCTGTCAAACAAGCAGTTTAGAGACTATTTAGTGACTAAGAACAGCATAATTATAGAATAGAATAGAATAGAATAGAATAGAATAGAATAGAATAGAATAGAATAGAATAGAATAGAAGTACTTTATTTATCCCAAGCATGGAAATGTTGCTATTGCAGCAGCAATATACAGGCACTCATCAACAGTACAAATGATCAGTATAAACATTATTTACAGCAAATAAAAATATAAAACATAGATACAGAAACAAAAGTGTGCAATTTAGAATTTGGAATGCAGGTTTAAATATAAATACCAAAACAAAAATGTGCAATTTGAGGTGAAGTACCAAAACAAAAGTGTGTGCAAAATCTGTCAGTTACATCAGTCAGTCAGTGTTGTGCATGTTATGTTATCTTATGCATACCAAGGTTAGTGCAGATGTGTGTTGCATAAACTCTGGTTCCACATTCTGACATTAATAAAAAACATAAAAACAATGACGCAGTAAAACTGACTTTCCAATTCAGACCACCCAATGAGCATGTTAATGCACCATTTAATTAAAAATAGTAAATAAGATGGGTAATATCAAAAACCTGAATAATAGCACAATCTCTCCTGACCGTGCTTCACTTGCAGCAATTAAACTAATTATGGTGTCGAGCTGAAATGTGGAATGGGGTCTGAGTGAAGCAGTTACTCTTGTTGTAAAAGCACAAAAAAACACAAAAAAGTAAATTAGTAAACAACTGCACTTTTAAATAAGTTTTGCAAAAGTACGAGAACGCTGAAGTCATAGAAGTGGATGATAAATCCACCAGTGTGTCATTCAGTAGTGGGTTGAGCACAGTCAAGTTCTAATTATCCTTCATGGGAGTTGAGAGTCATTTTACAGGAAATGCAGAAGAAGGGTTTGAGCAACAGTTTGGATCCATTGACAGAGAACCAGAGGATGTTGGGGTGAACAAAGAGAACCCTTACATAATGTTGTACCAGTACTGAATTATTGAACTCTCAATTGCATCGGGTGTCATGGTAGCTGATGTTGTTCCTTTGGTGAGTACAGGACTTTGTGTACAGGGAAGCCTTACAGTCTGTTCCTGCAGTGATGCAAGGAGACAATAACAATTATGGGATGTGCCTGGCCAAGTCTGCATGGAAGCAGGATTTACTTTTTTTTCAAATTTCTCATGTCTCTGAGCTCAGATTCTGTCATTTCAAGTGTGACTTGGCCCCTAATGATTCTCCTATAGCCTTGTGGCTTAATACCTTGTGGGTGTTAATCATATTTTATAGTAGAAAGATTTCAAAAAGCACCTCCGTATTACATTCAAATCCCATGAGGATCTCACAGAATTATTAAGGCACATGAGTGGTTTGTTGTTATGTCTCTGCACTAATACATTTCTCCTCTTCTACTGAACAGTGAATCAGTGAATATGCGTAATTTTAGTAAACTTAAATAAAGCCTGAACAAGTGCAGTATGAGCAGACAGAAAAAGAGAAGTCTTTGTTTTCTGACATAAAAGTTGAAATCTTCAGAAGCCGAGCAGTTCAAGGCCCGCTCAGCTGGAAGTCAGGTTGGGGAGTTCACTGCACAGGGCTTGTTGAATGCACCTTAAGACATTTGGGCTGTTGTACCATATCTCATTTCCTGGCAGTGAAAGGCTGCACAATGTAAAGGCCTACAGAGGAGAGAGGTGTGGATGTCTGGATTAACACTGGATTAAGTTGTATTGCAGGTTCTTCCAGACCACTCTGTGTGTGTTTATATATGTGTGAATCACCTTCCCCTTAGGAAGCAGAATAGGTCAGGATAGGAATAGGAGTTATGGAACCATATACGTATACTGTTGCTATGGTGATGAGTGCTGTGGTAAAGTTCATTTTACACTTGACTCAATGCGTCTTCCAAAGGAAATCTTACACTTCCCTGCTGGCCACTTATTTTGTATTCATTTCATTGTGATTATACATGCACTTTTAATTGCATTCTTAGATTGGATTCTGTTATAAATGGCATTTTATTACATTATTAACAATCTGAAACCTGGTATTACAACCCAGCTTTATCCCATAATGTGAAATAGTCTTGTAATTTAACATATTTTTTTCATGAAACCACAACCTTCCTTGGGTGGGATTCAAACCTGAGTCCCATCCTCCAACGACCCGACAAAATCGTAACTAGGTCCTCTAGGTAATGTAAAAATTTCATAACGCGCATTTAAAACAGCTGCTAACACACAAAGTGTTTGTTAGGGACCAATCAACAGTCAGTGTTTGCAGCTTTTTCAGGCTACACACATGGCAGCACAAGTTTATTAGTTTTTCCTGGAGAAAACAGACTGCGTGCAACTGTGGACTGGGAGCATAAATAGGGATTCCTCCAGTTTTGGGGAGCAATAACCATTAACTGCTCCCTCAAACAACTCTACAGATTAACTTCAGTCTTAAAGGAAGTCTTCTTGTGGAACACACACACACAACAGCCTGGAGACACCCTCTCAAGAGATGGCTAATGAAGGGATTCTGTAACAATGGGCATCTTTTCAGGGAGCAGAGGCATTTCATTTGAAGAGTGAGTCGGGCACACATGACTATTGAACGTGCTTTTGAATGCCGAAGAGGAGGAATGTCAGTGTTGTGAGTGAGACACAAGGAAATCAGTTTTTTTGGATGACTGGAGGGAGGAACTAATGGAGCCTGAAGAGACACATGGGTTTTTCAAATATCCCAAATAAACTAAATATTCCATGAAACAGTTTGATTCATCTTCTTTAGATAGAAACATATGCTTTTTGTGATACATTCTCATTTACAAGACAGGCGTGTGAAGGCTTATCAATATGAAGTGTTGCTATAGCTCCTCAGTAATGAGCCAAAACAGCTTTGATGTACTAGCAAAAAGATATTCATATGTTGAAATTTGTTACATCATCAATATCTTACAACCAATAAAACAACCATTTGTGGGATCAAGGATTGGAAAGCGAGATTACCGAAGCATTTCCAACCTGGTAGGTCTTCTGTCACTTTGTTTACATAGCAGTTGTCTATTCATGTGCTTGGCCTTCAGTTAGAGTTAAAAAGGTTAAATTTTCATCGACTATTCAAAAAGTGTATTTTGAACTCTGTCAAGCATGTTCTTTCAAGCGAGCAGGTCAATTCCAAAGGAGTTAAAAACATGACATACATTCAATCATCTGCTTTCTTTGGCAATAATTTCACTTTTATTCAAACAGTATTTTATTAGCAACGGGTCATATCTGAGGAAAAAATGTCTGTCAAAACATCAGTGGGACTCGCATCTTTGCATGGCTCTGGTTAAAATGGGACCCTAATTGAGCCTATAATGACTTGTCACTGCCTGTGCTTTCTTTAGATGTCACTGGGTTATAATAGCATACTGTTTTAAGGTGTGGTGGAGCTGGCTCTGACTGACAGGGTCCAAACATCTTTAACGAATAATTAGCATATTTCATATCCTGATGTCCAGGAAATGAAGAAAAACAAGTCATTCACTGTCAAACGGACAATGAGCTCATTATTTTTTTTTTTTTTAAATGCTTTGGGGTATGAGGTGACCAGCTGAGCCCAGATGAGGCCCTGCTACATATTATATGTAGGATATTGCCTACAGAGAACAGATCTGTGTTTTGAACCTGGTTGTTTATTTCTTCTATAAAAGTTGGACATTTTATTATAGAAGTCTATGGGGATTTTGCGTGTGGTGATATTTCTGTTCTGTCAGTGCAGAGCATCTGAGGGTTTCAGAGCAGAGCTGCCAGTTCCTTAAATTCATAAAGATGATCTGTAATGACTGAGCAGCCAAAAAGATAATGAGGTAGGTAAATTGTTTTCATCTTACTGCTAGACTTCATCCAGTCATGCTGCTTCTAAGAGAATTAAAATTGACTGATCTTCCTGTGCTGGCAGATCAGCTCACGCATAACATTATCGAGCCAGATTATCAAGGTGGAAGGGACAAGATGAGACAAAACCAGAAATATAAGTAAAGTAAGGGAGAAGCAGGATAAGATACATGAAAAAAAATCTACATATATTTGCACTTTTTTTGGACAGTTTTATAATTAAATCATAAATCCAAGTTAAAGTTGCGAGCAGTGATGATCGGGCCCTGACTCCGCGTGACCGCCTCCTTCCCATCACGCCGCCCCTTCTCTCCTTGGCTCCCCCCACGAGCTGCGGCGATTTTGCCAGCGGTGGGAAAAAAGCAGCAGACAGAGTAATGTATGCAGTAACCTCCTGTTTACAGTAGGTGGCGCTGTCCACAAATGTCCACGCATGGTCAGGGTTGGGTCTGTATCACATGTAAAAAATTTGAGGATTTTAGGAGCATCCATGATGGACGGCCGCAGTCCCTATGTGTCCACTGGGTGGAGCCAGACCCCATTAGAATAGTGGAGACCTGTCTGTGTATCAACCCTCTAAAAACATATGATTCATACATAAAAATGGTCAAAAAGCAGTTACTTCTGTTTTCCTGTAGGTGGCGCTGTGCAGGTAAATCATGAGCATGCAGACATGTCTGCAGGAAGTTTTTGGCAAACCGCAGAGGCTACGCCCTTTAGGTTAAAGAAAAGCTTTTGATAACTTTTGATCAGCAGGTGTTTAGGTGACCTCCAGTAAATATCAAGTCAATCAGGCCAAATCCCTAGGAGGAGTTTGCCTGCATACCAATGGCGTAAACTGCCAAAGTCGCCATTTTCCAACCAAGATAGCGGACTTCCTGTTAGGTTGAGGTCTAGGTGTCAAGAGACTTTTTGGTGCGTCTCCGTATGATAAACATGTGTACCGATTTTTCGTGAACCTACGCTAAACTAAGCCAAATGCGAGGGGGGTTTTGAAAATTTCAAGGGGGCGCTGTAGAGCCATTTTGCCCCTCCCATTTGCAGCGACAAATAAATGATGATGATGATGAAGAGGCACAATTAATAATAATAATAATAAGAAGAAACAATATATATATATATATATATATAATATATAAAATAATATATAAATTACAATAGGGCCTTCGCACCACTCGGTGCTCGGGCCCTAAAAAAACCCACTACAATAAATAAATTAAAATTAATAAAAAATTAATAAATACATTTAAATCAGGTTAATACTTAACAACACTGCCCAATACATTAACACTCTATTAAAAAAGTCAGTCTACTGAATTCAAACAGAGGATGCAAGGATGCAAAGAAAATGTAAGCTTGAATAAATATAAGCTGATTCTTAACCAACAGACATAAAAACACAAGTAACAGATGATAAGATAAAATGCTTAAAAGCTGAGGCGCAAGGAATGTGGCCAGAATCACAGGCAGCAAACACAGCTAGGTGCATCAGAACACAGTCACAAGCTGGGAATAAAAGCTAAACTAACAAAGACAGAGGGGGAGCGCACACACTAAATACACAAGGTGACTGAAGGTAATGAGACACAGGTGGAGACAATTAGGGCGGAGCAGACAATCACAAGGAAGAGGAAACACAACAGCAATGACGCTTTTTGCACTTTGTGTTGTTGTCTTTTGCCACAGGGAGGTGTTGCACTCATGCTGTCAGCAATCAGGGTGATCAGAATCCCAAATCAATGTCCGCCTTTAAGAATGTTGTCTTAATTTATTAACAGTGACCACAGCCATCTACTTTAGAAAAAGTAAACCTAAGAAACATATTAAACAAAAGGTTAATAGAGGTTATAACTGTACATTGTTCAAATTACCAAATGGCTACTTTCTAATGAAGTCCAAAGATTTACTTAAAATGTGGATTTAAAACTGGATTTACCAGACTGCTTTACCAAAGTGGAAATGATCCAGACAACCATAGCAACTGATAAAACAGACCACAGAATGACATGATGGACCGATCAGAATTAAATAACCAACAAATGCACAAAAGCAAAAAACTATTACAGTCTAGGCTGCTGCTATTGTGGTATTGCTGGCTATGTCCCAGCTGTTATCTGTTGAAAGCATTATATGGAGAGACATGGGACAATAAATGAAACAATGACATGTCATCTACGCAACCCAGTGCATTTCAGACTTGCTCAAGTCCCCCATGTGTCGTTGCATAAAAGGGTAATTTTCCCTGTTTCAGACTGGGCAATAATTACACACACACACACAGGCTAATGATTGGGAAATTAAGTCGGGGCCTCTAATTCATTTTACAAGAGCGGTGAAATTATAATGGCATAAAGTGTGGAAACCGGAAATAAGAAGGAAAGAGGGACATGATTGATAGACACAAGAGCCTCATTTATACCTGGTCTGCCCCCTAGATTCGTGTTCTCTGGGACTACTGAACGTGTCATACGGGATATAACATGATAATATGATGAGATTACACCATGGGAAATCATTTTTCCACATGTGCTGCTGGGACAAATAGCAACACTTGTTGTTGTTGTGTTTTTTTTCCTCGAGGCACCACTGGTGCATAGTTGCATTATTATTCAGTCATTAGTTACTGATTAACACAATGACATCAGAGTTCTTCTTTAAAACATCATGTTGATGAAGATTCTCAGTCATCCAGGTCATCATACGTAGAGAAGGTTGAAGCAAGGCGTCTGGACCAGACGCCTTGCTTCAACCTTCTCTTTAAAACATCATTAAATTTATTTTTTTTAAACTGTCACCTTTCCTAAAACCTACAAATTAGTTTTGTTGCATTAAACTTATAACCAACATTAACAACAAGCAAAAACTAAACAAAAGTGTTAGTACAGTAGGAGGGATATGAAAATCCCACAGGGGATCCAGAACATTGAATAATTTGTGCTGCCTGCCACCTAATGAGGTTATCTGTCATGTATAGGACTTCCTTTCAAAGCGATATAATGTGTGATGACACACTGAACCTGCAGGTATAGATAGTTAGAGAGTAGGGAGCCTATTATCCATATGCATGTATGCATGGGAGCAATGACTGATAAAATGAACACATGTTAAGCCTGGATACATGGAGATTGGATTTACGTGTATTGTTGGCTTCAGGGAGAGAAGATGATAATGACAGGATAGATGAAAAATAAAATAGTTGGTACTGACATGCCAAGAGGCTTCAGTCAAATAAGCAACCCGATAAAAGCCACAGGCCGAATGCTCTCTACTTGTCACCTCCTTATTAAATTTGACTGAGATGCCTTTGGCACCGTGTGGTCATCTTTGTGAGTGCCTGAGCCTTGAGGCAAACATGATGAATCTGGAGTCAAATCCTTTCATTCACACAGCCTGTGCAGGATGTAACTTGTTGTCTCATTGGTGGACACAGGCTGCAGGGCTTTTGTGTTATTAAAGGTGAAATGAATAGAGTGGTTGGAGTCTGCCAAAGGGAGAAGCTAATCATATTGCTAGCATATGCAGTTGAACGAAAAGGCAGGCTGGGATTAGGGCTTTAGGCAACAAGTGGAACTGATACTCACTACGATGTGTCTTCACTAACCAGATTAGCAGCAGATGGACTGAAGGATCAGAAGCTTACAGTCAAGCTTGCCTGCTGAGGGACTCTCTGTTTGCTTAGCTATCATGTCCATTGTGGCCAGTGGCAGCAAATCAAAACCAAACAAAAAAAAGAAAAGGAAAAAGTTCATCTTTGGCCATTCAAGCAATCATTACATCTGGAAGAGAAAATATAACATGCAAATCTCTAATCAGAAATCACAGTGGGAGACAGAGGCTTTGATTTACTGTGAGAATATTTATACATACTGTATCAGTATATTAAATAT
This sequence comes from Parambassis ranga, assembly GCF_900634625.1. Lineage (NCBI taxonomy): Eukaryota > Metazoa > Chordata > Actinopteri > Ambassidae > Parambassis > Parambassis ranga. Next base: position 4,927,928 of record NC_041031.1, read on the forward strand.
GCAGCATGCAGACAGCTTTGCTTTCACAAAGACTGGAAACAGCTAACATGGTTTGCTATCAAAGTCCAACCCAAAAACTGTGTAAAAATATTTCCCATAGAGACATGAGACCATTGTCAGTCGAGCATGTATATCATGTGAATATTGACACAATGACATTATTTAATGAATTAGTAAAGTGTTGGTCACGAACGAACCGGCTCTTAGTACTGGCTCTTTGAAATGAAGTGAACAATCAGAACTGAGAGCTGTTTTTTCCCCGATGTGCGATCGCATCTGCGTGTCTGCACCAAGCAGGAGGGGGAGGTGAGGGGGGCATGGAAACAACACACACTCAGAAAGAAACAGGAAGGAGGGAGAGAGATGCAAGTGAACGAGAGAGAGCGAGAACAGCCGCCACAGAGACAACACGATGAAAAGGTGAGAAAATAAGTGAGTGCAGGAAACGTAGAAAAAATGTCCCATTTCAATGACATTATTAATACAGAGGCGAGTGTGCAGTATACGAGGTTAACTTCACATATGAAGCAGGCTAATTAACCTGCACCGGCAAATTAGAGCTGTACATCCATCAGTGCAGGGAACCTGTGTGATTCTCTAAGCATCTTTTTTGTTCCAGTAAATAAGTAGTTTAAATTATTATATAGATAATACAGGCTACATACAGCCAGACATTGGATCTTTTTGTCAAACTTACTTGAGTATTCGTTGATGATGATGATGATGATGATGATGATGGAGAAGCTTGCCTGGATGACTGAGAATCTTTATCAACATTTTGTACTTTGGTAGTTTGGGGATGGTAGGGGTGCATGACATATCATTTAGTGGTCCGAGGTTCTAGTCCCCCTGACACCACGAGCTGTTTGGTTTTCACCGGGTGTTAAGTTTTGTTATCAGTCACACTGCTGTGGTTTACAAGGTTACAGTGGATTCCCTTGGGATGGATGTAAGTTTTGCTAATCATCATCAGGTAAATGTGATGGGACAGGAAATGTGTCAACAGCAGGGCACTATACTCAGTAAAAATGCAGTAAAAATTCCCTCATTCCCCTGACGACCTCTGATGTCCACACAGACACACATACAAAGTCTGACCTAAGTTGTTGTGGGTGTTATTGAGTAGCATTTGGTGAACAATCCCTCCCTCTCTCTTATTCGAGCCCAAGGCATTCAATTCCACTTAGGACATCCTGTCAGCTGAGCCTGTAAATGCCACTGTAGCCGTAAGAAATAAAAGTGGTAATGGGGAGGTGCCAAGGTGAATGACTAGCAGAACAAATGACACTAGAGTACAGTGGACTGCTACATTGCACATAGCTGTTATGAGGCTGCCCATCACAGCTGAGACATTTGACCAACATGCGTGATTGCTTTTCATCAGTACTCGACACACCTTGTAGACAAAGGGCTTAAACCAACCTAGAGCAAACAGCCTGTACTTGAAAGCTTTCGTCCAATCAGATTTAGCCAGGAAGAGTTTGCTTGCCTGATTTTGGTGTGGATCTGTCAGTCATAAATCATTGTTGTCCACACTGTCTACCACATCAAGCATGCTATGTTGGGAAGCAGCACAAGCCCCTATGTTTAACAACATCTGTGGACATAACAGACCATTGTGTCTTTAAAGTGTGGAGCCTGTAAAGTCTGGCAATGTGTCTCATATAATATAATAAGCAGTGATTTTTCTGTTGTTAATCAACAGTGAAACTAATTAATTAATGAGGAAAAACAGAGTTAGACAATGTTTTCTGTGTGTTTTTTGTATAAATGCTCTCTTCCATGGTCCTAAGTATAACGACAAACGTATAAACGTTATAAATTTTTTAGAAAATTGGTGCTAATGAGCAGCTGAAACAGATACTGTTCACAACAAAAGATACATTCATGGACTATGGGGGGAATCAATTTTAGAAAATCTTGCACATCCGATATTTCTAAACATAGTCCACTGGTTGACGAACTTACTGTACATTTTAGACCTCCAGAAAGTATTCCACAGCAACAAGTACTGTATTTTCTGGACCATAAGTCACACTTTTTTTTCATTGCTTGGCCGGGTATGCGACTTATATATTAAAATATATAATTTCACATGTTTGTTATTTTCAACAACTAACAACACTGCATCCCTGACCAATACAGGCACAGCAGCAACTCTACTTCCTCCGCAAGCCCATTAGAGCCAGAGCCCCTCCCTCCATCATGTGCATCTTCTAAAGAGGCGCTGTTGAGAGCATCCTGTCCAGCTGCATCACTGTGTGGTATGGAGCCTGCACCACCACCTGCAGGAACTTCTTCATCTTGGTGAAGAGGTACCAGTCTGTAGGTACCATGTTAGGTGAACAGAATGAGTGTTGGACAAGATCAAATCCACATTTCTAGATGGTAACACCACAAAAATCACTGACTTTACACTTTCTGCATAGTCTGAGTCAAACTGCACATATCCCCTTTAGTAGCTAATCAAATAAATGATGATGACATCTCTTTGGCACCCTTGTCATAGAAAATATTGAACCTCCATCTGCTTGATAAGGCACAGGACTATTCAGGTGCTACCTGTGGTTATATTGCTTCTGTAGAAGGTGGCACTTGTTTGGAGTTTTAAATACGCAAGATGTTTGAACAAAGTGTGACCTGGAGGCAGCCTGGCCATCTGGACATACTGTAGGAATCCAGGGCGACCACTGATTACAGGTCGTCCAACTGAAGCCGAGCTGGCCCATTTGGCCATGTACATGCTGTTAAGCCTGTTGTCCTGGCTGATTTAGTCAGAGCTGTTGTTGCAATTAGGTCTGTGTGTCTCCGCTTTGCATATTTCTAAAATAAAATCATTTTAACCCTCCTGTTGTCCTCATATCCTCTATACACCCCGTGTCCTCCCGGTCAAAATGACCCGTCTTCACTAAATCCACAATAATATAAGCAGTTTATTCGATTTTTAAACACCAAATTTTATTTTGCTTGAAGAAACATTAACCACAAAACATGTAAATACTTGAGTTTTCCCTTTTCACCTGCATTTCTATAGTTTTAGAAACAAAACAAATATTCAAAAAGGAATATCGAATGCCTCTTAATTCATCGCAATGAGTTAGATTCTTCTGATTTTTTTGCCAGTGAACAATGTAAGAAAATATACAATCCAAAAAACAATATAACCCAACTAAACAACAATAATTCAACTAATTAGCACATGTAGGGCAGTATGCAAATGCACAGCTCTTGCAGATATATTTCTTACACCTACTGCACACAGTATGTGTTTTACAGTCCTTCTTTGGCGGGCAGAACTGACATCTCTTTCTTTTACTTGCCCCGGCTGGGGCAGTGGCTGTGGCAGCTGGATCCTCAGGTTGATCAGGGGTTCCTGCACTCTGTATAGCTTTGACAACTGCTGCAGAGGCTTCTGTGCGGGGGAAATGCTTCCTCCTTTCAATAAGTGGTGTTACAAGTGCCTTTCCTAACTGCTCCAGGAACACCCTCCTCTTGTTCTGCTTACGAGGCATCCAGGTTGGGTTGATCTCTCTCCAAATCACAAAGGCATTGTAAGAGGAAACATCAATGATGTTGTGGAAGATGACCAGGGGCCAGCGGGCAGTCATCCTTCTGCAGCTGTAGGTTCCAATCACCTTATCTAGATTGTCCACACCCCCTTTGTTACAGTTGTAGTCTAGGATGATGGATGGCTTCCTGTCCTCACGATCACTAATGCCAGCATCTGTGTGTAGTGTGCTCAGAAGTACTACATTCTTATTTTTCTTTGGGATGTAGGACACTAGGGTGGTGGTGGGTGTGAAGGCAAACTTGGATGAGAAGACCTCTCTCTCCTTTGTTGCAAGCAGTGCAGGTGGGAGCTCAGGCTTGTTCTTTCGAACTGTGCCAACCATGGTTATCTTCCTCTTCAGGAGCTGCTGTCCGAGTTCATAAGAGGTGAAAAAATTGTCACATGTCACATTGTGACCCCTCAGTCCCTCTGTCACATCAAGCACTACTCTCATCCCCTGGTTCTTCTCTGGACCTCCACTGGTCAGCTTCCCAGTGTAGACTTGCATCTTCCAAGCGTAGCTTGATTTGGCATCGCAAGCCACCCATGACTTGATCCCATATTTTGCTGGCTTGCTGGGCATATACTGGCGGAAAGGACAACGACCTTTGGACAGAGATTAGCATCAATAATTTGTATCTGAGTCACAGAAAACAGTCATATAATTCAATAGTGAAAATCACTTTTATTAGAAATATGAAAATAAATTACCTCTAAATGGAACCAGTTGCTCATCCACTGTTACATCAGGCCCTGGGTTGTAGAGGTAGGGCAGCCGCTCCACCCACTTATCCCAGACCTCTCTTATGGCTGCAAGTTTGTCTGTCACACGTCTCGCTGGTCTTGACTCGCGGTTATCAAAACGTAGCAGTCTTGAATAGGTGTGAAAGAGTTTGAGTGGCATTGTAGCTCGGAAAATTGGCCTTCCACTCTCTGCATCCCATAGACTGGCTGCAGCCTCACCTCGGGACCTGTAAACACCTGCTAAGATGAGCAGCCCTAAGTAGGCCCGCAGATCAGTCTCATCCATCTTTTTCCAGCTGTCTCCATTTTTGCGAAAACCCTCCAGATTTGTCATCTCCAGGATTATTTTTTCTATTGCTGGTGTGATGAACAGGTAGAATGTAGAGACAATGTCATGGGCATGAGAAACAGCATATCTTGTGGGTCCTGGGGTCATCTTTATGACATTTTGTTCTGCCTCCCTGCCATGTTGGTCATATGCTTCCGAGAACCATGTTATTTTGCTGTTTTTTGAAAGGAAAGTCTCTCTTTCAGCTTCAGCATTTTCTTCTTCTTCTGAAGATGATTCATCATGCTCTGGGTTGTATTCCTCCCCATCTTCTTCTTCTGATACCACTTCCTCCTCTGAATCAGAGTTGTCTTGCTGGACATCTGAAAAAATCAGCTCCAGAGCCTTTTGGACGTTATAACGTGCACTCATGGCTTCAGCACAGAGAGATATGGGGGTAATGTCATCTGCAGCACCTTTATAACTTCTGGAAATCCACAGATCAAAGGCACTGTCCACGAGAACTCTTGTCTTATTTACGTCTGCTACTGATTGTTTACGTCTGCTACTGATTGATCTGAGGCAGAACTAAAACATTCTCACATTCTGTTGTGTGTAAATAACTCTGTGACTGTGATTTTAGTTGAATTTCACTGTTGGGTCATTTTGACCCGAAGACCACCTTTGTACCTTTTTTTGTACAGCATACATGATAGTGTGAACAAAGGCAACAATTCACTTTTTTTAAAGTTTGGGTCAATCTAGGAAAAGTCATAAAATTTCAAGTACAAAAATTATCATTAAGGTCATTTTTTGGGGTTTTTAAACACAGTAGCGGGTCATTTTGACCCGAGGACAACAGGAGGGTTAAATAAATGCTGTGATGAATCACAGCAGAAAAACTCGCACCACCTGAAAACTCTATAACCCTTTAAATTCTACATGATGCTCCATGATGCCAAAGTTTAGGCAGACTATGATGCTGCCAACATACCTATTTTGTCTATGGTTGTTCAGAGGAGGAATTGTTTTGATTGCATTTGTAAAAGTGTCTTTTTTTCTAAACCCAACCACGTTATAGCCACCATCCATCCCCCTACCTCCTTCTGACAGCACTTATATATAGGCTAGATATAGTATGATGATAATACCATGATCGAGATGACACATGGTCAGATTTACACTAATATTTTTGGGAAAGCATTTATTTATTTCAAATTTCGATGTGAGGATAAGTTGTTTGAACAGAAACAAACTGTACGACTGACTGACTGACTCAGATTCTGCATCGAGCTAGTACTGCATTAGTACCGCTTATATATAAGTCAAAAGTACATGGTTTATGTTTTTGACTTTCTGTGTGATTTTCATACGTTTTTGGCTTCTTTTGATGCATCTGCTGTACATTTCATTTCATTTACTTTGGCCTGTTTTCTTCGTTGAAACAATTTACATTTATAACTCCCTCAGCTCTCTGTCCGGCTGACATATGGATCCTCAGTAATATTCTGTTATAAATCCAGTAGCTGAAGAGTGGAAGAGGGAGGGAGACTGAAGCAAAGAGAGAGAGGGAGAGATGATGATGATGATGATGATGGAGGCAGGGAGGGTACAACATCACATTTGTTTTACAAGGGAGAGAACAAGCAAAGGATGAGAAGTGACGAAGGAGAAAGAGGGGGACCTTTAAACAAGTGAAGCATAGGGGTAGAAAGGAGATAGATATTGTGTATTGAACACAAATCAAAGTTTGTCTTGACACAGCACTTTGTGTGTAGGCCTCATAAAACTGCATCTACTGGCTTTGGCTGAACATTCCCTTGAAGGACACACAGAAACACACACAAACAGCGCACACCTGCTTCTGACTGACTCCTTCACCCTCGCTTCACTAGGCATTTATTGTACTTTTAATCTCATCACTCTGTTTGAGGGCAGCCTTACAGTTAATTGGCCACATTCACACATATACAATGGACAGGTGAAATATGCTGATGCAGAGTTAGCCTGGGAAACATTATCAGTAAAGAACAGGCAACTATAAATGCCTACCATCAGCTTAAATGTCACAATACAGTAATCAGACTTTGTCCGGTGATACTTTTCCCTCCCAGGGGATATTTTCTGCCCCGAGCTGTTTGTCAGTACAACTTCAACCCTGCGTCAAAGCCTGTTCAGCTGCGTCTGAGAGCTGTGGGTACGCCTGTCTGTTTTCATTTCTGATGTGAACAACGACGCTAGGGGCACCGATGGAGGGTGCTTGGAGCTAAATGCTAACATCAGCATGCTCTCAACTTCAGTAACTGTCGCAGTGGTAGTAGTTTGTTTTCCATCTTATAAAGCTATTTTAATCCAGTGACCTGCGATTTAAGCTCCATGTTACTATGGCTATTTCATCCTGTGCTGTAAGCCTCTCAAACTCTACAGAAAGGGTTGTTGAAGGATACACAAATAGCGGGGTTGTGCTGGAAAATATGGAGTAATTTAAATGTCACCATCACTGCGGTACTGCTCACTTTTAAGTTCATGCAGGACTGAGAGGGTCTGTGTGCCATCACACCTAAAACACACCCATGTCAAATGCTTCTTTGCAAGATTCTGATTGAGCCAAACAATCAGTGCTGCAGTTTAGTGTCTAAATTCATTCATTCATGTGTGAATAGGATGCCTCCTCTCTGTAAAATGGTGGAATCCATTTAAATGTGAGAGGGTCTTTGGGTCAGAAAAGTTTACAAAAAGAAAATCTGCACAGGTAAAACAAAAGTTAGTGAAGATGTTTTAATCTGGAGGATTAACCAAACAACACGCCAATCACATGGATAAGTAGGTAGTGTTACATCCCCGCTCGTCTAGGGGGAAGAGGACGCAAACATAGAACCAGGTGGTTTTGGTTAAGCAAGGTGTTTAATAAAACAACTAATAACCCTGCATCTTCTTTAAAAACTCCCAGTCCTCCCACTGATTGGTCCCATAGGTCCTGACGACAGGTGTGGTCCAGCCAGTCAGCGGCCACCAGGGCGGTCATTGTCATTACACCGACGTAAAGGGGGTGGGTCCATTCAAACAACAGAGGGGTGAAAAACGTACACAAAACCCCAAAAATAACTAACTGGGGCCGTAACAGTAGTACACAGTAATAATGAATAGACAGAATAAAAAAAATCACTGTGAGCAGAACTACTTTCTGGAAAACAGGTTATTAGTTAATATTAGTGTAGTGTATATATCTTTTTATTAGGTTTTCAGGTATTTTTGTATCTCCAGTAGGCTACATCCACCCCCCTTTACCCAGCTATCCAACTTTCTCTTCCTGTGTCCTCCTTTACTCCTCTCCTCTCCTGGGTATTTGACAGCTTTTATAAGCGCCCACTAAAAAGCCTCTTGTCACTACACTGTTCAGCTTAATTCACCTTCAGTGGAAAAAGGCTTTTACAGGCTGCCATTTTGGCTGTGTGCGTGCATGAGGAGAATCTGTTTGCACATCCGGCGTTTTGGGGGACAGCCCAGCAATTTTTAAGGTTGAACTGTCAAAGTCAGGCAAAAAATGCAGTGGGAAACCTGGACAAGTTACAAGATCAGAAATATAAATGAGATGGTACTACCTCCCATGTAAAAGTGATGACTTTTCAGAATATTTGAAGAAACATTATTTTCATTTACATTATTTATTCATTCATGGAAGAAGTAGGCTAAGTACACGCTTGGACTCCGAAGCTGTTGCGTTAAAACAGATGTGATTTTTAATACAGCCATATTTTTTTGTAAAGTACAGCCAGTTAGAGACATTTCTGTGAAGTTTTGATAACATCAGGGGACAGTTTTTTTGCGATCTATAATGTCTCTTTCACCCTGTTTGGTCATATTGTTTCTTTGTCATGTTTCTTTTAAGGAACTTGAAGTTTGAAATCAGAACTCCGCTGTCCTTGTGTGGATGATGGAAAAGTGGTTCAAAATATGATCTCTTTAATTCCAATTTTTGGACCATTATCAGCCATATATATGGTCCTAATCATACTCCTTAACCTGTTACTAAAATTGATAGGAAGTGCCATGTACAGCAAATAGCCTATTTTGATGGTGACACTATACATAAAAACCAAGACCTCCACCCAGGACGTAGCCTTTCTGTTTACTTTCAGTTCCTGCTTAGGTAGGTTAAGGCAGCAAAAAGGTACTAAAGTCCTATAGAAACCCCATTGTTTGGTTACAGAAACAACAGAACTCCACAGCCTAGCTTAAGATAGATATATAGATAGACATACTTATACTTTAAGTCGCCCAACTGAACCAGAATTTAGTGCTCAAACCCCCTAGAGTGCTTCAGGCTTGAGTCTAAATCTTCAGTGTAGGACTGAGCTCTAACAATGCACACCTAGTGTCACATTAGTCTAGCAGGACAGTATGTTTGTTGCCAGAATTTGTTTACTTTTCAGTGAAGCTTTTAATTTTCTGTTTACCCTAAAGAACCACTGAAAATCAGTGCATTGTTTCAAAGTAGTCACTGGTTTGAAAGTAAAAGTATCCCATTTGGGCAAGTGTGTGGTGTCTGAAGGACGAGAGAAAAAAAAATACCTGGCTGACTAACAATGGATCTGTGCTTTACACAGACTGAGGCTTCAATAAACAAGGATTCAATCCCCCCTTGGCTTCCTGTGTAGACCATGTGTTTGATGGAGCTGGAAGCCTCTGCCTCCATTGTCCTGCCGGTTTAAATTGTGTGTCCGTATGTGCTGAGGTGTGTGTAAGTGATGCAGGAATATGTGTTTGTGTGTGTGTGTGCCCCTCAAGACCAAATGAAAGCTGCTGCCACTGGAAGGCAGCCATAACTACAACAGGAGGAGAAGCATGCACACAGTGTACCTATGCATAAATTACACCTACTATATATATATATATATATATATATATATTCTACTCAAACACACTTATATATTCCCTCGGACCCTGTGCATGTGTGTTTTGGATTTTAATTATGCGATTTTTATGGCATAATCACTTGGTCCCTAATAAAGCCATGAGAGCCATTGGGGAGATTAACGTGCACACTTGTGGCTCCTTTATATTGATGACACACACACAAACAGGGCATATTTACATCAGCCCAGTTTATAGTCTGTCACCCTCGTCATTGCCACTGACAGCTTCTCTCTTAGTAATTAATTGTTTTATTTACAAAATACTGAAAAAAAATATATTTCACCATTTCGGTTTCTCTTCAGATTTTTGAATGTATGTTGGCTGTACATTAGCCCATAGAACACTTACACCAAGCCTTACTTAGACCAATTTGTGATATTCTACTAATATTATTGTCTCTGTGGTATAGAGTGAAAGAAATGAAGCAGAAGCAAGTAGAAGGCATAGACTGTATATAAAAATGGTTCACCTCCATCCACCGTACGAATGTGATGTCATAATGTCTCACATGTGGCCACTGCCTCGCCATCTTGGAACCAGAGCCTGCACAGTAGCATATTGTATACCTAATGCTTCTACCTAAGCATTCACTTCTGCATCGTGCACTCACCTACCTCAACTTTTTGCAGCAGCTTGGCTGCTCCTTTGGTTGCTGACTGCAGTTACTTTGAAAAAAAAGAGTTCTTTCAGTTTTTAGTTGAGTCTGTGTCCCATCCACTAACATGAGGGAGTGAAGGGTTTTATAACCTATACCACAGCCAGGCACCAGGGGGCAAACCTGACGTTTAGAGAACTGACATGTCATCCATCTTTATAAACAGTCTATGGTGGGAGGCTGGGGACCTGGGCAGGTGAGTGACAGCTGGAAACTGGAAGCACTGTGCAGCACAGAGTGACACAGCTGAAATGCTGACAGAGAAAAAACTGTCAGTAAATAACAATCAAAAATGGATCATGTAGGAAAATCTGAGAACAGGGTGGCAACTGATGTTTACACAAACACTCAGGTGCCTTATGTACGCATAGTGTGTTCATGCACTATATCTCTGTGCAGTTGATACATGGCCCATTGGGGGATTAAACACAGAGGACAAATTTGGATAACAGAAGGCGAGTATTTGATCAAGCTGTATTTAAACTGCACTTCCAGAAACGCAGCCTGATCCTCTATGTCTGCTACATAAAGGGAACTTTTTAAATATGTTCATATTACATCTACATATATATTATATACATAGCCCTGCCTGTGCTACAGTACTCTTTGCCATGATTAGTCACAACTTTCTGTACCAATCAAACCAAATATACTCATTTTGAATATATATATTTAAAAAAAAAAAAACAGACAGAACTTCTATTTGTGAACTGAGATTATGTCTTATCTGAGACAGAATAATTGTGTGGGCTATGTCACACTGTGTGTTTGTGTGCAAAAACTGCTCAGTGGGTTTTGAAGTTTCTTGGTTGTGATTTCCAAACTTCCACAGCTTTTCCCCAGACATCAGAAATTCAAAGGGAAGCTCTTCGAGAAAGAAGCAATGTCTTTATAAATGTCTTCAGGGAATGATTGTGAACTGTGTGTGTGTGTGTGTACGAGACACAGAAAGAGGGGAAATAAAGCGAGGCGGCTGCACTGATATCAAACACTTTTGCAAGTGGCATAGTTCACAGAGCTGTGATGATGCATTTGTTTGATAAGGATACCTGTTGAAAGAAGGTACAGCAGTGGTTTACTTGGTGGGTTTTTTTTGGTATGAGGTGGAATTTGTCAGCATATGATGGCGGAAGGGTTCTGTGCACAGAGATGGTCTGATAAAAAGAGAAGCGTGACACTGTAACATTTATGTTGGGTCTGAAAGTGACAACGAATCTGGTCATGGGACTAACATCCATCCATTGTCTAGTAACCTGCTTTGTCCTACAGTGCAGGGTCCCGGGGGGCTGGAGCCTATCCCAGCTAACTATGGGTGAAAGGTGAGGTACACCAGTCCATCGCAGGGCAACACACAGTCAGAATCAAACCAGGAACCTTCTTGCTGTGAGGCGACAGTGCAAACTTCCACACTTTCACCCACATCCTCTGTCAAATTGTTGCTTCTTCACATTCATTTTATTTCATTCATTTTATCATTTTCGTGATCACAGGAGGGGCAATGACCAAGATAGAACCTTGTAAAAACACAAACAAGAAGACACACAACTGACAGGAAAGAGAACTGGAACCTCCGAGACAACATGTATTGTCAAGTACTCTTCCAGAGTCTAGAGCATTTACAACCATATATAAACCTGTATTCTCCACCAAAACAGGTAGAACTGATTAAGCTGCGTGGAGGAGCAGAGAAATATCCAAGTAAATGAAGAAAGACCAATTTATCTTCAACAAAACACAGAGATGGGACAAGAAAATCATTGAGGAGAACTAGAGAATGACTGTCTGGTTGCTCACATGATTTCAGCCTTCATTACTGTCATCATGACGGCAGCTAGACGGTACATCTGTAGTTCTGTTTCCTGCGCTGAGTGGTTAACCTGTCCCATCTCCCTGTTTCAGACTGCAGCTGATTAAATGTTCAATAGAAGCTTAAGGATCATCCATTAGTGATACATCATGTCTATCGGGCAAATTCTAATAACAAACTAATAACAAACAAACGCATCAACTTTGTCTATACAGATAATGTGTTTTTGTATTCGTCTCTAAACTTTAACATTCAGAAGAAACCACGAGATCAGCCCAAGAAAAAGTTTAATTCACCCGGAAAAGTCAAAATATTTAGTGTTTTATGTCTGTGATGTCACTAACATATCAGTCTTGTGTCCCTGTTTTGCCCCCTGTCTTCATTCTCCTGCCAGGAGAAGCTCTCAGCTCAGTCCCAGTGATGAACCCCTCCCGGCTCTGACAGAAGCTGTGAGGACAGGCTGTGACAGAGCGGAGACGGCATGAAGACTTAAAGCATCCCAGTGCTAAATGAACAAGGCAGGGTTGAAAATGAAACACACAGACTATCATCGCTCTGTCAGTGGCTATGGTTCCATCCAGCTGTCAGGAGAATTTTCAGCAAACTCTTAACAGTGACAGCAAGTGAAATAAAAATTACATAAATGTGTTCCCATCAGCTGGAAGGAATTTTAAACTTTCACAATGCAGGACGAGGCTGCGTCATAGTAATATGCAATTATGTTAAATGTCAGCTAATGTTGGCAAGATTTAGATAAATTAAAAGCAAAAAACAATGAGTTTACTTAGTAATAATACACCCACTAATGGATTTCAAAATGGGTGCAACATTTGGGGACTGTTTTGCTTATTAATGTGTCACAACTCACACAATCCATTAAACTTTCAGTATCATTAATATTCAAATAGAAATTCTCTGATACCTCTGACGATGAATGAAGAATCTGTGAGTCATGCTTTTATTTTGCACAAGTAAGCGTTATAACATCGTGAAAGCCTCTGTTTCAATGATCGTTTCCTAAACTTCAATCAAAGATATGTAAGAATATGATGGGGTGCAACAGAGTTAATACATTAAACAGTTAAGACAAGAGTCCAGACCAAAAGGGTCATTTCATGTTCAAACTTTAACACAGTGCCAAAAACTGTAGTTGGCCACTTGAAGCTGCACAAAAAAATGACTCAATCCCTGAAGACCTTTGTGCAAATATCAATTTGACATTATTTGAAGCATTAGCAGAGGCATGCATGCTTTGAGTAACAGGTAGGGACGGGTTTGTTTAAAGTCTGAGATGTTTGCTAGCTCCAATGCACAAATTCAGTAGGCGGTCACTGTGTGACCAGCAAACTCATCAGCTAAATTATAAATCAGTTGTTATGTATACTAAATGATGCCTCTTAAACAACGTGAGCAATGTGAATGGCACTGATTAAGCTATGTAATTACGGTAAATGTAATCACAGTTGTTGCATTTGAAACCAATCAGGTTACGTGTTCGCATGAACAACCAGAGTGATACACAATCTATATTCAAATGACATCAGCTGTCAAAACACTTTACCATGTCTCATTTGATAAAGATGGTAATAACTAGTGAGTTGGTCTGTATTCATTTTGTTTGCATGAAACTGTCCATCCAGCTGCTTTCTTTCCTCCTCCTCCTCCTCCTCCTCCTCCTCCTCCTCTTCCTCCTCCATGTTTCTTCCTTCTCAGCTTGGAGCAGACAATTAGAGGGAGCGCAGGCACTGACTGAAGGAGCCTGTCGCTGTGTCACACTGGAATAAAAAGAAACATATTTCTCTTTCAGTCATCTTTAGCTGCTACCTGCTTCTTTTTTTTTTCCACACGCTGCAACACACTTTCATGCCACTGTTTCACCACTGTGTGAAATGTGTCTCATGTTGCCTTTGACCTCCTGGATGTCAAATTTAGCACTGTTCCTTTCTCTTCTTTGCTACTGCTGGTTTGGTTAAATCCAAGCGACACAGACTGTGTGTGTGTGTGTGTGTGTGTGTGTGTGTGTGCGTGGACGGGATCATTTGACGAGGACCTAACATGAACCCTTTGTTTATGTATCCATACCTCTATGTGTTTGTTCATGTGGAAGTAGCAGTGTCCTTGGAAACAAAACAAAAATGGGCTCAGGGTTTTTTTAACCACACACACACACACACACACACACACACACACACACACACACTCAAGGGCTTGCCGGCATTGATTTGCTCTGCTGCTCTGGTCCTGTTTGCAATTCAGCATCTTGATATGTGCTTGTGGGGAGACCAAGTTGGAAGAGGTGTTAAATTGATTCAGCCAGTGGCTTTTGTTGCATCAGGGGAACACCACTGGAAGCGAGGTGACATCAGTCTTTATCTTAACAGCAAATTAGGCATCTGGCTGATATTATGGCTGCTGTTGTAAAAGATCTCTTTATTTCTCTTGAGTCATTTTGTCCCTTCAGCTTTTTATTTCTTTATTTCTTTTTCTTTCTTAAAAAAAAAACTTTTCAAAGCTGCAGGACACACACACACAAGAATGCTTCAGAGTAAGCGTTTCATCATCTTCCTGAATCATTTTGTAGAAAAATTGACAGGTCCTGCACTGAACCATTTTGGGAAGAAATGTTTCTTACATTTTTAACCTGTGACACTCTCTCTTTGAGTCACAACACACACACACACACCTCATTGGCTTAAAGTGCAGCAGCTCTCTGTATCTGCTTTATTCTCAATAAACTACACTACCGTTCAAAAGTTTGGGGTCACCAGGCCAGTTCTAGAGCTTCTCTGATCAGCGTAACAGTTCTGCTGTGCTAACATAATTTCACAGGAGTTTCTAATCATCAATTAGCCTTTTTAACACGATTAGCTAACACAATGTACCATTAGAACACAGGGCCTCTGTATACCTTTGTATATATTCCATTTTCTTCCTTTTCTAACTAGAATAGTAATTTACCACATTAACAATGTCTAGACTGTATGTCATTGAAAAAAACAAACATTTTTTTAAATAAAGACATTTCCAAGTGACCCCAAACTTTTGAACAGTAGTGTATATAATGTAAACACTCAGTTCCATCCACCTTAGCACCATACTGCTGTTGTCCAACATACAGTATCCTCACGTTTGCTCCATATTTCTCTTTTTTCTTTTTTTTTCTGTTATTGTAATGTCACATTTTTTTATTATTATTCCTTTTTGTTCCTATTTCCTGATTAGGGTTTGGCATATAAACAACTTGGTTATGCTTAAAAAACACAACTGATAACATTAACAACATTTTACAGTGATAAATGACCCTGAACATGTTAGATCTGCACTACTGTATATACAGTAGATCCACAGGTGGGTCCAGATATGGACTCCGTTCCTTACATTGTAGCAAAAACAAAAACAAAAATAAATATAAAAATAAATAAAAATATGGACCAACCTTCCAAAACATCACATTCAGTTTCTGAAGAACTGATGTGAGTCGAAGTAGTTTTGTAAGCTCAAAGATTACAGAGTCTTTACATTGAGTGTAAGTGGATGATTTGAGTATTTGAAAGGGGTCGCTCAAGGTGACGACCCTCAGTTTGATGGAGCCTCTTTTAGCTTATTGTTTTGGTTTTACTGCCTGTGACACTTGAAATGAAATGCACAGTGTCGATACTGGAGGGATTTGCAATATAATCAGTGTAATGCAGTGCCTCAGGTCTGACTCCAGGGACAGTCTGTCTTTAAATATCCAGGCTTAACAGAAAGAACAAGTAAACCCCCTATTCATCATCTCACCATACTTTTCAGAAGTTAGAACTTTTTTTGGTTGACTGACTTCTTATTACTATGCAAAGGCACCAGTTCAGGTATGTCTCTTCCATCTGCAGCACATCATCCAATTAAGACACAGTGATTAAATCTTACACAACCAGCACCAGCACCCCCCCCCTCCCCACACAAAAAAATAAGTAACTGGAACATCTGTGCTTCTCTGCTCATCAAGCTGCTGATAATAATATATTATTCCATGTAGGTGCCAGGGTCAGACAGGTCAAAATATGACGGTGACACTGTAACGACACAGTGACCTCAGGGCTACACTACTGTGCTTCCAAGTTTTCCTTGTGCTCTTTTTCACAGACTGTCGAAAAGAAGCATAACGAAATATCTTTTTATCATCACCCTAAAGAAAACCTCCCCTGACCTGCCATTGCGTAATTCTTTCATTTTCTATAAACAATGCACACTTCTTTCACATCCATCAGAAAATACAGCAGGTTAAATAGATCCAGAAACAAGTTCGTCAGTTTTAAAGTAGAAACACTTTACAGTTTACAAATAAGATATTTTTATGTCACTATCTGTATCTATTTTTAGAACCAAACAGCAATTGATATATACTAATGGAAGAAAATCAAGTCCTTGATCTGACGACATTTTTGTAGAAAGACAAACAAAGTGAGTGACGCACATTACACTCTTCCATTAGTTAGCACAGTTAGCTTTCTGTCAGAGATGGTAGAAAAATTAAAGTGACGGTTTAAATTCCAGGACAAAAACACCTGCAGTAACTGCTTACTGCCACCAGAGACAACACTGCTGCGATAGACCCGCCACAGATCCTAGTAGTTGCTTCGGTCCTGGTCTTGTGGTTTGGGTTGCAGGTATCCATCTGGCCGCCCATCTCTGTGGCTCTAACTCCACACTGTTTCCTGTTGTGTAGAAATGTTCTTGTTTTGACATTTGCAACACACACACACATTTATGAATAATTTCAAACTCCACCGTTTTATTAAAAATAAATAAATAAATGCTTTAAAATTTGGTGAAGTCAGCAGTGTGTCTGTGAAAAATGACTTATGAGGCAGGAAGTATGTATCAATACCTAGTCTTATCGACTAATCAAAATCGAGAAGAGGCGGGACTTTCACTTTTACCACTGACAGCAAGAGAAGAAAACATCCACTCGCAGCAGTTATTGTTTATGTAGCTTTCTTTCTCTCACACCCAGCTTCTGTCTCCGGATGTCAGGGTGTGATTTCTGTCATATCACTTTTTCTCACCTCTCTAAAGTAAACTACAGAGACTTGATCACTCCACAAAAACAGCAGGGAAGAGCTTTAAGACTGTTTGTAACCTAGCAACAATAAACGCTCCAGAGATCCAGAGAATAAGGGGTATGAGAGGAAAAACCGCTGGCTGTGGACTCAGGCCCTAACTTCCCCCAATGACTCTTTCCCAAACAGGATTGCTATGGTAACTGTTCTTGGACTGGATCACTTTATAGTAGTGATTTATTTATTCTTTTCTTACTATTTTTACTATTTTTTAGTGAAACACCCCCTGCCTAAATAAGTAATGATGACATCAGATAATGTTCTTGTCCCTCTGCTTTAAGTTCAGATTCTGGCAAACACACACACACACACTCACACCGTCAGAGGAGTTCTCAAGAGCCTGACTATTAATCTAGAAGCGTGTGAGTGTGTGCACGTGTGTGTGTTTAGTTAAGTGGTCCTATCAATCTTCATTGAGCTTTTTCAGGGGAGGGATTGGGCCCACCTTCCTTTATCAGCCACACACATGTCCATCTGTCCCTGTCAGAGAGAGTGAGAGGTGGAGAGGGACACAGGATGGTGCAGCGAACGAGTGCATGGAGTGCATTTTGTGTGTGTGTGTGTGAGAGAGAGAGAGAGAGAGAGAGAGTTTAGTTAAGGCCAAAAAAGAGTGCCAGCTTAATTGGCCTTGCCCGGGCAGGGGATGTGATGGGGGTGAGGTTATGTGTGCCTGTGTGCCTCTGTGTGTGTGTGTGTAGAGTAATTATGAGAACTGGCATTGGTCCTTTGTGGGAACCATGGTGAGGCAGACTCATTTACACCCCTTCATCCCTCTTTTTCATCTCTATTACATGGAACCTTTCTGTCTATATGGAGGAGATTAGCCTAGCGTACCACAAAGACTGGAAAAAGTGTGGCTCTCCTCAAAGGTAGAAAATAAACTAGCAGCACACTGTAAAACATTTTGTTTTTAAAATTAGCTAGTTTCAAACAATCCACCTCATAAAGCGACAACTGAGCTGTCTGCTCAGTCTGTTTTTCATGTGTGGTTTTTTGCAGCATATAAAGCTGCTAATGGGACATTTGCAGTCAGTTTTTTTACACTGTTATGTAAAAACCATGGAGGTTTGAGAAATATACATTTTTTTCCAGTGCTGAAAAATATTTTACAATTTTATTGTATCTTCTTTACATGAAATTGGTAAGCTAACCACTATTTTTGCCACATTTAAAAACCTCCACACTGCAGATAAATATTTATCTTTACACGTGGATCAATTTGGCTTTAATTGTATTTTTTCACAAGCCAGAGTCAAGTTGATGTATTTTAATTTGCGAATCCATGAGGTTCTCTCACTGTTCTGGTGCCTACCTTCCTGCTAGCTTGATCTTCTTATTGCAATTGATGCAATTTGCGCCAAATTCAGAATAGAGGTGTTGCTTCTGAAACGTTAGTTGGTTATCAACAGCGGGTGATGTGGTCACAACACACGCCAGCCAGCCTCCAAAAGCTGCAGGGAGAACTCATGGTCCTCATTCTCAGCCCCAGAGGATGCTACATAATGTCAACTTATCTGCCAATCATCTCGTCAGTCAAAGTCAATACTTCCACAAAATCCACAGTCAATGCTAATAAGCTGCGCAATGAAAGCAAATGTGCTCCAGGTGAGCTGCTTAATTTTCATTTAAACGCGAAACAACAAACAGCAGTGAAAGCTTTAATGCTATCACCTTAACAAATCTCCTCATTCGTTAATTACAGTATTATTACCACAATAAGCCACACCACTGTATGTATCCTACTCTTAGTAGTTACCAAAAGTAAATAATGTATCTCACTTTGCTTCTTTCATGATTAAGTTTTACATTGACTATGGGTAACATTAGTGCTAATGAAGGTAAAGATATTCATATGCTGCTACTTGGACATAAGTTATTAAAAGCTATTTATGATGATATGGTGTAAGTTTTTTCTAAGATTCAGAGGAGATGCTGCTCTGCACTGTGTCTGTAACCAGCTGCAGCATCCCGTTTCTATGACAACAACCTTAATGTACATTACTTTATTGGTCTGGGCATTGTAACGGTGAGACAACAGTGTCACCATTAGGTCAAAAGGAAAACTACACCAATTGCCTCTGATTATTATGTCATTGTAGGTGTTATATAGTGCTCATTAGCTAACCACACAAAATGTACTTTAAAATGAAGGTTTAATCATTAATGAATTGATATATTTGTGTATTTTCTGACAAAAAATAAGTAGTAGCAGAGTTTGAGGATTTGATGTTTTCACAGTATACGCGTGGCTATCCCCTTTTTTTCTCTGAGAGTGGCATGGCTGCATCATTATTTTATTAGGGGGCTCTAAAATGAAAGGCAGCTATTCCACAGCCTCTGGTGCTGTGATCTTTCTGTCCAAATGGGCTGTTTTTTTTTCGTCAGTGGGCCGTGAGAGGGGATTTTCAGCTGTGTTGGGAGGCAGTGTGCTGTGACTGATTCAAATACACAGCGGACATCTGCACTGGTCGCGACACACACAAACACACACAGCGGGGGAGATGACGCCAGTGTGTGCCGAGTGACCGGGCCCTATATGCAGGGGAGGATGAGAAAATATATTCAGTCTGCAGGTCTCTGCTGCAAACGCACCTTTCTCTCTTATCACACAGAGATTTTGCCCTATCAGATGTGCACAACACTAAGTTCTATTTTATGTTGCAGGCAACTTCATGCATGCATGTGATGCACACACATCGAAGAGAGTGTAATGTGTCGACTGTTGGTGGGTGGTGGGCCGTCATATAACCTGTTTGCAGCATTTTAGTGAGAATTATAGCCTGTAGTGCAGTTTAAAAATAAAACATAATTTAAAAATAAACAATCTACCAAACCTAATTGTTGGTTAGTATGAACTTGTATGAGCACTCCCATTCACACAGCCTGTTATTTCACCTCACTTTGTGAAATGCATGGAGGTGGAGCATTTTGTTTCCTTTCTATTAAGCTGGTATCAGAGTCAGTAAAAAACAAGGCACACCTCTGAGTGCACAAACATTGGCACAACCAATGCAGCATGATGTCGGTTTTGTTTTATGTCTGTATGAACAGGCAAGAAGATAGCAAAGGCAGAATAAAGAAAGGGCTTCAGTGTGGCTTTACACCACAATCTCTGTGTGAAAGCAGCTTATGTCTCCTCCTTCCTCCGAGAGGTCAATATTTCAGTCCTTGAAAATGAAACACGTGTGCGTATTTCTTCGGGCCGCATCATTACATGTTTATAGGGGAAGGAACTTTTTATGATGGCAGCTGAAAATGGTGACAGGAATTATTTTCCTTGTATAACATGTTTAATGTTGTTTAATTTGTTGCTATGAGTTTACCGCAAAAGTTTATTACAAAACAGTATGTGGTATCAGGGGACTTGAACCACCAACAAGTTGAAAATCCAAAGATATCCATCCACCATCTCAAACCCAACTCCTCCTTCCTTCTACGTTTGTGGCTTTATTGGTCCCATGTTCAGATAATGTCGGGTAATGCAATCATATCTTCATTTTTATCTGCTACTAGGTGCGTATATATTGTATTTATTGTTCTTTGATATGATGCTACTTAATTTCTCCACAGGGATTAATTCTGTCAGGGTTTGTCAGAGGAGCGGACACAGGTGCAGGACGCAGAGCGGTTAAAAGTCCAAAACAGTCTTTTATTTAAAGCCATGAAGGCAAAAAAATACAAAAACCAAAAATCACACTTAGCGTGGTAAACTACTTAAACAGGCACAGGGCATAAAAAGGCAGGAACAAAACTTAACAAGAACAAAGCAACTACCTGGATCAAAGCATGGCATGGCATGGACGAGACATGGACAGAAACAAAGCCCACACAGACGAGACGAACTAGCAAAGACAAAGGGGAAGACACAGACTATATACAAAGGGACCAGGGAAGCCAACGAGGCACAGGTGGCACACATGGGGGCAGGGCAGGTAATCAACAAGGAGGGAAAACACAGGAAGTAAAACACAAGACAATACACAGGGAGGACAGGACTACCAAAGTAAAACAGGAAACACAAGACAAGACAAGACAACTAAACACAAACCCAGGAAAACAACACCAGGACTACAGGAACATAACAATAACTAAACACAGATCAAACTAAAAACCCAAAACAAGGAAAACAAAACCATAAATAAACACCAGGTCATGACAAATTCTTAGTCTTAATCTTAATCTCGATCCTAATCTTAATCTTAATCTTAATCTTAATCTTAATCTTAATCTTAATCTTAATCTTAATCTTAATCATAACATAAACATAACATACAGTATGTAATGAGACAAGTGTGATACTTTGTGTGTCT
This sequence comes from Parambassis ranga, assembly GCF_900634625.1. Classification (NCBI taxonomy): domain Eukaryota; kingdom Metazoa; phylum Chordata; class Actinopteri; family Ambassidae; genus Parambassis; species Parambassis ranga. The sequence goes on from NC_041031.1 coordinate 4,949,281, forward strand.
GTAATGCCACTCACTGGCTATTTGTTGTAGCATTTAGTCAAAAGGCAACAAGCCCAGTGCATTCTGGGTGACTACAGAGAACCACACTGCGGCCTTGTATGTTCTCTGGCCCTGCAGCACAGATTTTTTTTTTATCTTTCACTCTATAAACAGTCAAGATCATGACAAAGAGATTCAATCCAGCCAAACAAACATGTATATCCTTTTTGGGCTCACTGAAAATCTCCTGTTTGTGGTTGTTAGTTGAACTTTTTCATGTATTGTGTTTACTGTCTTAAAAAAATGCCTGGAGGCAAAGGGGAATTTATTTTTCTGTCCATAGTGAATTGAGACCATGAGACACCTACAGTAGAAATATTGTACTCTCCTGGTCAATTTTTAATGCTCACAGTTTAACCACTATAAACCCCTGTGCCTGTGGCTGTTGATGAATGATGAAGGCATTTCTCCATCATCTCTCATGACTTTATTCATTTTAAAGTAATATAGAGTCTTAGTTGATGAGTGATGGACCTATAGTACAGACCTGGTGGCTTTTTAATCCTTTGTTACACAAACTTGCACTTGTTATGTGGAAACAAACAAGTTAAGGCGACGCCAATGTTAGTGGGACAATTGGATGAGTCACAGTTGGCATCCCATGCTCACACACCAATTCCAGCCTGTCAGAGTCACTACAAACACTGGCCACAAACACAACAGGGGGCTTCACTGTTAGGTACACAGGGAGATGACACACTTGCCCTGTGTGTCGTCTACACTCTGTTGGCTGCCAGGCTGAAGCAGCTTCTCCACCTGGCATAAACATGCATCTTGCATTCAAATAGAGTCTCAGTAATGACACTGAGTTGATACATATAGAGATATGACAGAATCCTGACCAATAAACACTATATAGGACACTGTATGTGTGTTATATAAATAATATAGTCATCAAAGTAATGGTTGAGTCATAAAAAAACGCAAAGGAACAGTATTTCACATTTTCATAAATAACCTCCCAGATACAATACACAGACAGGTGAAGCAGTGTGTCAGGTGCAGCAGGTGGGAGGTTCCATTATTTTTCACAGCTGTCAATGTGACTTGTCATAGTGTGGGTGTTACTAACAACAAAGGGCTTTTTTTCTTTTTTTCAAATATCCTGGTAAGCCATTTCAGATCCATGGCCGTAGTGATATGTGACTGCGTCTTATATTGAATGTGTTCAGAATACAATGTATGACCTTATTCAGCATAAGGTAGTAAATTTATTACTAAAGAGCAGTTGTAGTGTAGGAAAGAGACTGTAATATACATATATATGCGTGTGTGAAGAGCTGTTTTGAATCTGTGTGGGAGGCTCCAACCTTCACCATATTGGCAGCATCTGAGTCCAACTAAAGTCTTGCTATATTCAAATACAGGCAGAGAGGTGAGGCGTGCATGGAGCTGAGGTGGTCGGAAAGCTTTGCAATCTGAGTTGGTACCCACCTGTCAGTTAAAAATTCCACTGTAGAGGTTGACAAGTTTTTTTGGAGTTTCGTTTACTTTTTGGAGCCGAACCCCAACAGGCTGCAGGAGGAACTGCAGGTTATATACTTCTACACGAGCTTCATTTATCATTCAGACATTGTCTGCTTAGTGTGGACGGTCTTTGCCCTGTAAACAACTAACAGATAATTCAAATATGGGCTAAAGAGTGGAAACACTTCGTGTATGGGGACAGACTTATTTGGAGCCAGCCTCAGGTATGGAGTTTAAATTAGTTTTGTTTAAGAAATAAGGCATGTTGTATTGCATATATTTCATTTTTTCTGGGGCATATCTACGAACCAACATTATCTTCACTTTGGCTTTAAAATTCTCTATTACTCTAATATACCCCCCCCCCCCTTACATCTCCTACATGGCAGAAGTAACATTAAATCCTCAACATCTCTTAAGTAGAAAGAGGGATTAAAGTGGTGGGTCAGATTTGTGTTTAAGTGACAGTTAAGATCTTCGATGGCATCCTGCCAACCTCTGCAACTGCAGTTATTTAAAACCCACTTATGCTGAAAGAAAACTTGGAACCCTACGTTCCAAGCAAAAGAAAAAAAATGGAGACCTTATAAAATGAAAAGTGCAAGAGAAGGGAGAGAAAGTGAGAAAAAATAGAAACCGAGCAAGAAAGGAAATGCTGATCCTTCACCAGACTGAATGGAGGAAAAAAAGAATAAAAATAAGTAGATGCAGGAAAAAAAGGCAAAAAAATCTGAGCTGAAAGTGTGGAGGAAGTAATAAAGAAGAAATGAGGACATGAGCTTGTGTAGAAAGAAGGTATCAGAAAGAGGCTGCTCATCTGGAACGTCATTCGAAAGAGAGAAACAGAGAATGATAGAAAGCAGATCCGGCCTGGCTGTATGGTCCAGTGGCTGCTGACAGGAGGAAGGGAAGCAGAGGACAGGATTTTCCACTCTCTGAGAAACAACAGATACATAAACCTAAATTAATAACGTGATGGGCCAACTGTTTTTTTTTCCTGACCTCTTGTCCCAGTCTGAGGGACTCAGTCAAACACAGGTTTATGTTGCCCCCTGCTGAATCACGCATGCCTCTCACCAGCCGTGTAAGCCACCGGATTAAAATCATCCTTCTCCTCTTGCCGCTTGCTGCTCAAGCTTTTGATTCAAGAACTGTTGCACCCTAAACAGGTCGTGTTTCAGTCCTTCGCGCCCCGTGGTCCCCCTTCATGGTCTATGATCATCTCCACTGCTCCCTCTCTTCAAAGCTCTATCAACCTTTGACCTTCCCGTACTCCAGTCAGAACAAAAACCCCCACTTAACCACCATAGACTCATTTCGTGAAGAAGGCCCTTGTGTCACCTTCTCCAAACTGAATTACATTCACTGTCTGCCTCTCAAAAATCCTCTGCCTCTGTCATCAGATGTAATCTCATCACTGAGCACTTCTAACATGAGTGTCACCAGAAGTGAGGGTGCTGCCAAGGCTTTCGTCCACAGAGTCTAAGAGTGCTAGTGTATAATGAGATGTAATGGGATCTTGAAATTGAATCTTGTTCTTGCTGTAGGATTTATTGCACCTTGTTCTGGATCTGTCAACGGCACAGCAGTGTGAGTCAGCTGCAAGCAAATCCAGAGTGGTAGGCGTATAAGTACACAAGCTGTCACGGCAACTGTGCTAATGTACTGTATCATTCACAGTTTCACTTACTGACTTTTGCACAACTACGATAAGTAAATATGGCCAGGACAGGTTGTAATGAATTAAATATATTTTGTAGATTTCCTTATTGACTTGGTTATGTGAAGGATGAGGCTGTTTAACACATGTTAAAAAACACATTTTCACAAAAAATTAATGAGAAGTGAGATGGTTACTGTAACAATAACAGTGTGTTCTGACCATTGTTTTTTATAACAAACAATTGGTATTGTCTGTTCATGAAGAAACAAGAAAACCATGATTAACATCCTTTATTTTGTTGACCTGGAATCAGTGCACAGGAGAGCATAGCATCATAATGCCAAAGATAAACAGCTTTAATGGGCTCTGGATAAATGGCTAGTTATATTATATTCTGACTGACAGTGACTAGTGTACTTTAAAAAATTTGCAGCAGCAAAAAAGACCTAAGCTTAAATTCTTCCCCGAGATAAATATGAATCAAGGGACATAAAAATATGTAAAGACTTTTATGTACAGCTTTGATCAGAGCATACAGACCGCTCCATTCAGGACAAATAGTTTTCCACATGCACTTCAGGATGTTTAAAATGTCAGAAGGTTTGTTTTTGCTACCAGTTAAGTTCCAATTAGCCAATTTAGAGCTATAACAACATAAACTAAAATGACTCTTTCTGCTTTTTAGATAGATAGTGAAGCTCTCAATTTACCGGTCAATCTACGTTCCTACTCTCACCTATAGTGGTGAGCTCTGGGTAGTGACTGAAAAAGTGAGATCGTTAATACAAGCGGCCGAAATTAGTTTCTTTCGAGGGGTTGCTGGGCCCTTCCTCAGAGTTAGGGTGAGGAGCTCGGAGTGGAGCCGCTGCTCCTCCACATCGAGAGGAGCCAGCTGAGGTGGCTCAGGCATCTGTTTCAGATGCTTCCTGGATGCCTCCCTGGGGAGGTGTTCCGGGCATATCCCACCAGGAGAAGACCCTGGGGAAGACCCAACACATGGTGGAGAGACTATGTCTCTCTCGGCTGGCCCGGGAATGCCTCAGAATTCCCCCGGAAGAGCTGGAAGTGTCCGGTGAGAGGTTGTCCCTGCTTAGATTTGCTTTAAATGTCATTTAACAAACACCACACTTGTCTTTAGACAGCATAGAGAATGATCATTTTAATAAGAGAGCAGTTGATCGTTGCTTTACAGTAGTAAGTAAAGGCAGTGCTACCTGAGGCTGCATGCAGCAAGATTTTAATCTCATCAGGAAATATCTGCTCTTTTCTGACAGATGTGCTTTCTTAAAGCTGACTAACAATATAAGTAGCAGATTACACCTGTCAATCCTACTTTTTTATCTTTCAAGCCTGCAATCAAGCCCTGGATTTGCACACAGCTCTACCATCAGTTGATGTTACTGATAATTATTAAGTAATTACTCAGATACTGTCCCTATCTGTGTGTGTGTGTCACTGCTCTCCTCTGCTGTTCAAACCTCAGACAAGCAGGCTGCTGCTCACTCACTGTCCTTTGATTTTATTTTATGTCACATTTGCCACCTGCACTGACCATTTTTACATCCCAGCCAGCATGTTCTGGGGTTAATTAGTAAGGGGATGCCAGATGGTGCTAGAGACAGAAATTCTTTGGTTGTGGTGTAAACAGGTGGTTGTTTGTACGTTAATGGTCCCCAGATGAACTCACCCACTTTGCTCTGAAAACAAAACAAAACATTTGTGAGACAAGACAGCCTCCAAAACACTCACATTGATTTGTTATAGAGCCAGAGTGTTTACACCCTCCCTTCCAAAGAGAACAAACTCTTCATTATCACAAAAACAATGATGCATCAAATATTGATCAATCCCTAATTAACTAAAAAAAATATGGAAATAATGTTATGGAATATAAATGGAGGAATAATATGCATGAGATGGACAGCTCTAATCAAGGTGTGGGAAAAAACAGGAGTGGATGAACTTTTTTTTAAGTTTAAATGTGGAGTACAGGTCAGACAGTGGTGAAGGGCAAAGGACTGACTGACACGTCTGACAGTTTCTACTATTCTCTTATAGCATGTTAGCATGCTAACACTTTCTAATCAGCAGCACGTCCGAACGTTGATCTTGTAGTGGTGGTAACTCGCAGACATTATTCGTCCTCAACCATTTAACCTTTTACATTAATCCATCCAAAAGATCACATTTATGGACCAGCTGACTGTCGCTGCCAAGGCTATGCTTGAAATGGTCACTATATGAGGACAGTAAGCAAACCTACCATCCTACACATGACCTACAGAGCCATGTATCCAACTTTATCTGACCTTTTAACCTTGTGTATGCATCTTGTGTCTGCTCACCATGGCAGAGATGGAAAAGTTTTGCCTCATAAAATAAGCTTTAATACTTAACAACCACTGTCCAGGTTCTTTTAGAGACAGTTGTCTCGATATATTTTTGGACATATACCAGGGCAGATTAGGGTTAAATGTTTGGGGAGGAAGAGTAATTGGTTGTAGAAGACCCTAACTAATCACAGGCAGTCACGTTTCCATTTATCAAAACAAGTGACACTAATGTTGGCATCACTTTTGTTCTTAACCTTTAAAGATATAATCGTAACTGAATACTGATTTTCAGTCAGTGCTACTTGCGACACTCAGTTTTTCAGTTTGACATTGTAGTGTTGGGATTTCATCACGCTGAACTCTGGATATATCTTCATTAAAGACATTGTTTCATGATTTATTCAGTTACATTCAGAAATAAAGACAACTCCATCTGACATGTGTGCGCCACTCCCGCTGTGATCCTCAAATGCACCATCACAAAAGAAAATTTCACATTCTTTTTGCTCTCATTCTGGATTTCCTCTCTCTTTTTTAGTCTGAGCTTTGTCCTTCTGTCCCGTTGTCTGTTCATCTCTTTCTTTCTCATCTCTCTGCTCTCACCCACCTTGATTCCCCACCTTCGTACGTCTAACGTTTTCTCTGTAACCATCTTAGCAAGAGAGACGTCGCCATCGGGAGAAAAGTGAAGCTGCTGTTGCTCTTTTGAAGCATCGCACAGCTTACAGCACATGGGCACTCTGATATGATCAGAGAAGGGGGAGACTGATTAAAAAAAGGGGAAGGAAGGAAGGGGAGACAAAAGGAGACAATGTTGCTCGTAAACATAGACGTGGGGTGACAAGAAGTTAGAAGAATTTCTGTGCACTGCTGGAAAACGAGGAAGAAAATGAGAAGCAATGAGTTGAATCTCAGCACCTGAGCAAAAAAAGAGGAAGATCATGGGGTTTTTTGATTGTGTGAGAGAAAAGACCCTGAGGAGGGATCTTCCTCCTTCACCTCCTTATCTCCGGTTCCCAGGGTTTTAGGGGAAGCTTAGCAGAAGACCCCATGACTCCACAGAACATTCACAACTCGAGAGTACGAGAGTTGGAGGGGAGAGCGGGAAAGAGAGAGGAGAGGGAGGAGCAAGATAGGGGGCATGGGAGAACAAAACTGGATGGGTTAAGAGTAAAGAGGAGATGGAAAATATACTAAAGATGCATTCATTTAATTTGACACTTTTGTTCCCTATTATAAGGACATGCTAGTTGGAAAGCTGCAGGCCTGTGTCTTTAAATTTCATCTTAATATGTCCACCATCACTAAAGAAGCCTACAACCACCACTCATGTTCTGTTCTGTTCATTGTATGTCTGTAATGTTATGTCAATTTATAGCCTTACTTTTAGTTTACATTGTTTTACCTTGTTTTACTTTTACCTTATTTTATCTTATTTATCTTATTTTTATCTTTTATCTTAGTTTTAACTTATTTCATGTTAATTATTATACGTTTTATGTATGCACCAATCACAAGGCAAATTCCTAGTAATGTGAATCCACTTCACTTACATGGCAATAAACAGGATTCTGAATCTGATTTATTATCCATCCATCCATTTTCAACCGCTTATCCGGGGCCGGGTTGTGGGGGCAGCAGCCTAAGCAGAGACGCCCAGACTTCCCTCTCACCGGACACTTCCTCCAGCTCTTCCGGGGTAAATTCCAAGGCGTTCCCAGGCCAGCCGAGAGACATAGTGTCTCCAGGGTTGTCCAATAACCGGAAGGTTGGTGGTTCAATCCCAACTCCTCCCTAGTCACTGTTGTGTGTTCTTGGGCAAGACACTTCACCCTAGCCTGTGGCACGCCTTGCTAGTCATTATATGACACTGCTTGGCAGCTGTAAAGAATTTCCCTCTGGGATTAATAAAGTATCTAAAAAAAAAAAAAATTCCTCTGTCCATAAGCCCATCAGCACTGTGAATTAAGCATAGGAAATTCAAATCAAGTCCACATAATCTCTTAAAGTTGTTATATCTGTGCCAGAGCATTTAGAATCTAATTTTTCCCCCAGCCTCTCGTGGAGTCTTGCTTTTAAAACAAACCCTTTGTAAAGTTTGACATTGGCAGTTTTAAATGTGGCTGAGAAGTTGGCAGGAGCTGTGTTGTTCTTTTGCAAAGCCTTATTTATTTTTTTATTTAGATACTTTATTATTACTGTTAAGAGAGTGTCAAAGACAGAATTGTTCATTAGCAAGAGAGCCAGTCGAGCCACATGACAGCCTGGATTATATTAGAAGGAGCTCAAAGCAAAGGAGAGGGTCTGAAAATAAGACCTAAAATTATTTCATAGTGATAAATTCTGTGGACAGATAGTGGACAACTGAGGAGGTATGTGTGGATTGACTGTCCAACAAATCACTAGTCAAACACCTACCTAAAGACCTGAAGACTACCTTCAGTCACAACACATTTTGAAGCTCCACATTGTCGTTGCCATCTCGGACACCTTCAGTTAACACAAAGCACTGTGTTTAGATTAGATTAGATTTAACTTTATTGTCATTACACATGTCCAAGGACAAGGCAACGAAACACAGTTTGGCATCTAAGTGCAAGATAACAGTCAAATACAAAATAACTAAATTTATGAGTTCCTTTGTCAAAACGTTGCTTTTTTGTTGCTTCAGACGAGGACTGCAATACAATTTCGCCTTACCTTATTTATCCACTTTCCACAGTCTCCAGCTGAATCATACAGACAGCGGCACACTAAAGGTTATCGTGTGAATGGGCTGGATGCACATCTATCCCGCATTCAGTAACAATGTAGTGCATGAGTTTGAGAGCTAAGAAAGAGTGTGATGTGTGGACCCACAACAGACATGTTTCATTCATGGATAAAACTTCCAGCTGCTGCAAAGGTTCAAAACAAAATTAGAAGATCAATAGTATCCGTTGCCTCCTCTGTGGCCCTGTATGTGATGTTGATAGCTAGTTTTGCTTGGCCAAGCAGCAAATTGAGTACCAATACTTTTGTTTTCTCCCAGAAAAAAAACCAATTACAAACTGCAAAGAGAAAGATTAAAGATGAGGTAAAATTTCTGTAGAAAACACTGTAAATCTAACAAAAGCTGCAGGCAGCCAATTAGACAGTGAAGACAGAGGCTTAGAAGGGTTAAGTCATGAGAGGAGACAATAGCGTAACCATATGTAATTCTACCCAATCCAGTGGCCCTCGTGAGACATTATTTTAGAAAAGGAAAAAAAAAGTCAAATGAGCACTTGATTCTGACTGGGGCCTCTGTGTGTAGACTTTGCATGTTCTCCCTGTGCTCCGGCTTCCTTCCACATTCTAAAGACGTGCTTGCTAGGTCAATTGGTCACTCTAAATTGCCCGTAGGTGTGAGTGTGAATATGAATGGTTGTCTGTGCATGTTGCCCTGTGATGGACTGGTGACCTGACCTGTCCAGGGTGTAGCCTGCCTCTCACTCGTAGATAGCTGGATAGGCTCCAGCCCCTGTGACCCTGCACTGCAGGACAAAGTGAGTGATGAGGGATGGATGGATTGTGTAGTAAAATTGTACTGTATATAAAATATTTTGTATTGAGACATTATTCTTCTCTTTTTTCTATTGTTTGTTGTTGTGTTAGTTAAAGGTGCTAACAGGCAAAATTTGTTAGCCACATTTGGAAAGGTGGGGAAAACTGAAACTATCAACTAAAAACAGACAATAATGTCTTTTTCAAATGACTTACTGTATATTACTGATAACACTGACTGATTGCTGTAGCTGACAGATTTTGCAAGGTTTCAATTTCAAATTGCATTGTTTTTATTATATTTATTTTTTCTGTAAATAATGTTTATACTGTTTATTTTTATGTTTAGTATGCTGAGTGCCTGTATATTGCTGCTGCAATAGCAACAATTCCCAGCTTGGGATGAATAAAGTATTTCTATTCTATTCTAATTATATATCTATGTATTTCTTCATTATTGAAAATTTGGGTCTTTATGGCCAAAGAAAATTTATCAGGCCAAAATCTAAAAAAGACACTCATATCTCTGTGCTTTGAGCAGCAAAAGAAGCAGTAAAACTAACAGAGGAATGAAAAACAGATGAACAGGGGAGTAAAAAGAAGAAGAGATCGATGCTTTATCTGTGTTCCCAGACCCTAAAATCCCTTTTGGCTTGCCATCAAGATAATTGCGGTTGCTGCATTTTTTTTCTAAGTACTGTAACAATTGATTTTATTCTTCAATGAATTCATATATTTCCTTGTTGTAATTGCAGACCCTCTCTGGTTATCTGTGCAGGGAGAGAGTTTGTACAGATAGAGGGGAGCGATAATGACAGAAGGCACCAAATTATTTTCATAAGAGCAGTTCAGTCATTCCCATTGTACGCGCACACACACACATACACACACTAATTGATAGAAAGCACAAACCTAGTCAATAATTCACTGTCACACAGGCCAATCAACTCTTTCCACCTTTTACAGGGTTGCCAGAGGTTTCACAATTGTAACATGTTTTTCACCATACAAAATGCATGTTGGTACAATTCATCTTGCCTGAAATTATGGCCCTATCTTCCTCATCGTCATATTCCTCATTGATAAGGATTTCTAATCTGTGAGATGGGGGTGGTAAACAGCATTCAGGAGATAACAGACATTCATTTTCTCTGCCTTTACGGTAGGATTTGAGATATACTGTTATATGCAGATGATGTTATACTATGAGTATTGCGTGCAACAATAAATGGATTAATTTGACAAACTCAAAAAATAACACCTGTTCATTTTCAAACAAACAGAAGACACTAATAACTTATTTTAATAAAACTACATTTTTTATAAAAAATGTTTCTCTTTATACTATGTGTGACACTTTGCTTGTGATTTTTTTTCTTTTTTTTGCATTATCCATAATTAATTAATCAATGTTCATTATTTATGTCATTTTATGGACAAACTAGTGAAAAAAATGCAGCGCCAATCTTGCAGGTTTATACCACACAGTGAGAGTGTTTAGATGATAACTTTCAGTGCCTTAACCTATCACCCGTCCACATACTTTTGCCAATATTGTGTATATGTCTTAATGGCAGTAACTCAAGGTTGCGTGGGAAATGTTAATGTGTTGTCTCTACGTCCATGTTTAACCAGAAAAGAGGCAAAATGTTAAAGACAAGTGCAGTCAGTTAGTTTTTAGGTATTTTTTTGCTCACCTGAAAAAAACCCTAAAAATAGGTTCCACCATCAATCATCAACAGACTTTAACAATTACATTTTGAATCTGTGTCTTTGTGTGTTTTTTTAATTTTTTTTATTTAAATTAGAAATAAATCAAATGTGACCATACATCTGTTGGTCATTTATATAAGAGAAGTATAAGGGAAGCGTGCTCTGACAGCTGCTCTGTGCACACATGAAGACATTGCAGACAGTTGTTGTAAAGGTCATGATAGATGTTTATGCTGCACTGCACCCCTGGGCATAACGGAATGAAACAATAAAAATTAAACGAGGACTGTAAAAAACTAGAATTTCCAATTAAGGCTGACTTTTTTACAGTACGTGTGAGAGCCTTTTATTTAAGCCACAGACCTGTGATCACCCGTGGGTGATGTTACCTCCAAAGCTTTTATAGCCAATAAGCTAAGGGACTCCCACACTGAGACAGCCGAGGTGCACCTCCACTCTTCTTCCTCCTCATCTCCCTTGTGTTCATCTCCTCCCCCGCATTCATCTTTCTGTCCCTCTCTCAAGGCCTTTTCCCTTCCACCCACTCCTCTCTGGTTCCTTCTCTGTATCTCTCTCTCTCTCTAGCTGCTCAAGCTTGGACATTGAAGTCCTCCCACACACACCTTAATCAGAGCTCATGTACACACAGAGCACCACTTCCTTTCAAGTCTACTCTTAGGTAACCAGAGCGCATTAATATGAATACGTGTCTCATTATACCACATTCAAGGTGCACATTCAAAGTTGTCTGCCTGCCACTCAAAGGCAGAACATGAGAAACTGGTGCTTTGCATAAAACAAAGAAAAATTATCTGAAGTATGTGGGAACAAGCTGCGTAAATAAAAGAGATGAACAAACATAATACAGAAAGAGAGAGAGATGAAAGGAAAAACTGAACCAAACAGAGGAAGGAAATCATACAAGCCAGAGATGTATAAAGATTTGTGTGTGTGTTAAGTGCTTTTCTATGTTTTTATTGAGACCCCAATGTGAAAGAAAACAATATTTGAATTTCATAAGCAGAAAATATTGACTGATTTAATTTGCAGAGTAGGCTGCAGATTGTTTGTGTGTGTGTAAGATGTAGTATCCTATAAACAGGGCATAAGAAAAATCTGCCTATAGGCTGGATTTTATTTTAAAAGTTAACATTGTTCATGTTTCCTTCTTGTTCCTTTAAGTTACACACATATATATATATATATATATATATATATATCCCCTAATCTGTTAGCACACTATGTAAGATGCATACTGTTGAGAGCAGAGAATGACAGGCAGTCCTTCAAAGCCCTCCATGATTCATTGCTCATTAATCAAAAGTGTCCAGGCTCAAAGGGATTCCTCTTCAGCAACAATGAATAATTTCTTTGTGTTGCCTGTTTAATTTTTTTAATATCTTCACTGTGAGTGTCATCACCATGGATACTGGCATACACACTGCCTACAGTTTTCCCACTTATTTTGTATCTGTGTGTTCTGTGATTTTTTTTGTCTAAGTTCAATGTTTTAGTTAAAACACAGGAATCACCTTTTAAAATAAACATGTTTACAGCCTGGTATAAAGTGTATGATGTAAAATGTAAGTTTGATGTCACACATGCAGAGCAAACAAATGAACTTCCATAATGATATCTGACGAAAGAAGACAGTAGAATTAAGTTAAGTTAGAAAATAAATGGTTTTAATACCTAAATAAGAAGTTAAGGTAACTGACTCCTGCCTTTAGAGTTGTCTAATACCACCACAGCCTGCTGCCCTTTATTGTTTGCTACCACAGCACTTTTTTTCCAGCTAATACAAAAACAACTCATACTGGCAACTTCACACCTGCATGCTCATGTCTTCAATACCACCTGTGCATTATGCTTAACGTTAATTCACATAGCAAAAAAAAAACAAAAAAAAAAACGTGCAGGGACAGGCGCCATGGATGGAAGCGCCCGCCGTCATTAATTACGTGCAGAGGAATGATCAGAGCACTGGTTCCAATTTGTCTTCCTGTTTTTGAGGTAACGAGCCTTTTTCTTTATGTTGCTCGGTTCAGTAGACGACACACACATACTGTACACATTCTTACTCACGCCATTAAGTTAATTAACTAATACATCTTTTCAGAGCCTACTTCTTATCTATCACACTGGATATAAAGTTACCCACAGCAGACACCTGACAATGGGGCTGCGGTGACAAAGAGTTTTCAACAAACTTATCTTGTTTTTCATGGGAGCCGAGGAGAAGGAGGAGGAGGAGGAGGAGGAGACTGAGGGCCAGAGAGAAAATGAGAGGGTGGAAAGGGACTGAGTCTAGCTGGTGTAGACTATTATATCTGCACTGGCACATCACAACAGGTTTATTGTAGCAGACCTGAGACAGCTTGACACAAAGCAGAGGTGTGTGTGTGTGAATGAGAGTTTGTGTTGAGTGAGGGTAAGAAATGTTAGGTGTTAGGTGTTTTGGATCAATACATGTATAGCAACTGTAGAGGAACAATCCAAACACAACTTGTGGGGGAAAATACTGGGAAAAGAAGTAGTTAACAGAGAAAGAAGGTGAGATCAGGAAGAAGGCCAATTCACACCAGTATTCAAAATGGAACATAACGCACGGTCTTATGTGGAAAAACTGCCTCATGTAAAAATAACTGTTTTGATGTCATGTCAATGACCTGAACAGGCAACATGTCTCCAAAATACACGGCTCAGAAAAATAAAGGGAACACTAAAATAACGCGTCCTAGATCTCATTAAATGAAATATTACAGTTGAAATCTTTACATAGTGGAATACGTTGAGGACAAAATAACATAAAAATGATCAATGTAAATCAAAATTATTAACCCATGGAGGTCTGGGTTTGGAACCATACTCGAAATGAAAGTAGAAAATCACATTACAGGCTGATCCAGACACAGCAAACCTTCTTGCCACAGCTCTCATTGATGCGCCATCCTGGATGAGCTGCACTACCTGAGCAGCTTGTGTGGGTTGTAGACACCGCCTCATGCTACCTCTAGGGCTGAGAGCACTGACAAAATGCAAAAGTGTTGATCCTAACTGGACAGGCTGACTTCACAGAAGTGTGACTGACTTGGAGTTACATTGTGTTGTTGAAGTGTTCCCTTTATATTTTGAGCAGTGTACTTTGAAAAAAACCAAGCTTGTTACAAAGGCGAGATGATTCACTTCTTCAGTATACAGTAAATCAAGAAAATCTACAACAACCCTCTGGGACGTAGTACATGAATGTTTATAACCTTATACCCTTATGCATGCTACACTGTCTCTTTCAATGTTGCTGAAGTTCCCCTCAGGGATCAATAAAGTATTTATCTATCTAAATCTGTGATATAACTGTGATCTACACAACACGCCGTCAATACTGGAGATTATTTTACATTGTACTTTCATCCCACTGGATCACTGGCAAATTAAAGGAAGTCAATCTACTGTGGATTCCAGAGATGCTGCTGTTAATATTCACTCCTCGCTACTGCTTCAGTTTGGCTCTGCAACAAAGGCGAGCATGTTTTGGCACAAAGTCACGATCTCTAATTTGTTCCTACAATCCTGTATTGACAAAATTCTTAAGATTTCAATGCTGCTTGTGAAAGCAAATCTATTTCTGTCCATGTACTATATTGTGCTTAGCACCAAGGACACCACAGGGAGCAGCTTTATGCTTCTTTTATGTCTCATCTGCTTCCAATAGTTTCTTAGTCAACAAGAATACAGGCAGATGATTGGCTGGAATGTTTTAAGGACCCTCCCTTAGCTGCAGCAGTAGTTGTAAAAGTGACGGTAAAGTTCCTGAAGAATGACAGTATTTATTGATACTAAGTAAGTAAGTACATTGAAAAGTTCCATGTATGCTATAAAATAAGGCAGTGAAATGGAGGCTTTTAACACTGGACTACAGTGATGCTCTCACTGGTACCAGTCAGTCGGATGATTTCTGTCCACCCACACAGAGGAGGGAAACAGCAGGTGTTTGTGGGCTTGGGAGACAGACAAGTATAAATAATGCAAGTCTGTTTACATGCATACTAATTTCCTACCTGTGAGTGATGTCCTGCTTTGGGTGATATCAGTTATGAAGTTTACACAGGCCACAGATGTCTGCTCATTCCTATTAGTGTTTACATGATTCTGTTATTCAGGTTTCTGACTTTGTTGCATTGATTTTGAACAGTTTGAACTGTACTGCCATCACACAGCAAGAAGGTTGCTGGATTCCATGCATGTTAATTATGGACTCTAAATTGGCCGTAGGTGTAAATGTGACTTTTAGTCTCTCCATGTTATCCCTGTGATCGACTGGTGATAGGTGTACCACACCCCATGACTATTGACAGCTAGGATAGGCTGCAGCCCTATGTGATCCTATAGTACAGGACAAAGAGGGTTCAAAAAATTAAAATAGTATTTAGATTCACATGAACTTATTGTAGATTGTTTCAACTATCTGCACATATAAACCTCATATTTCATTTCCGGTTGATGGAGGACTACAATATGGAGAGCTAAGCATATAGACTAAAAGCTACAGTATGTTGGCACATACACTGCCTCTGATTGGCTCTCAATATTAGTAAGCAGCACACTAAGAAAACAACAAGACCAATGGATTCTGGATGTTTCTACACTTTCTGTCAGGTTAAACAGGTCCTCTAGCATTAATTTCACTTTTTACTTCACTTTTGCACTCTAGACATTTCTAGTTTAAGTGCATCATTTTAGCAGTAAAATATTGCTGCCATGGTTGTATTCTATATTTAACAGGGAGGATCTAAGAGTCTGGCAAAACGGATACTGTGAATTTTTAATTTTTATTCCCTGTAATCAAAGGTAATGAATGCAAAGCCACATTCATGCTCATCTCATTTTACCTAGCATTAAATATAAAATAAAGTCATTTTTTTCCTGGGACTTGCCAACAGGGCTAAATTAGAGTGCAATGATTCCACTTTCTGAGAAGCTAACATGGGGTCAAACTCTTTAAGACTTTCCATTTTAAAGATGATGTTTGCAAAGTCACATCAGTGTAAAAAGTAGTTGCAGCAAAAAGCTTGCTGACCTTTATTTCTGCTAGGGGGGCACACGATTTAAAAGTTTGATTTAATGGAAAGAAAGAAAGACTGAAAACAGATATTACAAGCAGAGCCAGTGAGGATTTTCACAAACTCATAGAAATGAAAGTCTTGTAAAGCCCTATGATCCACAGTGATACCCATTCAATGAAGGTCAGCCTGCAGCAGATATGATGGGATTAGATTCAGTAGCTTATCTTGCCATGAAAATGTAATTCTAAAGTAAACTCTTACATACGACACAATGGCCTTCCATTTATCCACTGCATGCCGAGATATGAAATGTGTATGCTTCTCTGTGTCAGGCTGCAGACAATGTCCATAAAGATACACTTTATATTATAGAACCCTTCAACACAAGCAGGCATTCATACAGAGAGCTGTAGGATATGAAATTAGGATGTAATATGATTAGGGAAGGATGTAATACAATATGATTTAATTTGATGGAGTGGACTCAAGCCAAAGAGAGGGGACAGAAAGGGGAAGGAAAGGTCTCTATTCTTGCCGTGCTTTTCTCTGCTGTGATGAGATCAGGTTTTTCTATTAACGCAATAGCGATGACGGCTTTACAATGCCGTCTGTTGGCACTCAAACTCAACTGAAGGCAGCAGATAAGAGCTTCAGCCTGCCACCTACTGCTCCATCCCTCTCCAGATCTCTCTCTCTCACCCTCTCTCTGATTTGAAAGTGGATTTGCAGGCAAGAGATAAGAAGATGAGTTAGTGCCCCTCTCTCTTCTTTCCCTCTGATTTCCAGCATCTCTCCCTTTCCACATTCTTTGGTTCCTATATTGTCCTACAGTGGAAAAAAACATCTCATTCAGTGAGCAACCTGCTGCTATATCCTCTGCTCTAAGGGCTTTACTTTCACACTCCCTCGTCTTGGTTTCTGATCCTTGCTTGGACTGGAAGGCAGGAGATAAGAGGAACAGGCTTGATTCTTGCTGTTAGATCCTAGATCGATCACATCATAGGATTTTTGCTTTCCCATATATAATTGGCTACAAAAAATAATAAAGAACAGACAGCTACAGTGTCTCACATGCATAAAAAACCATGATTCTGACCTTCATGTGTTTGACCTGATGCCCTCTAGTAGGAGCTGCAGGTACAACAATGGCAACAGATCTCTTTACTAATATTAGTCTTGTATTATTAATATACAACTGAAACCACACTAGTTGCATATTTGCATAGACAGCATGTGAATATGTACATTATGTTTATTGTTGTTTTGTGTCATGCACCTCAGGGAAGTGCTTATTAATGTTGTAAAACAATATATAAAGTCAATAAACACTCTCAGTTCTATAATTACCACCTTGCAGTTGTTTGTCTCTGTGACTGTTAACAAGTCAAGCAGCATTTTACATTCAGCTCTGCGCCACTCTCAGTGAGCAAGACTGACCTTTGACTTTTGGGATGTAGAATTTAATTTGATGCTGTTTGACATCATTTGTATAAACATGATTTATGAGTACTGTATTAATTAGGGCATGAATCAGTTCATCCAAGCAGACATGCAACATTTATGAGCTGACTTATGGCTAAAAAAATATTGCTTATTGATTTTACAAACAGGACTGATGTACTTGAAGCCAGCACAGACGTATAAAATGACATATATGAGCAGGAAGTTTGTAATAGTAATAGTTTACACTGCAACAGCGCTCTGAAGTAGAAGATTTGCTTTACATTTAGCACATTTTAACACATCATTTAACTACCATCTGCAGAACTGTTGCTTTTTTGCATCATGTATATAACTAAAAGACATTTCACACACAGGAACATGTTAGTCACATGATACCCATCTGTTATAACAGCCTGTATGCATGTCGACATATCAGGGTTTTTGAAATTCTTAGAACAACTAAGATACAACATTTGTCTAAACAATTGTTTTGGAAATAAACCAAACTAAACATGTGTGAAAAATATCATTCCTTTACTTTCAAAGCTATTCACAAGGGAATCATTTTTACATGTATGTAGTTGTGTCATCAGAGCCTATGTTTCTGTCCGTTGACTCAAGGCGGACACACATGGATAATACCCTTTGTAGCAGAGTGAGTCATCGGGTACTTCTTCTTCTATAGGTACAGTATTTCCAACAAGGTCAGGGTGTACTCGAAGCCACAGCATTTCAATTTTCTCTGTTGACACAGTTTGTGTAACATGTTCGGTATCTACTCTATCACACAATCAATTTCTAATGACCTACAAGGTTGGAACCAGGGCTAAGGGATAAACAAGTACACCAGTATGAGAGAGAGGCAGGGGAGGGGCCTCCCCCCACACCCTTTTGAACAGCCTCTGCTGAAATTGATTTCAAGGATGTACAAAGCAATTTCTGTTGCTTTACCTTAAAAACCTCAAAAATTCCAAACAATGGGCAAGATGTTACTACCCATAATCCATTTTCACAAACAAACACAACAGCTGTAACATCCTGGACAAGCGCTTGGAACGTGAGCAGTATTCATGTAATTACATTCACAACCAGAAGGGGGAGACAAAGGAACATTTGCCCTCAGTCACTGACAATGGAATCCATCATGAATCATTGTTAAACCCCTAAATATCTAGCTCCGTCCTATATATGATAATATATAGGATCATTTTATTCCTGTTCTACGGAATCCCCTAATCATCCACTATGCCAGAGATGATCTATGATGACACTGATAAATTACTCAAATCAAAAACATCCCAGGCATCCCTTAGAAACACACAAAAAAAGTCATCATTTTTGATGTATAATTGCATGCAACACTAATTTCAAACCAAAAAGAGAAAGACAGCGAGATGAATGACTTCAAGGACAGTGCAGCTCTTCTGTACTTATCCATAAACATCTACGTACAAATTGTCATTCCCTGGGAAAAAACCCCATCTGATACCCATCCTATACTTGAGAGTATATATATTTAGTATCCAGTTGCAATAGTACAAAGTACCAAGAAAATGATTGTTTGCCCAAATATCTGTTCATCTGTGATGTGTTGAGAACAAGCTGCGAGGCCTCACAAACCAGGGGACAGGAAGCTATAATGTAGACGAGGTGGCCGAGTGGTTAAGGCGATGGACTGCTAATCCATTGTGCTCTGCACGCGCGGGTTCGAATCCCATCCTCGTCGATTGGTATTACGTTAGTGTGTCTGTATGTTGCTGCTGCAATACCTGAATGTTCCAGCTTGGTACGAATAAAGTGTTTCTATTGTATTATTTGTTCTTCCAGGTATGACAGTGCTGGGCCTCTGCAGGCCTTAAATGTTATGAGAAGAGTTTTGAAGTCTATTCTGGAAGTTACTGGGAGCGAACACACAGAAGCTAAAACAGGAGAAATATGACCTCTCTTACTGATCCCTGTCAGTACTCCGGCTGCAGCATTTTGGATCAGCTGCAGACTTCTTTTTCGACTTTGTATTTGGACATCATGATAATAATGAATTACAATAATTCAACCTAGACATGACAAAAGCAAAGGTTAGTTTTCACTCTATGAGGCCAAAGTAATATCACGTAGAGTAAGAATACTGTAGCTAGTAGTGCTACAGCAGCTAATCTATTCTAAATAAATTAGATTTAAGCCACAAAAGAAGAGCACAGTATAAGAAAGACCAGTCAAAATATAAACTATAAAATAAGATATAAAATGTAAAAAGAAATAGTAAATTAAATGTAAAATATAGGCTGAGGAGTTACTCAAATGAGTGAGTTACACCTGTTCAGGTCACCAGGCTTCCCACCACCACCGACCTCTACACAGCACGATGCAGGGGGAGGGCCCTCCGCATCATGAAGGACTCCACCCATCCCGCACAAGGAGTTTTCGAACCCCTCCCCTGAGGCAGGAGGCCAAGGAGCCTCCAGAGCAAGAACACCAGGCTCAGAAACAGCTTCTTCCCTGAAGACTGCTGAACTCTAGCTATGCTCTGTAGACCCCCCAACACTCCCCTCCACCCTTAGCCCAGAGCTGTAGCCATTTCATTAGAATTGTAAATGCTGTTACTTTGTATGAACCAGAGTCTAAAAAAATACTGTAATGTTTTGGTACAGATAAAGGGGCTGAACTGAAAGGGAGCTGGAGTGACTTGTGTCAAGAAAGAGGATGTAGGCAGGTAAGCGGCCTCTGGGCAAGGTAACAAACAAGCACACTCCACAGCTGCAGCACTGCCAACAATCCCTAATCAGCTTCTGCCTGCATAAACAGTCACTCTGTGGACCAGAGAGGAAGGCGCCAACGTCCCCTGTGGTGTTCTGAATTGCTCCGGATTCTCAAGAAGGCCCTGAGCGCTGCCACTGCTGCACTACTGCTTCAGCAGCTTTGGCTTTTAATCTGCTTTTGTGTAAGTGGACAAGCCCCAAGGAGTGACTGATGAGCGTGACTCGGATAAGATGTGGATCACTGGACTCTGCTCTCTTACCTGAACTATGTCTCATTGCTTTTTTTTTCTACCTGACATGATAACAGGTCAGGTATACAGGGTGCAGGAAGCAAAGTCTCCCTTTCTGCTTACCCTGTTGAAGTAAACAGCTGCTTATTTATCACTTGCTGCTTCTAAGTTTTTGTCTTTTTGTGTATTATTGTACTGTTTGTATAATGATTCATTCATTCATTCATTCATTCATTCAACTGATCATTGTTAATGGAGAAGAATGTAGAAGCAGATCTTATAACGAGACACTTACATCCTTGGACACTTTAGGTCCTCAGGGGTAAATATAATATAAAAACAAAAACTCAGTCATAACTTTAATAACAAGCAGAATTATTTTTGATCAAAAATATAGTTCACAAATCTGGGATGTTCTCTTCCCATTATCTTCAGCTGAAAGGTATATATTTTTACATAGAGAGGATTTGTGCTTTGAAACTCCACACCCACGATTCTGTCCTCCATATAGGAAGCTTTACTTCTCCATATGCCATTGCACTTATTGTATTTAGAAATCTGCAGTAACATTGCCATGGAAAGCATTGCTCATTTTACTCAGTGTATTGTACTGATAACAGAAACACAAGAGGAGCCTTTGCCTGGACGAAGCAGAGCTTTCAGAGAGCTGATATACAGAAGATACATTATATTAGTTCTGTGGAATGACTAAAAATGAAACATCCAATGACGTTGTAATTTAGACGCTCGTTGTTTTCATTAACTAAAAACAAAATAGTTCTTTTATGATATATATTTGTGATTTTATATGTGAGCTGCATGCTGTTCATAAAATAAAGTCATGTCAGGCTAACTGCTTCCTTGTCTCCATGTTAAGCTGGTTCAACACATATTAGTAGATCACAATGTCGGAAACTTGTCTATTTACTTAAGTTCCACAGTCTACACAAAAAAGCTATACAGTTTAGCACTTGATGATAGCAGCCTACAGATAATTTTAACCAGTTAGCAAAGCTAACATTATTAGAGACCAGATCCGATCATGTGATCGGAAATCGGGCCCGATTATATGGTTTGAGATATCTTATCTTATCTAAACATTATTAATGACAGCCCTAATATTAGCTAAAGCTAAAGCTAATATTAGGGGTGTCCAGATCCGATCACGTGATTGGAAATTTGGGCCCGATTATATGGTTTCAGACTCGATTGAAATCGGATGTTACCTCCCAATCAGTACTTGGATATATGTATTAGGGCTATAAATGGCTTTCTGGTGCATTGTGTAGGGGTATGATTGTCGCTTTGAGTGCGAGAGGTCCTGGGTTCAAAACTTTCGGTCAGTTTGAGCCCGTGGAAATGGGTAGATGGTGCAAGTGCTCCTCTCGACACACACAGATTTGCTAATGCAAAAAGAAGAGTGAGCAGTAACAGGTGATAGGTTTGAATGCCCTGTGACAGCGCCAAGGTGCAGGACATCACAGCCAAGGTAGCTTAAACGACCTGCTATTTGCCTCTAAAAGTATCGGATCAGGACTCGGTTTCGGCAGATACTCAAAATCAAATGACTTGGAATCGCGGGGCTAAAAAGAAAAACCTGATCGGGACATCCTAACGTAATATTTCACTTCTTGAAAGTACTGTATGTAGCTGCTAATCACTTAATAAGTGATTTTCTTAATACTAATTCCACTGTCTTTTATTAGCAGTAATCCTGTCTTGTAGATAATAATACAATTACATGAAGATGGAAACAGCTGTTCTTTGAAGCTAACGCTTACATGTCATCTGTGCCAGCAGATTAGCCCATTAGTGTGGTAACATTTGCCAGTTACCATATAATATTGATAGTAATACAGTTGAGGCCAAAGTGAATATTAGCTTTGAGCATGTTCTGGATTAAAGTGGTGGACTGACTGATTAGCTTTGTGACCCTTTGTAACCCCAACAAGGCATGTACTCTGTTTACTTGCCAAATCAATTTGTTTTTTTTTTTTTTCATTCTAGTATAATTAGCCTAATGAAATCCACGCACAAGGTAATAGTATTAGTGCTGTCGGTGCAGTAGCAGATAGAGATAGTGGTGCCAGAGAGCGCAATGAATAAAAGAACGAGCAGCAAGAGGCACAAAATGACAAAGAGGATAAGGAAAGCCGCTCTTCTACCCAGGCTTCTCCTGTATGAGTCACTGTCGGGCTGCGTGTGCCCACCGCTGATGGAAAATCCTGTTTGATGAAGCGCCAGTGCCTTACTAATCCAAGCCCTTTGGCAATGAGGGTCAGCGGAATCAAACTGGTATAAAAAAAAAAGAGAGAAACAAAGGCAGCTTTTCTTTTTCTTTCAACAACCCAAAACTCTATTTGACCTCCTGCTCGGCTGATATCCTGGAAAGAAAGCCCTTCATTAATTTTTAGAATATTACTAATTCAAAGCTGAGTGTAAACTTTTGTTCTGGTGGTGTTAACAGGGAGGAGAGAGGCTAGTGATAAATGTTTAATAACAGGGTCTTAAGAAGAAAGTTTGGCTAAGAGTTTCTCACAAATCCAACACTGATGGAGGGACATGAGCCAAATCTGAGATCTCATTTGTCTCACTTGTTTCAAAAGGTCTCTAGAAACATCTGTCAGCAACCACAGAGGAGATACTGTTGAGCGAGAAATCCCATACTTTTCATTTGAACAGTGGCAAAAGTCATGTTATAGTCCTGTACTCTGAAATAATGACCATAAGCCCTTTTTTTTTCGTGTCCTGCCAAACCAAAGAGAGCCTCTAAAACATCTTACTCCTTTAACATTAAAACTCACTAACATCAGGCTTTTGTTCAGTCAATGATAACTCTCCAGCCCTCAAAAGAATGTATCACCCCTGCTCCATTGGAGAACAATGCAAACATCATGTACACACAGCCAGTTTAGCCCATTTTCAGCTGCATGGTGATCCCCTGTGACACTGGAGCTTACGGCAACACCATTCCCAGTCAGTGTGGTTTCAGTTTATTGACTGTAGGAAGCACTGAAATAGAGAATAGAGAGTTATCAATACATTTGCACACATCAACTTCTAAAGTGTACAAATAAGGACAGCAGCCTTGACAGTTTAATCTTCTACATTTTCTAAACGTTAATATGTTCCCCCTAATGTCTTTTGCTCTTTTCTTTAAACACACGTGATAAGGTTCATTATTCCAACACTATTCTGAAAATGACAGTGACTCATGTCCTTAACATGCAGAGCGGCTTTATTTACTGTGGTTTAGAACAGCGGTCCCCAACCTTTTTTGCACCACGGACCGGTATCATGTAAAACAATATTTTTACGGACCGGCACAGAAAAAAATATATAAAATAAAAACAAAGTGCATACAATGACAACTTACTCTTATGCTTAATTAGTGGGAGCCTTTGAGCTTTCTCAGCAATGAGGCGGTCCTATCTGGGGATAATGGGAGACAATGACACCCGAAGCGTGTTTCTCATGTCCAGTCCACTCCGTCATTTTGTTTTGGCCGTCATTTATTGCTTCTGTCCTTCTTGTTCACGTTTTCTTCTTTCAAAAAACTCCATGGCTTGTCTTTTAATGCAGGGTGCTTGGTCTTAAGTGCCAAAGCAGTTTTGAAGGCTTCGCCACATGTCACTCAGAGCGGACTTGGTGTGTGAGAATCACCTGTTGCAATAAATCCGTATTTTAAATAGGACTCCTGATATAGTCTTTTAAATGCAGGTTTCTTTTTCTTTGAAGGGGTAGGCTCCTCTTCTTCTGTCCCCTCGTTAGGTCTTTCCCCTTTCCGAAGAAGCTCTCCAAAGACGTTTTTTTATTTATTTTTGCTGCTTTTAGGCTTAATTTTGGGGCCGTATCCCGTGACCGAGACCAGCGTCTGCAGGTGCTTAAAGGCACAGGCGGATGAATCTGATCGATTTATAAATGAAACAGCTTTCAGACTCAGATAATGAATAATATATTTTTTTGCTCAGTCGTTCTGTGCGGCCCGGTACCAAATGACCCACGGACCGGTACCGGTCCCCGGCCCGGTGGTTGGGGACCACTGGTTTAGAAAACACAATGTCCTCACACAAAAAAACTACACGTTGAGTCATTAATACATTCCCCCGAATATAAACCATGGTTACAACAGAACATGTGATTGTATTGTCTGATGTCACCTGACCGATACAGCTCAAACATTCATGTTAGGATGCAGGTTTGGGAGGGTTAGAGTGCCCCTTACATAATGAGCTGTGTTAAGATGTTAACTGATTAAACTACTACTGATTAAAGTTGGGCATATAAAACAGGATCAAGTTAAGATCACTTTTTGTCATTGAACACAATTTCATAACATGAAAAACGGCCTCCTGTGGTCATCATGTTGGGTTACCATGGTGACATAAACACACACGTTCTGTTTTTAAGGACTAAACTATCAACCTCATGTTACATTTTTCTGGTGTGGACGGGCAGAAGAAGCAAATCACCCCACATAAAGTTGTTGGATGATTCAGTGTCTTATAGAAGACAGTGTGTGTGTGTGTGTGTGTGTGTGTGTGTGTGTGTAAGAGTATGAGTGATATGATGCTATGTTTATCCTCTGTGGGGTCATAACGTTAACAGCCATAACCACCATCATAAAGACTGATCACAGGAAATCAGACTTCCCTGAGGCTATCTCTATCCCACACACACACATACATATACAATCACACACACACACATGCAGCACATCAATCAATCACAGCACTACAATCCTGCACTGCATGCAGCTGGTAACAACTTCCTCTTCTATACAGTCTGTTCCTCTGGAGGAAAACAAGTATTGGGCAACAGTGTTCTGATTACACCTGGCTAAATGACATATGAAGTATGTCTCTATTTCAGGTTGAAGGATCATTCACTGTGAATAAATAAAAACAATCTGCATGCCTGCAGTGTTGAAGACATTCAATATTGTCCACTGCACTACACTAGAACTAAAACACTACTGCAGTTTCTATCTGCATCAAAGTTGAATATTAGTCAATCCTGACTAAAATAACATCCTCTGCAGCTAGTTTCAGTTGTGATTGGTCGATTGCTACATTTTGTGTTATTTTTAAGAACAGACAGTTGCTATGGATCCAGTTCTGATCGCCAGTTTGATCTGTACATTTCCTGAAGAAAATGCAAGTTTGGTTGCTGCAGCTGAAGCATTGCTCTGAATGCTGATGTGAAGGATTGCTCTGAATTGCTGGAGAATCAGAGCAATTCATGCCTCTGTGTGTCAGCCTGTCACCATGGTAACAGCAGAGGAGACCTCAAAAACCACTCCAACTTTGAGAGCCTGGCGTGCGGAAACGATCCGGAATTAGAAAATTATGAATACAAGTTTGATGGAGCAGCATCTAATGAGTGTTTTAAGACTAAAATGGAGACTCCATTTTAGTCTTAGCTTGAAATTTGTAGGAGGAGATACACAAAAATTGCTTAATATTTGAAAAACTATTTTTTTTTAAAAACTTGACCCGGAATGTCCTTTGTGAGATGAACATTTTGATAGTTGAATGGCTGAAGTCGGTCAATGTATGCTGAAGATACGCTGCGCCAAAATACATACAGAAGAATAAAGAAGAAGAAGAAGAAAGAGGGTGAAGAACAAGCAACGGCAATCAAACTAATAAAACTGTTCTGAGGAGGAATGGGCTAAAATTCCAACTTTAGCAGTTACTGGAAACATTACGTTGCCATTATTGCAGCTCAGGAATGTCACCACAAACACTGGAAGTAAAGTTTTACATACTTTTAGCATTTACAGACATTTTCCTGAACAAATCAATGGCTGGGTTCTGTCTTGTCGGTATGATCGGGTTCTCTTGGGTGTGTAATACAGTAAATCATGGGAAAGCTTTTCTAACAGAAAGGCAAATTGACAAATCAATACTGTGATGTAGTATAATGCTATAAGAAAGCTCATGCAAAAAAAAATCACCTGGAAACTGTGGCTGAACTGCAGACAAAGCAAATAAGAGCAACTCTGCTCTGTGTTCTCCGTCACCGTGGCCTCATTATAACTGGTGGCTGGCGCTGACTCTTCGGCGGCTTGGTGTTTTTCTTTGTATTCACACAAAACGCTGCAGGTACACAATCTTAACAACAGCCTCTCTGTTGGTGCTTTAGATTGAATGTGTTCACCAAATGGCGTGTGTGTGTGTGTGTACACGGTGACCAGCCTTGCAGAAACCATTTCCGCTTGTTTTTCAGTTTGGCCAACTCACACCTTTGGATTCTTAAGTTTGAATTTCTCTCATACTAAGAAAAGTTCCTCTCCCTGCAGCTTTGTGTTTTCCAGAGAGGAGAGATTGACACACGGAAGCTGAGACGGAGAGGGGAGTGATTGGCGTGAAAGCCTCTTAAAGGATTCTGAAAGAATGAGATGCAGATGACAACTGAGAGATGGAAACTCTGCAGGCAACAATACACAGAGGTGCATGCAAGCAAACACACACACCCACAAATCTCATCTCTCACCTTCACGCCGACTTAAACTTCTGCAGCTAATGAAGATAGAAGCTGCTTCTTCAGCTTTGCTGATCAATATGAAGACTGTGTGCGTGTTTGTGTTCTTAAGCCCGAACAGATCTGTGAAAAAATGTTTTCTTTTTCACTTTACTCTGCTTCAGTAGCTACAACAGCTCATTCTCCACACACAGCAGACAGATTTGTGTGTTCATGTATTTGTGTGGATGTCTGTGTTTCCTTTCCAGTATCTTTATTATCTTTATTTATCTATATTTCATTATCACATCCAAACATGTCCCGATGTCCTCTCATCATTCCTATATGTACCATCATCACTGTACATTTCACAATTTATGTTCAGCATTGTCATTACAGGACAGTGAAGGGCAGCCCGATGTCCCAGTGACAAGCTTAAGGTTTTCCTAAACCATGCCATTTTTTAACAGTATACATCGTTACTGTTGCTATTGTTCTGCTAAATAAACACAGATGGCTTTATTTCTTCATAGAATATGAATGCCTTGTATTCATCTGTATGTGGTATATAAGGAAGTTGTTTTTTTTTTAAATTTAATAGTGTTATAATTGATTTTCTGTCAAAGTGACTGCTCCCTGAGTGGCTAGCTTAGCTATTAGCCTGGCCAGGGGTATTTCACTGGATTGTTTTTTAGATACTTTAATAATCATAAGGAAATTGTTTTTAAGGCTGCTGCCAAGCAGTGTCATACAATGACCAGTAAGGCATGCCACACCAGTGAGCAGTGCAGGTGAGGACACACAACAATGACTTAGGGAGGAGTTGGGATTGAACCACCGACCTTCTGGTTATTGGACAACCCTGCTATACCACTGAGCCACTGCTGCCCTAAAGTATGGGTATGGGAGCTGCAAAAAAAACTCATCTCCATGGTACCAGTGCAACAAATTCATAGCTAAACCAAGCCAGGATCATTGAAATTGAAGTACAGGAGTATAAGTGTCAATATAAATCCAAGTCAGAAGTACAGTAAGCAGTGTGACTGAGAACAATATATGCTGCATAGCTGTAACATAAGAGATGAAAGATGTTGATGAAGATTCTCAGTCATCCAGGTCATCATACGTAGAGAAGGTTGAAGCAAGGCGTCTGGACTTGTAGAGTTTTCTAGAAGACGTTTCGCTGCTCATCCAAGCAGCTTCATCAGTTCTAACTGTGATGTTCTGGCTGTGATGTTCTGGCCAGAACAAGTCCTCTACAAGTCCAGACGCCTTGCTTCAACCTTCTCTACATAAGAGATGAAAAGTTCTAAATAAATACAAATATAGACCAGTGGAGGGAATGACTTTCAGAATTACAGAATCAGAATTACTTTATTTATCCCCGAGGGGAAATTCTTTAAAATGTGATGCCTGTCATGATGATCTAGCTCTTTGCCCCACGGAAAGGGGAGGAGTTATACAGTCTGATGGCCACTGGCAGGAAGGACCTCCTGTGGCGTTCTGTGCTGCTGTTCAGTTGTCTCAGTCTACTGCTGAATGTGCTCCTGTAGGACAGCAGTGTGAGACCTGAAATTTCCCTCAAACTCAGGCTGTGTGACGGTAATACTTACATGAACAAGCTAGCAAGCTAAGCTTGGCTATTTAACTGTAACGTAGCTAAACTGCATTAGGGTTTTGAGGCAAGGCGTCTGGACTTGTAGAGTTTTCTAGAAGACGTTTCGCTGCTCATCCAAGCAGCTTCATCAGTTCTGTTTGGTGGGAAACATGGTTTATATGTGGTTACAGACCTATGTGGGTGGGTCTGGGTAAAAACTTAAAAACAATAGCACTAAATGTTTCCATACTTACCTGTGATGTTCTGGCTGACTGGGCCAGGTGTGTCTAACGACTGGCTAACGACTATGAAACTGTCGGAGGGGGACTGGTGGACAGCCCTTTGTTCTTACTGTGAGTATGTGTAAACTTCCTGGGAATGGATGGAATCACTGCATTGTATGTGGTAGACAGATGATGTCTGAGGCCACCACCTCTGTTAAGGGAAGGTTTTTCCAGCTTAACATAGATGGCTTCCTTGACTCCTCTTTCATACCACCTTTCCTCCCTGTCTAAAATGTGAACGTTGTTGTCCTCAAAGGAGTGTCCTTTGTCTTTGAGGTGGAGGTGAACAGCTGAGTCTTGTCCTGAGGAGGTGGCTCTCCTGTGCTGAGCCATTCTTCTGTGGAGTGGTTGTTTAGTTTCTCCAATGTACAGATCAGAGCATTCCTCACTGCACTGGACTGCATATATCACATTGCTGTGTTTCTCCCTGGGAATCTTATCCTTCGGGTGAACCAGTCTCTGTCTCAGTGTTGTCATAGGTTTGAAATGGACCGGGATGTCATGGTTGTTGAAGATCCTGCGGAGTTTCTTGATGGCTGACTCTGTGGCTGTGATGAGGTCACAGCCACAGAGATTAGGTCCACCACTGGAATCTGCTCTGGCGAGATGGCAAAGTTGAGGAGCCTCAAAGTGGAAGTGTGAAGTGCCCCTTGTGGAGCAGTATAGTTGATGCATTAACACTTGTGTGGTGCCACCTTTAAAAAAATAAATTTAGTATTTATGTTTGGATAATTAAGACAGCTGCATTCTGGTAGCCATGAAGATTAACGTTATGGACTGTCAACAGTCATACACAGCTGCCATTTAAATCTTATTTTAATAATAAATACAACATGAAAAAATATATACTGCAGGAGGTTACTGAAAGAATAAGGAATCAGGATGACAGCGAGGCGTTCAGCATGTCCATGAAAGTAAACACGTCTTTAAAAAAATGACACCATCTGTTCTTGACAGTGTCTTGGAGTTGCTTCGTTAATATTTTTGAAACTCTGCATGTCCCCAAGAAAAATATGCTTCTTCAGAGGAAAAGTGTCCGCAGCATTCTCAAACTGTCAGTGCATCATGACAGGAGAGAGTCATGTGTGTAATGTGGAGGAAAGCGACCGGCAGCCTCACGTATACGCCCACATATGTTTTATTGTAATATCGATCTGATCCACGTGCACAGGCCGTGCTAAAAGTGAGCCTGGCCGTGTCAGAGGGTTCAGGATAACACCGCCCTCAGTTTTTCCTGTGAGCCTGCGTTTCTTCACTCTCGCTCAGACATGCAGTACATCATCACAGTGTTAATATCCCTGCTGCAAATGACTCTAAGTGTTCTTCCCAGGCCTACAGCTTGCAGCAAACTTCTGCTCTCATGGGTGCCATTTCCTCTGCTTCCAAACTTATATTATCTCCTATTAATAATTCATATATTGAATCAGACAGGAAGAAATGATCTGTTTGTCACGCTGTGTATCAACACAGCTACATTATAACGTGTTTAATGACATGTTGGGGCAGAACTGTCCAATTTTTTTTGTACTGTAGACAAAGTTCAAACTTTTATTTGTAGATGTGTGTCGTCTGTTCTTTAATTACATCTCATCTGTCTTGGTCATTCATCCCTTGAAGCTTGTGGAGAAACATGTTTGGAACTCTCCCCAGACTTCATAGTGTTTTACAGAGGTACTTACAATATATTGTGTTACACGAGAGAAGGTTAAAGTCAGGAAACAAAAGTCTGCTGGGTGTAGTAAACACCACAGATTCAGTCTATAACATGAAGGGATATAATATAAGGAAGCGGATACCACAGTGTGATAGTCAGAACACTCGGCTGTGTCTCAATGGTCAGATCTGATTTGTAATATCCCCCCCAGATCGTGCAATAAGTCAGTCATTTCTCCTTCCATTTCCTATCTTATTCATCGAAACATACCTCTGTTGTTTCCCCACTTGTACACTGAATTTCAATAGTTTCCGTAGAGCACAACACCGCAGCAAAGGGAACTTTTAACTGCTTGATTGAAGAGATTTAAAAGTGACGATACAAGCAACTTTATGAGCGATGGATCGTTCATCATGTCGCTGTGCCATTCTGCATGGATCAGGAAATCAATAAGGACTGATAAAGCAGTAAATGATAAAGCCCCGCGTTTGACCTTTGTACAACCGAAGATGCTTTTGCTGGAGGATATGAGTAATTTTTGGTGTTTACCTGACACACAACACACACACACACAGCAGGAACACAACAGTGCATGGCATAGTATCTCCTAGGAATGTCCATGTCAACTCGTCTCTTACAGCCTGATTAGCATCATTGAAGATTCAAGATATTTAATCATCTAATCATTTTATCAACCCGTCATTCACCCATTTAACCTATTTGTGTCAGGTGCTGTTTTGTTTATGTATAGATCAAAAGTACAAAATACATTTTAACCCTGCAACCACTCTAAATGGTGATTGAAATAGTGTGTGATATTTGTTCTCTCCAGTTTAGCCTTTGAACATAACTTAAATATAGTTAGTCCAGTTGGTGAACTTGACACCTGTATGAACCATCAAGCTGTTTGTATTTAATTGTCAGTTGTGGCACAAGATTATGTTGGTAAATTTGACTGATTCAGTGGATTACTTTACAGATTCCAAACAGTAATAAAACACAAATTGGTGCCAGAGGGGCCTCTGCAGCGTAACGACAAAATGCTTAAAGCTTAAAAAGAGATGAGTGTGGGATGAAGTGGGGATGAAAGTGAGGGGAGAGGGAGCTCTTCATGAGGCCTATTTTTATCTTTACCCTTTAATCACCTACTTTTTAATATAGTTCTTTTTTCTTCAATCTCACACACATACACACCTGTATCACAATCACATGCACATAAACTCATGTTTATGTAAATTCATCTTCCTGCTGTCCATTTTGTGTCCAAGTGTGTGTCTGCTTATGTGTGTGAGACTTTGATCACTGGTCCTGTCCAATCACAGGCTTAATAGAGTGTGTGTCAAATATTTATACAAAAAGACACACACACACACACACACACCTGTGCTTCACATTATATTACAGATTTTATGTTATTTTGCAAAGGAATACAGATTCGCTTCCATCGTTACATTGTAAATCAGTAATATGGAGCCTGATCCGTGGGAGCTTACACATGTAATTGGCTTCAACTTTTGTGAAAGGCTGAAAACAAAAATTTGGTGTTTGCAGACTCTCATGTGTAGGTCAGAGTGAAACGGTGAGAGCAGCAGCGGCAGTCGGAGAGCTAAGGATTGCTGCATGCTTAGATCTATGGCAATGGATCTACAGTGTGAGCTTTGATTAAAGACAGCGGAGTTGAAGAGATGAAACTTTGATGGGCCTCTGCACGCAGCAGATCCCTGCCTGATATGTGAACTGTGAATGAGATTTTATGGCTTCATCCTTACGCTTTCGTCAGACATGCATGCAGAACGGCACGGGAAGGTTGAAGCGGGTGACTCAACATTTAACTCCGATCCATCTTCTGCCAGTAAACCAAATGACTCAACATCAGCACTTCCTGACTCATGTGGTTCCTCAGATGCAGCATGCCTGACATTTATCCATCTATTTTCCAAACTGCTCAGTCTTTTTTTATTAAGCTAATTATAAGAAGGAAACACTGATTGAGATTAGAAAATAATCATGTGTGCAGCAGGACTGAGGGGAGAGGAAATGGAGAGTAGTGATGTTGATGTTCAGGTACCATAATAAGAAATGTGGGCTGAGGATTAGAGTGTAATTCTAGGGACACAGTGTCCTCTGAGTGAGTGTGTTACCTTGTGTGTAGGTGGAGGGGTTATTAGAATTCAGATGGGAAACAAAACTATCTACCGCTTTCATTGTTGCTCTCATTTTTTATGTCATTCCTCGTTCTGTTTCCATTCTCTCTGTGCATTTAAAACAAGCATTAAAGGACGCTTTGGCTAAAAGATGAAGAAAAATGGTCAGAAACACATTCTTGCAGCTGAACTAAGGAGCATGGTACATGACAGGAAATGAGGCCCTGCCCTGCCTATTGGGTGAACAAAAACCCTTTGGCAGCTCAGTAAGACTTGGCTACATGGATGAAATCAATGAGTGAGAGCATCTACAGACATATGGAAGAAATCAATCAAAATGGCTGGTGGAGATGTCTTTAAGTAAGTTACAAGACAACTATTTGAAACTTTTTTCACTAACACACACACACACACACTTTATACTGTATCTGATTGCAGCATGGCCTAATTTCGTCTGACGATGTGAATTAGCACCAACTCCACTGTAGTCAGGGGACTGCCTAAATTAGCATCAGTATAGGTGAATGATCAACTGTCCTCACTGTCCACAGACTAATTATGTCTGATTATTGCACTATTAGCAAGTTCCAAAATCGATTTGAGCTTAACAAGAGAGAAACTGATCAGTGATGGTTCTCTCAATTTATAAAAGGAATCAATGGGCAGCAGTGGTTTAATGTGGTAAAGCAGTCAGGTGAAACCAATGGCAGCAGAGCATGCATAAATCAATAGAGTACAGTTTATAGTGTATATGCCAAAGGTCAAAGGTCTACCCATAGCATTCTTCTTGACAGTGTATATTGTGACTCTGAAGAATAATTGGTACAAACTAATACAATTCAAGCTGCTGCTGAACAATATACAAAAACAACAAAAAAGCAATTCAATAAATAAACAAATACAAAATACTGAATAGTTGAATTCCATGATACATTCTCAGGCACTGTGGCTTAGTTGGTCAAAGCGCCTGTCTAGTAAACAGGAGATCCTGGGTTCAAATCCCAGCAGTGCCTCACTTTACCTCTCTTTAAGCAATTTAATTAAGTATTTCTGATTCTGATACAATATAGTGTATAGTTATAGTAGGCAGCTTGGTTTTGGAGTGAAACTAATGAATGTACATTACAGGTCAACGGCCACAATAAAGAAGACGATCAAATACACAGAGGGCCTTGTTTACTATAACCATTCATCATTACATTTAATTCATACAATATGTTGTCATTGACTCCTTCATGTGCTAACTTATGACTACAACACTACAGCAATTCTGAAACTCTCTGAGTGAAAACCTGGATTAATGGAGCAAACGTTTGGTGTCATGACTTGCTAATTCAAATTTATACAGTCCAGACTGTTTCTGATGCAGGAAGGTGCTTCTGATTTGAGTGTACACCGAAGTCCTTTATTCTTTTTTTAAACATGCAAACTTGCTTTTTATACATAAACTAATGTTGTTGTTTTTTTTTTTTTTGCTAAAATTTATACATAGGTCTTGTTTCCAAGCAACGTGTGCTGTCATCAAGTCTTCTTTAATTTAGCGGTGTTTAAGCCTTCAGGTGCAGGTTGGGGTTGGGGCCAGTGTTCTTCTGGGATATACTGTTTCTTGCTATTTAACTATTACATTATACTGAATAGTTGAATTCCATGATAAATTCTCAGGCGCTGTGGCTTAGTTGGTCAAAGCGCCTGTCTAGTAAACAGGAGATCCTGGGTTCAAATCCCAGCAGTGCCTCTCTTTACCTCTCTTTAGGCAATTTTCCCCTGGGATAAGTATTTCTGATTCTCATACAATATCTCTGTAAACAGTGTATGGTTATAGGAGGCAGCTTGGTTTTGTAGTAAAACTAGCAAATGTATTATTACAGGTGCAGGTTGGGATTTGGCCAGTGTTCTGCTGGAAACTACTGTTTCCTGCTATTTAACTATTACTTTGGCACAATACTTTCAGGCCCATACACTCCTTGACGAGGCTGGAAACAGGATAATACACTTGTGATAGTCAATGAAGCACCAGCCCTCTGTCATCCATGCAGAAAGTTTCATCAACGTCTTACAAGTTGAAACAATTACACTATTTCTTTTTTAAAATATTGACGTGCTTGTACATCACATAGAGATTGAGAACATTTGACTCACAAATTCCCACGTGTTAGCCCCCAACAGTGGGTGTGGATACAGCACAACATTTGTTCGTATCTCACAGCACTGTCCGTTCTCTCCCGAGGCTAATTAAGTGTGATTAGTGCACAATTAGTTACTCCCAGAATTGAATGGAGCTTAACAAGGGAGAAGCAAATTGGCAGCTATGCCTTCTACTTTAAACTATTGGGAATCAATGTGTTAAAATGGCTTGTAATGTGCCTGAAGGCTTACAGTGCCAAAAGAATGTCCAGAATGTCCAATGTAAGTGGCTTAGTTTAGAGAACTAGTGGGATTATGAGGGAAGCTCCCACATAAATAAAAAGCATTTATTAAGGCTAAAGTGAGCAGCAAGAAAATAACCCAGTGACTTTGACTGAATCCCTTCTGCGGTGACTGCGTCATTGACCTCAAGTATATCTACCCCTGAGATCTGGAGTGTGTCAAGAGTGTAGAGTGTTTTGTAAGAGCTGGTGCTAAAAGTTGAGTTAAAAGTTCTTGTCTTAGCAGAGGATGGTTTTGATCATTGACTGCTGGGTTATGGGCCCAGCACTGTTCCACTGCACCACTCTGCTCATACAAACATACTTTACTCCGCACAATCTAAGTGCTTTCCTGTCTATGAGGTCTTGTTTTGAGGAATACTTTTAGTTTTTATGTCTGGTGTCTGTTCTTCTAATAAGGAGGACGTTTTTTTTTGTTTTTCTTACCTATACTGCAATCGTGCAAGTAACCACATCGAATAGCCTTATTTACAAGATTTCAAACACACCATTTATGGTAACAGCAGCTAAAAACTATTGCATCTTCTGACTAAATATTTTTCTTTCAGTTTCTAAAAATGCACAAAAAACGGGACCGTAAAGTCGATACTTGGAACCGGGACCTACATGAGACCACTTTATTATCTGGTTCCGAGGTATCATTAGTTTTGATCGCTGCAGCAGGTTAATAGCTGAGGTAATTGAAACCACGGGTGCCTTATTTTCCACCACAAAGCAGCTAGAAAACAACACAGTCCTTTGAATGAATCACTCAGCAGACACCAGAGCACTGACCTCACATACACCTGCCCGTGATGTGGAATGTGTCTTTTAACAGTGTACAGTGTCTTGTGAGAGATGGTGCTAAATGTTGGGTTAAAAGTTCTTTCCTTAGCAGAGGAAGGTTTCGATCCATCGACCTGTGGGTGAAGGGCCCAGCACGATGCCGCTGTGCCGCTCTGCTTTTTCAACAATGCGTGACTTGCTAGCACAGCCCGTACTTAGCTGACAACAGAGTTTTGTTTTGCCATGAGAAAATCAGGTTTAGCAGACTTGACTTTTTATATTCTAAACAACAAACAGAAAATCAGGTGGCTTAAATACCACTGTTACATCACAGCCAGAAGGTTCCTGGTTGGATCCTGTGGGTACGTACGGGTGGTGTTTCTGTGTGGAGTTTGCATGTTGTGCTCCCCGTGCATGCGTGGGTTTTCTCCACATTTAAAAGATGCAAAAAGGTGCAGGTTGGGTTTCCTGGGAACTATAAATTGATCGTAAGTGTGAATGCACTTGCTTAAAAAAGCCAAATGGCAGCTGTGAGCATGTAGCTCATGGGAACGGCTTCTGGGTCATGAAGAAGTGAAAGTAAACACTTAGAAATGGCACCTTAAAGCTGACCATGAAACCACCTCTTTCACTTTGCCAGTCTGCTGCAATGCAACGCAACAAAAAAGTATTGCACAAAAAAATACATACACAAAAATCACATTAAGTGGTGGTATTGGGTCTCTCTCTCTCTCTCGCTCCCTTGCTCTCCCTCTCTTTAACCTCCAACTCTGGCCAGGTGATAAAGAGCGCCTCCCTCACCAATCAGCTGTCGGTCCGTCCCTCACCTACCCAATCACGGCTCTGGCAACCCTCCCCCACCCCAGGCACCGCCAGATCCACGCCAGTTCAAGGCCTCCTCTCTCCTGCTCTCCAGCCTTCTCCACCACCACCAGGTCTAGAGACCCAGGGGGGGCATCCGATTCTAGGGGCCTCTCCTCCTGCTCCTTAATCCCTTTTGGATGTGCTCATCGCGTCAGGGTCTAAAACACCAAAGCACATTCCAATTCTTTGTATATCAACAAAGTCACTCTCATTCAGTCACCTGAGTCTCTCCTGATTGAAATATATTTAGAAGGTGTGTATGTTGTGCTGTGACACCCTTTGGTGCACATATTTGTGTGGCTATAGGTGGACTTTTAATTTCATTTATTACACAGTGGGATGACCTACACACAGCAACGCTGTAATCAGTATTAAAATGCTCCTGCGGTTAGCGACACGGTGCTTCTTGTTGCATATTTTGCTTTTGAAGACACGGGTTTGCAGTTTGTATCATTTTTGACTGATTGTGTGCCATCATTGCTCTAGGAAACTCAGCAGTGACTCACAGCCAAATGCAGCTCCACAAAATGTATCTTCCTCGGTTGAAACAGTCAATTTTGTCGAGAATTTGCCATCCCGCAGGAATCTAGAGTTGTTAAGCTCTGCTGTCAGGCATCCAACAAACATGTACTGGCATGACACTGCAACAAGCAGAAGAAAAAGAAAAAAACAACATCAATCTGTTCTCATCTATCTGTCTGTTTTGGAGCGAAAGTGATTTATCTGCCTCTTTAGGTTCACACTTGTGCCCCTGAAACCCAAGTGTTCTGGACCAAATCGATTTATATGGATCTGAGCTCTAAGATATGAAATTTCCCCTGATTCCTTGTGGCCCAAGTGTGTCTCAATAAAAGAAATGAATATTTTCTGTCAGCTTGGCTCTCTGTCCTTATTTTAGTTGCTAGGGTCTTTCACGTTGCACAAAGTTGTGAAGAAAAGGACAATCACCGGGTGACAAAAGGTCAATTTGTCAAAATTAGAAATAAACAGTTTTTTTCTACTTCAGCGATCACGGTGACCGTCTTCAGGCACGTATAAAAACAAAATAAGGACGATCTCTCTCGTTCTTTCTTCTCCTTCTTCTATCCTTTTCTTTCAATCCCTAAGTACACAAGCTATTAATTCTGTGTCTCCCTCCCCTTCCTGTCTGTCTCCTCCTGTTCATTCCCTGAATACACACACTATTAATTAGACAGAGACCTAGGTGGCAGCAGAGGAGAAAGAGAAGGGCCCCGGCATGCACCTCGCTCCCAGGAGCTCCTCACCAAGCAGCTCTGCTTTGGGGGCCGCTTGCAAAGACCGCAGGCGGAAGAAATCTCATCTAGTCGGATTGTTTTATTATAATTTGCTTTTAATTGAATTGAAGTACATGTCTTTGAGCCTTAGTGCTTGTGTGAGAGTGCGGTGTATACCACCAGGGAATTTCAACCAGGGCGACAGACGGATTTAACCAGAATACAGCCTGGTTTTCTGCATCGTCTCACTTTCTGTTTGATTTAAATATGGAACACTGTGCCCTCACACTGTATCATTTTGCCTACTGGATCTGGGACATCTTAAACATTTCACCATCTCGAAGTCATCTAAAGTCACTGGGGTAGTCAAATTGCTCTGCAGCGG
Source organism: Parambassis ranga (assembly GCF_900634625.1). NCBI lineage: Eukaryota > Metazoa > Chordata > Actinopteri > Ambassidae > Parambassis > Parambassis ranga. The sequence goes on from NC_041031.1 coordinate 4,987,332, forward strand.
CGCAGCCTATGGAGTGGATGAGGTTTCTAAAAGCCCTTGTTGTATTAGGGCTGTCCGAGCTGACGCGCAGATGAGAGGAAGAATATGCATGAGGAGGTAGACTTTCTACTGTTTTTCAATTTAGTCTGTAAATCACAAAAAATTCAATATTTACAAACACAAACTGTTCAATATAGAAAAAACATGAATATTCTGACTGAACTTTCTGATGGTCTTTGAATGCATCATGTATGATTTAGTGTCCAGGGTTTGAAGTCATTACATTTTCGCTGTGATATTCATAGCAATAGGATTCATGGGAAGGGCGCAACGTGACATATGCAAGGGATGAAACCCCCCCCCACCACCACCACCACAGAAACTAATGAAACAAGCAGACAAATTATTCAAGTTTTATAAGAATCTGAAAAATGTACTCAGATATAACATATGTGTATTTATAAGGCTTATATATACAAGTTTTCCAGTACAAGGAGATGGAACCTCCAAGTTGAATTTTTGCAAAAACAAAAATCCATTTAAAAATGCATGTGTGATGTAGAGGTATAATGCAAAATAACTAGAGACTGCTTGGGAGTTCAGTGGGTAAATTAGTAAATGAAGAAAAGCTTGATAATCACATATTTCAAAGAGAAAAATGACGACTTTTTTTCCTGACAAAAATCCTCGCGAGCACTCTAAAACAGAAGCACTGTCAACAGCACTGGCAGTAGTAGTTCTTTATATGGTTTTTCTTACGAACACTGCTGGGATTTTCATTGTTAGTCTGACAAGCTCGTTTTATGGCTGATGTTAGGAAAGCATTTCATATGAGATTCCTTTCATCCTCTGTGGTATGAGGCAGCACCTGAACCTAACAGAGTCACTGAGGGAAAGATAAACAAAAAGAGGAGAATCTAAAAAGTGCAATATATTTTCCCACAACAGCTTCAGTGAATTATATTATTCTGTGTTTACTCTGAACTGCCACAGTAGAAAAAAAAAAATGTAATCACTATCTCGTTATAACGTCAAATGCTATCACGTTATAACGACATATTATCTCGTTATAACGACATATTATCTCGTTATAACGACATATTATCTCGTTATAGCGTCAAACCGTATCTCATTATAACGTAAAACCTTATCTCGTTATAACGTGATATTATCTCGTTATAACGAGAAGGAAGGCGAAGGTGATGCAGTACCGATCGAGCCTTCTGTGTCCTTCCAGCTGATCGATGAGAAATGAAGCTACCTCCAAAGGGTCGGTCTCATTCTTTCTTCTGAACAGTCCCATGCATTTTAAAAACCTTCTGAGTGTCCGCATACTGATCACAGTATCGTCCACTGTGCGCAGTAAGGACAGAATCTCCCCATGGCTTAATCCAAGCATGAAATAGAACTTAATTAAATCTTGTAAATGTGTCATTTTCCGATGTGAGCAGCAAACCGGTTAGGTTAGGCTACTTATAAACAGTTCATTTTTTATTACAGCAATAAAATGTATCTCGTTATAACGAGATAGCGTCTTATCACGTTATAACGAGATACGGTTTGACGTTATAACGAGATAATATGTCGTTATAACGTGATAGCATTTGACGTTATAACGAGATAGTGATTAATTTTTTTTTTCTACTGTGGCAGTTCAGCGCTTCCGTACTTCCTTCTGGTTGACTTACACTTTTAATGTTGTGTGCCAATGACTGAAGTGACCAAGGTTCAGATGATAGAATGCATAGAAAAGCAACTCTTTAAAGGTGCAATGTGTAAAAAGTTTTCTGTAGGAGTCGATGTTGTTCTTGTTTAACAATGGAGAGATATTTAAGATATATACCTCATGAAGCACAGACCAGTTGTTGTTCTACACTAGACACACATATGACATGCTCTGATGTTCATGTCAAATTTATATTAGAATACAGCAGTGCTTCTCTTGTATGGGAAGGCTAGCTGGTTAGCATGCTAATTTCAAGCTATCCTGCACAATATATTCTATTTATTATTATATTTGTCTTTAAGTCTTTGTAGGACTAACACACAACCAACAAGTTAGTATGAGAGAAGTGTCCAATACATTAACATCCATACTTTTAGCTCTGTTTAGCTTGTTTTACACCAGCGACTACATTAAATATTCATATTAAATATAATGTATGAATATATTTTGCTAAATGGGCTACTTTGTTTAGTGACTAATCGTGACCACTGATTGAAGATACACACTGAAAGGTACACAGTAGAGAGACAGTATGAAATGCTACTGCATCTGTCTTCTAAATGGGCAAGTAGCAGCGGTATTTAGCAAAAAAACTGTGTTGCGTAGATGTAAGGACATTGTATGTAAGTATTGATCAGTGCAACTCTAACATTAAAGTATAACTGCTGCACTGTACTTCCTGTTGGTTCTGACCCTGTTAACTCTTATGAAAAGTCTGAACTAACACATAGTCACCACCAGTCTGAGCTTCGATCTGTTCAGCCGTGACTCACCGCCTGCTGGAAGCCTTGGACTGCCATTGTTCTCCAAACCAATTAAAAAGCAGCTTGCAGAGACACGGTCGCCTTGACTGATATAATCCATCACTGTATTCATCACCTGCATTGTATTACCTACTAACATCACTTTATAACAAACGCTGTGACCACAGCACCAGACATGAGAACAGACATTACCACTGACTTTGCCCGGGTCCAGTTGTTTTCTCTTCTTTCCGATGAAAAGATACAAGAGAAATGATGAAAACTGGCTTCACAATCAGCTGCAGCAATCTGTTGATGTTTTTTGATAATGAAAATGATGGATTGCATTGATTAGTGCTGCAGTTTGTCTCTGTAAGAATTCATGGATTTTTTTAAAAAATGGCAGCTAATGACTTTAAACTTGTAAAAGAGATGCTTCTTAATACGGAACGGAGAGGCGGGATAAAGGCACAAGTGCAAACACACACACACACAGTAGCAGTAGTGGTGCCCTGCGAGTGAGTGGGCACTGCTGCCTCCAGTTGTTATTTCTGGGACAAATATGCTAATATTTAGTATTCACTGAAAACTGCTGCTAACACAGACCTTAGCCAGTGTTAATGTATCTGCTGTATTTGTGTGTGTGTGTGTGTGTGTGAGATGGTTGGTCCCCATGGTAACCTTGTAGAGGAACGGTTCAGTTTGCCACCTGACTATTTCCGAGGCGCACCATCTGGTATCATACAAGGAGAGGATAAGCGTGCTTGTGTTTGTCCCCATATCCATGTATGAGAGAGAAAAAAATGCGTAGCACACTGTAGGATGCAAATGTGTGGCACGTGCTCCTTTCCATTGACAAAGAAACACAGTGTTATCCACTGACCTTGTAGAGGGGCGGCAGCAACATTGGTATTTAGGCACTCAACAATGCCACCGGGGGCAGTCATTCACTGTGTGTGTGTCAGTGTTCACCCATCTGTTGTGTCCACCCTGGAGACAACAGCTGCAGACGGTTGGGATTCCTCACAAACACGCAAACGTTCGGAGAAAGAGGGAGACGGGGGAAACAAGTTCACAGATTGTGTTTACGATATTAAACATCTTTGCACGAACTCAAAAGCCGTGAGAGCAGTAAATAAAAAAAAAAATTAAAAAACACGCAGCAGCCCTGCAGCCAAGCACGTATACACACTCCTGCAGGGCAGGTGTAATAATGTCTAATCTTCACTGGATTCATTTATTCATTAGGTTAATTAACATAAACACTGTCTGAGAGGATGTGCCGTAATTTCACAGCTGTCGACCAGCTTGTGTGTTGAGTTTTATAGGATTGCTTCACCTAATTTGGGATGGTGTGCATCCCGTTCGGAGAGGAACGGACCTCTAAGGATGCCCGCAGGGGAGAGCAGCAGCAGCCATAGACCGTGGGCTGCTCCCATTCAGGCTTGTCTGCAGGCAGTACACAATACACACACACACACACATGCCTGCAAACACAAACTCGTTGTGGTCATGTTAGACACTGGTGTTTAAGTCCTGTGGAGGCAGCATGATATAACTGGGATAAGACTTGGATGATGATCAAGTGGCTTAACACGTAACATACACACAGCACACACAATGAGTGAATGTATTAGAAGAAGCACGCTTTAAAGCCACGGTATATGTCAACAGTGATAAAGACGTAAAATACTAAGAAGAGCTACAGCATTAGAAAGTACACACACACAAAGAGAGAGAGAGATAAACAAGGGAACACATGTTTAATTCATAGCTTCAACTGAGTGGGACTTATCTGGTTTGTGGAGGCAGTGAGGATAACGCACACACACACACACTTTCACTTTAAGACCCATACACAGACTAAAAAAAGAGCACACAAAGAGCTTCTGGACGTTAATACATATGGACACACACACACATTTAAATGCAAGCAAACGCAGAGAACAGAGCTGAGATCTTTCCATCCTCCGAGTGCTGGGATAAGACAGCTTAGAGACAAAGGGAAATGTGAGATAATGATTTAACTGGATTTCACTGAGGGTGAGGCAGGGGACTAGATTTGATTCATGCTGTCAAAATGCCACCGTTTCCAATATGACACAGATAAGATACGAGCCACAGACAGACTGAAAACCAGTGAGGGATCTTTGTGTTTATACTTGTACAATGACCAACATGGCCCGAGCTGCCGTCCATTCAACCTGGTTGGCTGAAAGGCCTGAACCACATAGATAACATTATTATGGTCATTTAGTTTCCTGTATCCAATGAGCAGACACCATGTTTTATTTCCCTCCTTGTCTGTGCAAGTGAAGGGAATGTAGCTGTTTTATTATAATGTGGGTTACACACGCAGCAATTACAGTTGCTTTATTTGCTTCAGCTGTAGATGGTGTTAATTGGTCTTGTGAAAAAGTTAATTAGCAGAGAATGCTCTGCATAGCTGTTGGAACTGTTGGAACTTTTCAGTTCTTGTATATACAGTACCACTGAACACTGCAGATAATGTCGGGGGCAGCAGTCTAAACAGGGACACCCACACTTCCCTCTCACTGGACACTTCCTCCAGCTCTTCCGAGGGAATCCTGAGGCGTTCCCAGGCCAGCCGAGAGACATAGTCTTTCCACCGCATCCTAGGTCTTTCCCTGGGGTCTCCTCCCAGTGGGACACACCCGGAACACCTCACCAGGGACGCGTCCAGGAGGCATCCAAAAACAGATGCCCGAGCCACTTCAGCTGACACCTCTCTCGAGTGACCGCGCTCCTCATCCTATTTCTAAGGGAGCGCCCAGCCACCCTCGAAGGAAAGCTCATGACTATAGGTGAGGGTTGGAATGTAGATTGACCTGTCCTTCTTTACCATGACAGACCAGTACAGCGACCGCATTACTGCGGAAACTGCACCGATCCGTCTGTCAATCTCCCGCTCCATTTCTCCCTCACTCGTGAACGAGACTCTGAGATACACAAACTCCTCCACTTGGGGCAGGAGCTCTCCTCCCACACAGAGAAGACAGGCCATCTTTTTCCAGTCGAGAACCATGGCCTCAGATTTGGAGGCACTAACACATCAAGTAGATTTTCACACTAGTCTAAAAATAGAACCAGAGAAACCAAACAAACAAGTGAAATATTAGATTTTGTCTTTTATTGATTCTGGGCAATGAGCCAATATTACGTATATGTGAGCGGCAAAAGTATGCAAAGCACATGCTTTTAGTGTATAGATGGATGGATGGATAAAGGTCATCGAGGTCATCAGATATGATTGAAGTGTGTAGGCTTTCAGCTTTAAGTGGTTTAACAAATACACTGCTGGAAATTACAGTGATTTTTATATTCTTTTTTTCATAGGTTTGAATGTAACAAAAAAAAGCTGTAATTATAGTTGTAAAGATTATTATTATTTTTATTATTAACACGCTGATGCAAATCACTTGATGTACTGGTCACATGATGTTGGAAACACATACATGCTGCTTCTTTGAATGCAGCCCATTGATGTCATGATGAGGTGTAAATTGTACCAGTAAATTCTAAAGCAACATATGAGGACCTCTTTACAACAGCCATGTTAAAAGGCTAACTAAGCTACAGCTAAATCAAGCTAAGTATAGGCTAATAGTAATAGCCTGGTTTATAGCATTTCATTTCCCTCACCTTGTCAACTGAATTTCAACCTGCTCCCTTTCTAGAAACAGAATATGGATAGATGCATCAACTAAATGCCAACCTACCAAATAATATCTGAAAGGAAAATAATGCCCTGCTATCCAAAATATACCACAAAATAACCTCATCAATCAACAGGAAATTTCCTTCAGCTCCTTGAAAAAAAATCATAGGCTCCGTGGGCAAAGTCCCAGCTAATTCCACACAATGCCCCTGCTGAGGGAGGTTATTGGAATGATTCCCAGGGGACGTGATCATAAATCCCCATATTCACACATGACCTTATGGAGAAGCTGTGTGATATGAATGAGGCATTAAGATTAAAGGGAGGTCAGCTCTTATTGTTAAAAATCACACATGCATCTGATTGGCTGTCAAAATGTCCCTGGCCTGTTAGAGCTTAGCTTTCACAAAGAGATCGTGTGTTGATAAAGAATTGACAGGTTGTGTACCAGTGTGTGTGTGTGTGTCATATTATCATGTGTGCTTGGACCACTGGTACGTTTATTAGACAGTCCTAATACTGTGACACACAATGGCATTTATTGGGTGGCTGTTTATGTCACTTATAAAGCCTTAAAAAATCCCACGGTCCATAAATGCATCATGTGTTCTAAAACATTATAGCCAAATAAGCCAAATAAGCTTTTTCCTTTTAAAAACTTATTGAAAGAAATTCAACTTTTATTCCTTTTTTAAGACGCAAAGCTTTATGAGATCCAAACATAGATGTGTTTGAGTCTCCGTTGTTTCCATAGAGGTGCAGGACTTTATATTGCTGTAAACAATGACATATTAAAGTCAAAGAGCTACTACAACACTAACTTGTAATTGAAGTATACATTAGAAAATATGAAAGACATCATTCAGACAGCTTTGCTTCGGGGTACTGAAGGATCAGGGAGCATGTACTCATTTTTCGTCTGGCATTTTGGCCTAATTACTTTTCAAAAAAGTAATTAGTAGCCATTTACTGAACGAGCATACATCCTCTATATTTAGACTGATTTTGTCTTCCATGCTGTATTTTTTTTTTAAACCTGTGGTGACTTCTGCATAGAGCGTGTGCTTTCTTAGATTGGACACCATTGCCCTCCTGTGGTGACTGGAGGTAACTGCAGCTGGTGCAGTGACAGGTTTTAGAGGTTGTATACAGCTGCACAGAACAAAGCCCGTGGATCATTCCCATTTCAACAGGCACGGGTGAGCGAGCTGAAGCGGCAAGGCGACAGCCAATCACTCTGCAGTCTCTGTTCCAGAGGAAGATTTGACTCTCTCTCTCTCTCTCTCTCTCTTTCAAAATTGTTCTCTACCTTTTTCCCTCACACTCTCTCTCTCTCTTTCACCCAGCCTTCACTTGTTTTCTCTCGCTCTTTGAAAGTCTGGAAGCAATGCCAATACTGCTCAGCAGAAAGCCAGCTTTGCATTCAAACACACACACACACACACACACTGGATGCCATCTTACTGGATAGGAATTGTTTTGTTTGATCTAATGCCTCTCGGGGAGTCGGGGCAATCGAGGGAAATCCTTTTCAGGAGGCACTTTGTATGACTGAAAAAAAAAGTGTGTACAAACGCTACATGATGGAGGAAAAGAGTGAGGGATAAAATGGTGTGAAAAAGATATGGTGGAAGGGAAAAGTGAAAGGATATGAAAGTGAGCAGAGTGAAGCTGTTCATCGAGTGAGAACGGAGGTGAGAAGAGGGAGAAATGAAAGCAGGGGATGAAGAGCGAAGGAGAGGATGGCTACAAGTTTAACCCCAGTTGTTAAGTTATACTCTCAGGCATGACTAAAGTTGATTCATGATTCATGTTCAGCTGTCAGAGACCATAAATGTAGCAGCTTCAGCTGTTGGAAAAAGGGGGAGGGGTTAACAGGTTTTCAATGCCATGTCCTTTTATGACACTTTTATGTCAAATAAGGAGGTATGTTTGATTTTTCACAGCACAGGTGATTATGTGAGCTAAGTGTCAGTCATGAGCTACCTTACCTAACCAATCAGGTCAATGAAATACCAAAGAAAGACAATAGGATCTGAGGGAAATAGAAAGATTTGCAAAAATCCAGCTGCCTTGAAATGCATCATAGAAATGACAGCAACAAGACACATGAGCTTACCTCCTCATTCATTGAACAAAATGTGAAGAAACGTATCATCCTTGGAAAAGTACAACGTCGGTTTAAAAAAAAAAAATACCCATGGTCCTGTGTGTGACTTTGAGAAGGGAGGGAGTGCAACACAGACTTCTGACCCATCAGCTAGATGTATGTAAACATGTATTCAAATCCATCTGATATGCTATGTTCTGAGTTATTTCTCGTGCCATCCTGGTGTTACCCTTGTGTTTGTGGATATCCATCTTTGTCCAAGCTGCAGGTTTTGTCCCCAGACTATAAAACACACACACTGAGACCTCCATGTATTTACCTGCATATTTACTGCTCCTCTCTCTCTCTCTCTCTCTGTCCCTTTTCATCTCCTTCTTACAAACAGCTCTCTCTCCTTCCTCCCCTCTCTCTTTCCTCCACTCTCTCCGTCAATTCAAACTCACGCCTTTCACCCACTCTCCCATGTTTCATGTCTGCCATCACTCCATCGCTTTTCTCCTCACACTTCACTCTTTCGTTCAATCTCATCGCTATCAGTGGCTCTTCATGAGCTGCAATCAGACAGCGGGGATGTGCCCCTCATGGCTCTGTCTGCCTGGATGGTGAACTGTCTGTCTCTTTCGATCTGTCTGTATCTTCTAAAGAAGCTCATCATCCACACTTCAAAGTCTCTGTCCTCTTTTCTTCTTCCCTGTTATCTCTCTCTCTCTCTCTCCCTCTCTTTTTCTTTCTACCAGCAAGCAGTCAGTACAATGAGAAAGGTATTCAGCCCGCTGAAATGTAATAACTACGGTAGTTCCCAGTAGAAGAGCTTGACTCTAATCCACAGGCTGTTAGGGTGGTGATGGGCTGTGTTAATGTTTGAGCAGGAGTACATTACCTGCTGGAGGCAGGAGAGAAACACACATGCAGTTTGTATCCGTATAAACTGGATTTTCAGCCATTTATGATGGAAATTCTCAGTCTCCTTGGGCTCATGGAACTTCAACTTTAGCTGTGTTTTTTATATTGCATTTAGAAATTCCTTCGTAAAGTTTTTTCCTCAGTTTATTTCAGTTTGTTCCTCATGTGACAGAATAAGTCATCTTATTGTTTTTAACTAGACTAGTTGAATTTGTAACTGTAAGAGTTTCATTTCTAACTTTGTCAGTGGAGTCTCTTGAAACTCCATCCATCCATCTTCCAAATGCTTATCCGGGGCCGGGTCGCCAGCTCCGCCGGAGGAACTCTGAGGTGTTCCCAGGCCAGCCGAGAGACATAGTCTCTCCACCGTGTCCTGGGTCTTCCCCGGGGCCTCTTCCCGGTGGGACATACCCGGAACACGTCCCCAAGGAGGCGTCCAGGAGGCATCCTAAACAGATGCCCGAGCCACCTCAGCTGACTCCTCTTGAAGTTAAACAAGAAATAAAATGTACCATCTTTAACACAGATGACACAATTTTCTTTGCTTCAAACGTGTGCTCTGCTCCCCACATCATGTCCATGTCTGCTGAACCAATGTGGTTATGATTACATTACTATGAGGGCAGCGGCACCTGTGTACAAGCACAACCTTTAAATTTCACACAGACACACAGATTCCAATGTACAAATGTAGATCCATTCAGACCTGCTATTCTGAATGGGGGTCATGAAGTGTTCTCAGTACATCAAACAGCATGTAAAAACCCAAGCAGCGGGGGTTCTGAGATTACTTCAACCTAAGCATACTGTATCACATGCACTCTGAGGGGATGACTGACTCGGAACAGATCAACATCCCTCCTTTCCCTGTGTGGTTAGGCCTCTGGTAGGGAGTCCGTGCTCACAGCGACATTCTGACAGGATTACCTTACATGTAAAAGCTTCACAGACTGACCCACAATGAAATTTCAGACAAGAAAAGCAGGATTTGCTGAGAAGCCTCAGCAGTAGAGGAACATATTAGTTGCCTCTGTCAAGTCTACATACAGTATTTTCTAAGCTGATATAAGTGATGCCTGTGGGCGCCTGTTTTTAGAGAATAAGTGCAACTATTCCTTTACAATGTTTAATTACTGGTTTGGTGTCTTAGACTCTGAACAGGTTGTTAAAAGTGTCATTGATTTAGAATTTAGAATTGTGTTCATCTTTAACAGTAGTGCAGCTTATGCAAAATAACAAGACGACACCCCTTTGACCTGTCTGTCTCCACTGACTGCTATCACATCAAAAATATTAATTAATAAAAAACCTAAAGAAGCATCTGGTACTCACAGTATGATTACTCATTGTTCATGACTGGAAACATTACAGAAAACATTACTCTCTCCGTAACTGTGGGCCAAACTTATTGTTTGAACAGGACTGGAGCTAGATCGGTCCCCTGTGGAACCCCAGTGCTGCTCAGTGGTTTCAAAAGTGAGTCAATTCCCTTAGAGCTCCATATTGACTCATTTAATAGGAGAAATAAACATGTTTACAGCCTAGTATAAATATTTTTGTCTACTTTCTCCATAATTGACAAAGTGGGCTAGGAAATTTGATGAACTTTATACACCTCAGAGTTACTGTACCAAAAACAAATGTTGTTGCTTTTAATTTAGGATACTTGGAATAATTAAGTGTGCAAAGTTAAGTAAATACATAAAGGGGGAAATGATCAAATATAACATGAAACCTAGAAACTGATATTTTGTTTAAAGTCAAAGGTGATTGAGATATTGCTGGTGATAAATGATGACAGTCAGCTGGTACAGATGAAGAAGAAGAGGCACTTGCCTGATCTCACAGTCAGTTCAAAATCCTTCCTTGTTCCTTGTTGGAGGTAAGTTCTATAAATATCGAGCATCTGTGGTTCAATAGCTCTGCTGGTGAAACAATCAAACAATCCAAGATCATGAAAATATAGAAAATGTGTTTTGACTGACAAGTGATCAATCTGCAGAGAAAGCACAATGACAACTGTACCAAATCACTATCTATCTATCTATCTATCATGTCAGAATCCTGAACTTCACTTCTCTGTCAAACCCATTATTATTGATCGTTTAAGAGTAAACGAAGCAGACTAATTTTACGTGGGGGTTTTCATTCATGCTCCTTTTTATCCTTTTTGTTTTCCTTCCACTGTCTTCTGCGGTCAAACCACAGGAGAGGAGCTAAGGTTGAGAAAGTTCTGGTTAAGGGTTTCCTCCGGCAGTGTTTCCCACCCCTCTCCTTCTCTTCTCCTGCAGAGAAAAAAGGAGTCAGCTCTGACTAATTGGATTTTTGGGAGAAAGCGCAGAGAGACTCAGAGAGGGGTGAAGGAGAGCGAGATGGACGGAGAGACGAGTAGACAAAGTGTATATAAGGGGAAAGGAGGGGATGTGTGCATGGATGGATGGATGGAGAATGGAAGGATGACTCATGAGGTAGGGTGGGCAGTGAAAGACGGATCTAACTTGTTGTAAAAAGCTGCTTTGCAGTTACAAAGCAGTTTGTCAGCCAGCAGGGATGGTACATATTTGTGGGCCCAGAAGTTAGTGACATTCTGGATTCTGTGACAAAGTTTAGGTCTGAAATAAAGTTTTATTTGCGCAATCTGCACAAATGAACACCTCCTTTGCAGTGAAACATGAATGTACCTCCACTATAAAACTACACCAGAGTTACCAGCACTAAGCACACATGCGGTCCTAGATTTGACAAATTGTGCAGCTCATTTAGTGTTTGCATCCACATGATGTTGATTATTTATAATATTTCAATAACACACATTTTTCATGTGTGTGATCGAACCACCAACCTTCCGGTTATTGGACAACCCTGCTATACCACTGAGCCACCCTCAACTCAATTAGCATGGCCCTCAATTACCATGGTAACCTTAAGGAAAATTTGGCCTAAACATAACCCTGTTTTTAACCTCTTACTTTAAAAAGTAGCTCAACCTTAACTGTGAGTGAGAATTTAACTGATGTTCACGGTCAAGTAGCACTTATAATATGCTGCAGGGCGCCACCTGATCACATGGCATCCTGACATCGATGGTGATCCATGCATAGATTACATTCTGGCCCTCCATTCTGTGCCTTGTTTCTGGATGTGACACTTATTCATGAGAATGTGTTGGCAAACACCAAACAACCCATGTGGAGCCACGGAGGGTTAAAAATCTGACACAAAATGATGACACGTTATTGGCAGATCACACCACAATCCAGAAGAGGTGTGTAAGTGTTATACTAAAACTCTTCCTTATTAACATAGATTGGCTTCTTATTTATGCCATGCATTTTAAAGTGTGGCAAATAAATAAATAAATGTGGGTAAATAGCAGGGCATTAGCAAATAATTGAGTGCCAATAGATTCTAGCACGCGCGCTGTCACCCATTAACAGACTCTAACAGCTAATAGCACAGATTTAATGTTTAGATACCGATTTGGTTGAGGAACAATGGTGGTGCCAAGACCACATTAAGAAGTCCATTAAGAAGTCCTTCCATAGCTGTCATCTCTAAGTAACGTTAATTAGCGCCTCAACAAATGTGCATCCTATTGTATGTGCGTGTCTACACTGGTTATCATAATTGTACATTAAACGGTGGGACGACGCAGATGTTTTCCACAATGTAATGACCCCCCGCTACCCATTTACCACAATCACAGGAGGACTCGCAGGCAACTGAACGCACACTCGTTTTGTAAATTAAATGTCCTGTTATCTGTCTCCTTGTGTTTAATTCTGTCTGATTACAGCTTGTCAGGCAAACATACAAAAACACAAACAGACGCCACTCATAAGCCTGCACAACTTGGACCATCTTTGCTTGAGTGCTCTGCGAAATGAATCAGCTGCATAAAGTGCTTGATGATGTTAAGGAAATCAGCTGAGACCGTTCTCTGCTGTGTGACTGTGAGATGATGGAAAATATGATTGGTCATACACAGCTGTTATTGTGTGTCTGTTCCCATGCATGGTTTCAGAAGTGATGCAGAACTTATCAAAAGTTTTTTTGTTGTTTTTTTTTACATAGGTTTTGTGGAAACAGTGCAACAGACTCCAATTAATTGTGTATACTGTTTGTTATACAACCACACAGCTGCAGACAAACTGTACTTTCTGCTGTTAACACTGCGATCTGCGGAACTGGAAAATAAACAAAAGAATTTGTTTGGATGATCATAGCTCGGGTGTTTCTTTTTCCATCAAATGAACAGTGTAACATAACACACAGTCAGTGGAAACAAGTTTGTTGACTCCCGACACATTTGCTGATTTTATGGTCTTTGCTGTGCTCATAACGGTTAAGGACACCAGATCTAAGTCCAGATAAATGAAGCGACAGCCAGTTTACTCTCCCGCCTGCCTGTAATTTATTCACTTTGCGCCTTTCCGTCCTCACACTCACGCTTTACAGAAAGCCATAAATGATTCCCAGCTCTCCTCACCTCAGTGATTACAAGGTAACTCTTGTGGAAAGGTGGGGGAGATGCCATTGCTAGTACATTCATTCAGACTGAATAAATGTTGCTTCTGCTTGGGCTGTTTTGCTTGGTGGAGAGCTGACTCAGTGTTTGGAACTCCTTTAGGACCGACATATAGCATTCATATTTGCTTTTTTTTTGCCAGGCAGGACAGGTTTGTCTTTGTAGAGCTGCATGGAGAACGCTCACAAAGCCACCTCTGTAGGAGATGAAAGGATAATGTTCCAGGCCTTCAAGGAGAATTTTTTGTTTTTTTAGTTCTTCACATAGTGAAATAGGAACTCAGATGTCAACTGTTTGTCCTAAAAATTGGTTGCTATTCACCTGCCAGCTGCCTATTTGAACAATAATAAGAAAAATCCCTGCATGTATTTACAATTCTGACAAATATTATCTATAAGAACTCCAGATATCCAGCCCTGTTTAAAGGAACAATAAGACAGACTCCTGAACTACAATTATAAAAATCGGAAATTTCGAATTGCTGTGAAATGTTTGAAATTAGGGAATAAATAATACCCGCTGTGTTTTTATTATTATGTTTTTGTTTATTTTAATGTATCATTATTGGCTGTAATTTAAAGGATGTTTGGGAGATTTTAGCGGAACCCTTTTCATGCAACAAATGGGCCCCTCTGCAGCAGTGTGGGCTGAATGGTTTAATGAGCATCATGACTCAGTCACCAAACCATTTGTGGACTGAACGTAGTGCTTTCCACCATCATCATCATAGCAAATGGTGACACTTTAGAGCTGTAAACACACATGAAAGTGATATCAAAGTGAGTTGCAAGCTGTTATAATGATTCCCCACCATAGTTCTATTAGAGTTGTTGTTTTCATGTGCCTCACACACACAGACTTTTCATTTCGCCTCCCTCCATTCGCTCTCCTGGTACTTCATGTCATTCTCTCCACCTTTTCTTTAGATTGTCTCTGCTGTAACCTTTGCCGGTCCTATATAATGAGGATATAGTTTCCATGGCAACCAGTGCCCCCAGGTACGATTGATCGTCTAGGGTCTGCAGACATGAAGCTCTGCTTTGTTTATTTGTGCAGTCCATCGTTTCCAGTCCAGTCAAGGCGAGCGTATTTATAGAGTGCCTTTAAACAAACCGGTGTGCAGCAATCCGCTCTCCAGGCAAAAAAAAAATCATTTAATAAAAGACGCAGAACAAATGCAAAAGGGGAACGAGTTCAAAACTCTTCTTTTGTGTGGTGAGCGTTCCTGAATGCACATCGGTGACTTCTGACCTCCCTGAAAGAAAATGTGTGATTTAAAAAAACATGAAGAGGCACTATACAGTAGAACAAGTAACAATAAAACAAACAAAAGCAAATAATGATAGATAAGCGAAGTCATGCTCTCAAAGGGGCAGGCTACCGTTTTACACGACACAGCGAATTTTCTCTGCTTTTACACTGTGACACGGTCACATAAAGGTTTGAAGCAGATGAAGACTAACAAAAGATGTTTGTGACTGTATTCACATGCGTACCATATTGGAACTGGAGCTACAGGAATATTCCTCTGTTAGTTCCGATTAAACTAGCGATGCATGCTGGGAGTGGTAGCAGTAGGTGTGTTATTTTCTATTATCAAATTTAGCAATTCCTATGTCATCCAAAGTAAATGAACCCCCTTTGTTGCATCATGCAGCATAATTTTACATATTTGTAAACATAGCCAGTGAGATGTATTATAGGACATGTAGGATCCACAGTGTTTGACCCATACTAGGCAGTGGTGGGGGAAGTACTGAAGCTTGGTACTTAAGTACAAATACCTAGCAAAATATATACTTAAGTAAAAGTAGAAGTGCAATCCTACTTAAGTAAAAGTCTTAAGTACTTTTAAATGTACTTAAAGTATTAAAAGTAAAAGTACTCACACACCGAATATATATTATTGATTTCCATTGCAAAGGATATGAACAGGTTAAAATAATCAAAGAAATCATCTTCAAATTAAAATTGACAATGTGTAGTTAATTTAATTTCCAGTACAAAAATCTCTGAAATGTACCCAGAAGCAGCTGTGGACAGGTCTGTGTGTCATGAGGCAGGCTGTGGGCATCAAGTGAACAGAGAGGCTGCTGATAACAAACAGGCATTCACCATTTTTACTGTGTCAGTGTTCCTGCTTCAGATTAATGTTATGATTCGTGTTAATCAGACATTAATGGATGGATTTGTGTTAGCAGACAGTTGCTAACTGAGCCAGAGCACCGGCATCATGACTGAGGCTAATTATAGAAACACAGCTGGCAGCGTGACACCACCTCCATGCAGAGTCTGACCTCACATCAGTCCAGCACTGTGTTCATCACATGGAACAAGTAACTACAGACACTTTAGAAATGTAGTGGAGGAGAAAGTACAGATAATAGCTGCATAATGTAATGGAGTAAAAGTATAAAGTATGCACTATTATTTTTACTTAAGTAAAATACTTAAATTACTTAAGTACATTAACGAAGTACAAATACTTTCCACCACTGATACTAGGACTGAAAATATCTTGGGCTCTGTTCTGATGTCTATACTTCTACACTATTTAGCATGCCAGAAGAAGAATAAGTGTATCTCAGTGTGTATGGTACAGTTTGTCAGAAGTGCCAGGATGTTCCAGTGCCAGTGAGGATAGCCTGTTGGGTTATATAGTGTCCGAGTCTCACTTTACTTCATCACATAAGGAGGTTCAGTTTTTCTCAGTTATGTCCCACCAGGAAATGTCTGCTTTTTTCATTATCATCATGCAGGCAGCAGTGCCTGCAACTCACACAGGTCTGGATGTTTTTTCCATATCAATAACAAAAAATGTTCTTTTACGGCGACAGCTTCAAGCACACAGACAAGATATCACCTGACAGGAGAAAAAGTCGATCCTAGCAGCCATCAAGGAAAAAGAACGCTGCTTTCCTGGAGTGGTGACCGTGTCAAAACAAGTGTGTTTTGGAATGATAATTTGATTTATGAGGAACGAAGTTGAAAAGATGTGGATTTTGCCAAAGTAAACTTCCATTGACCTTGGTGTTAACATCACTGCAGCTAATACATTGCGTGCTTAACTAAGAGAGCCTCAGACGTTATTGTTCTTATTCATATCACATGGCCATGAATCAGATATTTATCTTTTTATCTTCTTATTTAGACAACATCCGGAAGCAACTCAAGTCTGATAAAAAAAAGAAATCTGAAAATGGGGTTTTTGCATCCAGACACAAAAAATGATTTTATACAGTCTGGTAATCTGAACATAGTCTTTGAGCTTAAGCTGTTCCATAGCTTTGCTGTGTTTTAAAAAGTTCCACATTGTGCGACCCAGGACACCCAACTGTCAAAAAGATGATACCATATTGGCAAAGTAAAGCAGAACAAACATGGATGATAGGACTCTATGAAGAATTTCAAAGAGTCATCAACAAAAAGGGCATTATTGGACCCAATTACCTTGGACGTTACCTCCTGATCAGGACTCGGATAGATATTTAATATAGGCTGTCAAAGTTAGAGCATTAACGTGGATTAATCCAGCATAATGATTAATTTGAGTAATAACAACTGCAGTGCAGGATGACTCTCTGGCTTGGTTCAAGACTCAGATGAGCTGTTTCCTTTGCAAAATTTCCCAGTTTGGAGATGGATGAAGTATTTATAGTCTGCAGCAATGTGTTTTGGGCAGTTTGTCAAAGTATTGTGCCTGTTAAAATGGGCAGTTGATGCGGCTGCGATGAGCAAGTGGCGAGCACCCTCGGGATACACACACACTGAGTTTAACCCTAACCCTAATGTGCCCCGTGACAGCACGAAGGTGCAGGACATCACAGCCAAGATAGCCCAAATGATCACAATAAGTGACCTACCATTCACCCTTGGAGAGAACCCTGCATTGGCAGATACTCGATACCCAATGACTTGGACTCGAGGGCAAAAAAAACACAGCAAAGCTCTTTGCTGTCACACTAGATTTAAAAAAGTACACTGAGATTTACTTTTGCACATATGCATCTGCATGCTGACTGACTCCTAACAGGTGCACTAAAAAGGTCATGTTTTGTACAGAGGTTGTTGCAGAGGACGTATAGTTGGCTATAGTCAGTTCATCCGATCCTCAGATTTGGACTCATTGTGATTAAAAGTGTATGATTTCTTTCTTTCTACAGTGATATTTTCAACAATTAATCTTACACTGAACGTATAATTTCACCATGATTGATATTTTTCACATTTGAGTCATTTATTCTGTTTTCTTTTACCGCGCTAATCTGTTTCCTCGTCTGTCTGCCTTGTTCGTGCTCTTTGAGCTTGAAAATGTTTTTCTTTCATAGTGAGGGGAGTGAATGAAAGTATTATTACAGATTTTCTGCTTGGTATCATCTTATTGGAAACAAAGCAGTTATAATTATGAGGCTGATGTGAGTTATTTGTTATCGTATTCCAACCTTACCCCCTGTCTGTCTCACATGCTCACACACATTCACACACATAGGGGAAAAAACACATTTATCCACTGTCAGCGTTAAATATGCTGCAGTGTCTGTGTCATTAAAATAAGAGGGGACAACAATAGTGAATTGGCTGCAGCATCTGTTATCTGTGCACCAATCAGAATATGGTTAAACAATAAATGAGCAATGTTCTACACACAAAAAACATGTATAGAGCGATATTATCCCATGACACTATAAATATGTTGGAGGCTGTCATACTAAAGAACACATCTCTTGTTGTTTGTGTTGAACAGTACAGACAGGATGATGTTCCTCTCTTATCTTCATCACTGGTTCTCTCTCTTTTAGTCTCAGTCTCCGCTTTTTGTTCTGTATCTCTTCCCCTCACAAAGCCAAGCTTTCCTGGGTGCAGTCTTTTTATGTGCCTGCCTCTGTTAAGAAAATAATGCAATGAAAACACACACACACACACACACACACACAGAGGATATTCTGATACTTACATGCTTTTGGTATTCATTGTAAATGTATCAGTCCGACAGTGAAAAACTGGGATCCAAGGTGTTCTGGAAAGCACGATGAACTAATGGCCTGTTGCTGTTTAACATGTGACCACCATTTGACAACCTCCATGGGTGACAAAGGATGCCAGTGCATCAGTGCCACGAACTGCAGCTCCTCCATGTTTAACATGTCCAATTGTACAGCAGACGTAAACATATTCACAGCTGGTACAAAAGTTTTGCTCTCTATACGTTTCCCTTTCATGACAACATCTCAGTTCTTTTCACTCTGTCTCCAATGTCTCCTCCTGTGTTCCTCGTCTTTACTACTTGTGCTGTGTCGAACCCTCCAGAGCGTCCTCAGGGATTGTGTTACCTTCTTCAATCTCATTAAACTGTTTTTACGAATAAACAGTTTAAAATACCTGTCTGTGTCCTATATAGATATGAGTCTATAGATAGACTCATCAGAATATGGCTGCAGAGCCCATTAAAAATCATGTTTTAAACAAGTTGCATCTGATCTCATGAAGGACTTCATTGTTGGATTTTTTTGTTAAACAGGGTCACATTGCCTATTTCTGCTCTACCTCCTTTTCGCCACCTCCAGAAGATGAAGCACATTTTTCACACGATGTGAGGAAGGGCAATTTCTTCTTGCAATTTCTGCATGCCAAAATTTCTTTTGCAAGAAAGTAGGGCTGGAATTGAGGAGTAATACTGTACAACTTCTCAGTGAGAATTGCCTCAGGTTCTCCAAGCCTTCCTTCCAAAGATCTGTGGAGAGTCTATTAAACAGACTTCTGTGGCGAAGATGTCAAAAAATAGTTTGAGGAAGCTGCGCCTTCGAGCACTCCTGCTGGTTGCTGTAAAAAGAGATTTGGGCACCACAACACTAAGACAATCTAATATCCTGTGCTCCTGTTGAAAGACAATGCTTCTTTTAGTTCCAGCAGCTGGATGCATCCACACACTGCGGGCAGTGAGCTGACATTGCATGGTCAGTGCACATTGTGTGTGTTTGTGCTGGCATGCTGTACACAACAAACAACACACAGCAGTTGGTTTTATGTACTGTTGGGACATGAGCTCCACACACAGGGCAGTGATGTTACTGTACACATGAGGCACCTCCACAGCCACACAGGTCTATTGTATGAAAAGGCATCAACAGATATATTCACTATTTTCTTTTTCCCCATTTCTTCACTGGGTCTGCCTATCATTATCACTGTTGGCTTATCAAGTGTGATACAAATAAAGTTTGACTGACTGATCATCATCAGCTAAAAGATTTGTTATATTATGTCCATGAACATCTATCCACACCACATCATCCACTCTTTTTTTCTGTTTTATTTCTACTCTCAGGCCTTTTTGATGTTTTCTTGCAGGTGTGGGTGGATGACGAGTTTTCCTTTAAAAGGTGGTCGATTTTTTTTTTATGCCTGCTGAGAGGCAACCTTTGATTCGACACAATGTGGCATTCACAGTAAAAGAACTCGCATAGGATGAAGTATTTAACTTCATGGGAAACATGTCGCGCTAACTAGACTCTTATATTTAAGGTTGTTCCATTAACAGCATCTTTCAGCTCTATTCTCTGCTAAAGCTACAGACCTGAAGCTCCCAAAACATTAAATGTGAAATCATGAATAGGGTTTGATATTGTTGCACTTTCTGGGATGTTCAATGAACAAGTACAAAAAAGAAATGATCTTTACGGATCAGGAAGAAGAGCTTTGTCTATTGTTGTCCTAAAGTTTTCCCTGAAAGTTGCAGCCATGTTTATTTCTGCTGTAAGTTATAGGCATTTTTGCATAGAGGTGTATGTGGATTGACCTACTTTTAACAAACAAGATAAGGTATGTAAACTAAGTTTACCTTCCAGTTATCATTCATTTTTATGTTATCAGGCCTCTACTTCCTGAAGCTGTTGTTTGCAGCCTTTCTGCCTGGAAAATATTACAAATTAGGCAAATGTGTGAGCCTGTCTCATCATCATGATTGACAGTTTTATCAGTCTGCTTACAGTCCTTGGTTTTATCAGTTTTTCTCCATCATCATCTGCGCTGGTGTGTTTTCATATTGCTGCTGCATTACATTACACCCTGTCAATCACCTGACGGCCACATGATTACAGCTGATGTGTCTGTTAGACTGAGAGAACCTGAATTCACACAACTACAGTGTGTTTAGATGTTATTTGTAGAGCTAGACTCATTATATCTTACCATAAACAGCAAAATTACTACAGGCCAGAAGGGGGGAATGATATTCAAGGCAGATAGCAGAACAAAAAGTAGAAACAACAACTGAAGGAAACAAAAAAAACAAGCAAAGCAACTGATGAAACAGAAAATGGAAAACTCAGGTCTGAACAGAGGGACAAATGAACTCCAGTCAAACAAATAACCTCTAAAGTCCTTTCCTATCCATTATTCTTGCCCTCAATGGAACCACTTGATGAAAGCTGGCTTCTTTGTGATGATTTGCATCTGTTCTTGTTAGTATTAAGCATTTATTTTGTTAGTCTTTAGAACATTGCTATGCAAAGAATATTGGGACGGTGTTGCCTCCTTCCCTGTGATAACAAAATGGAAAGTCAATCAGACCTTCACTACCAGTTTTGGTAGTCACTATATATATTTCAATCAGGAGAGACTGAGAGGTGACTGAATGAAAGTGAATTGGAACATGCTTTGGAATTTTAGACTCTGATGCGATGACCACATCCAAAAGGGGGAAGAAGCAGGTGGAGAGGCCACTAGAATCAAAAGTCCCCCTGGGTCTAGACCTGGTGGTGGTGAAGAAGGCTGGAGAGCAGGAGAGAGGAGGCATTGAACTGGTGTGAATCTGGTGGTGCCTGGGGTGGAGGAGGGTTGCTGGAGTCGATCTGAAGGGCAGCTGGAGGAGAGACGAAAGACTTTTAAATGTTCTGCTATGTCGTGATTGGGCAGTTAAGGGATGGACCGACAGCTGATTGGTGAGGGAGGTGCTCTCTATTAATCACCTGGCCAGAGTGGCAGGTTAAAGAGAGGGAGAGCAAGGGAGCGAGAGAGAGTGAGGGTGAAGAGGGAGAGACGGATAGAGAGATAATTGGTGAATGACGTGCTTTAAACAATGATGAAGAGCAGAGTCTTCCTGATTGGCCTTACACTAAGAGCTTCATATATATATATATACTTCACTGCTGAGAGGGAAAGAAGAGGCAGCCCAGTTCACAAAGAAAGAGTCAGTCTGAAACTTCAGAACGGTGAACTGCATGTTCAAAAGAAAAGAAAAGAAGAAATTACAATGTGTTTTTATGTGTTTACATGAGATAAGCGTATTATTCTTATTTTGAGTAAGAAGGGAGCCAGAGCAGCATGCTGCTTCTCAGATTGGTAAATGAGAATCTGCAGTGGCCCCCTGGTTTGGTTTTGTTCAGTGGTTTTTTCCCCTCTTGTCTCATAGTAGGGAGCCACTAAGGAACGGGTCTCTGATTGTTCTGTGGTTTTAATCCCCCAAAGTTATGTAGCCTAGCACGATTCCACACCGTGCTTCAGTGCTTCAACACACATGAATGAACAGCTGATTGTACTCCAACTTTCAGACAGATCTAAGCACAGGCCCTAGACAGGGGAAAGAGCAGGAAGGAAAGCTTGCACTGTTCCAGCTGCTGCTGTAGGTGCTGGACATGGTGCATGGCCTAATTTATCCTGCTAATGAGTAATGAGAGCTCACAAAGGATGGAATGACATGAAAGGTGTCGCTTGGAATAATTAACCTGCAGAGAATTCTGCTGTTATGTAGCTCACTCAGTGTTTATGTTGTGATATGTCATGAATGTGAGGAGCGACGCTCCTGATTGGCTGCACATTGAGGGTGCAAAACACATTTTTTAACAATGTTCACTAATATGTGTTTCTAAAAACATTTTAGACATTTGAAAAACATGCTTGTTTTCATTAAGGATGATGTTTCCAGAGAGAGAGAATGAAAATGTACCTACTCCAGTCATTTGAAAAAGTAGCTGAAACGACTGCGCTAATGTTAGCAGCAGCTGTTGAACGTGATAAACAGAGTTAGCAGGATCAAGATGGTTTTCTTTTAACCTAGCCAGGCAATTAGATCAATTTAAAATAAAGTGTCAACCTCTAGGCCTAAAAGTCTAAATGAACCAACACTGCATTTTTTAACCAGCATGCCTCTTTATTATGATGACAGTTTTATATTTTCCATATATTTCAATGGCAGCATCTGTTTTTTACTGCACAAAGTCTCTCAAACATTCAACTGTCTGAAAAAGTGTCTGTTGATGCGTCAAACACCCACTTTAATATAAATAAGAGTCAAGGCTGACGCATAAAGCCTGCAATATCAACAGAGAAAGTTCATATCCACATGAAGGAATCAAATGACTCTTGAAAGTCTTTAAACATTGCATGTACCCCAAAAAACCCCAACCTGCCTTCTTACTCAGACTTCCATGATCTGCTGACATCAGGCAATGTGATCATATGTCCATTACCATAAATGTAACCATGCGTCATATGTGGAGAATGTGTTATCAACCCGTTTAAGGACATGATATATTTATGTTCTGTCTGCTTTTGTGGATGGTTCTGATTCTCTCTTTTGACTTATCTAAATGTCTCTTTTTCCAAGGACTTGGCTTTATACCTCTTTGAAAACACTTCTCGAAGCTCTGTGTTGCTTCACTTCTCATACGTTTTATTAAAAGCCATCTTTTGTTCAGTCCACCTGCCCTTGTGTTCTATGTCTGCAGCAGGAAATAGTTCAAATAAGTTCACAAAAAAAAGAAGTAGGTCTTTACATCTTTACACCATCTGCACACCCACAGGAAAAAGACAGATGTGCTATCCACACATTAATGGCCTTATATTACAGGTTATTTCATGCCATGATGACAACTAAGGGTAAATTGACCATATTCTCCTTTCTCTCTGTGTGTTTCTTAACAGTTTCTGCAGCTATAGCTGATATCATTTCACAAATATGCAAAGGTGTAAAGGTACAGCGAGCCATATAATCATATCAGAAGGCCGTTTGCCGAGTGAAAAGCCAGCCGTTATAGAGACAGGCACGACACCATAATCTCAGAAACATGGGGGTGTTGAGTGATGTTGCAAAACTTCATATTAGGTATGCGTCACCGAATGTTTCCTCAAGGGGCAATTGTCAGGTCTGTCTCGCTAATATTGTATGGACTTGACCTTGCTACATAAGATCATGAATTGATGGTAATCCCTCATGTTGTTTAAGGAAGCTTCCACACCTCTAGGCTAGAGACACTTTTAAAAAAACACTAAAACAACCAGACTGGTTTTTCAGCAGACACCCCTAAACAATAAGCTGGGGGACATTCTCACCGTTCGGTATAAATGGATGTTTCTTTATGTGAAAAGAACCATACTATGGGCTCTAGGTTGACAAATAATTGGAGTGATTCAGAAATAACTAAAAAGACAACCTACTTATGTGCATGAATTACGAAATAGTCCAACAGATAAGGTGTCAGCAGCAGAAGAGATTCAAGGAAGAGTCTCTTCCCCAGAGTCTTTGGGCCATATTTACAGTAAGAAGGCAGCTTTAAGATGTTGTTCCTTGTTTACAAAATGTGCACTCTTAGTATGCTGCCACTCAATCAGAGGTGTGCTGTTATTATTGGTGCCTAGTGCGCTATAAACGTTTCTCAAAGGAAACCTGTCACTGCAGACAGCGACTACACCAGCTATCCCTACCTGGTACCAGGCAGCTCAGCAACCCCTCTCATTCTTGAGACATAATCTAATATGTAACTGATGTTTTTCTCAGTTTTTGGAATGCACAGAGCTTCTTCTGGCACTAGCATTGGTGCTCAAATCAGGACACTGTATCAGAAAAACAAATCAATACTCAATCCACACGAGCAAGTGTTGTTTTCAAAATGGAATCAAAGTCAGTGAACACCTTGAATGCTCTTGCCAAAAAAATCTCAAGAGCAAAGCTTTTGCTCTGTCTTATCAATTGTGTCTTCTTACACTTGCCAAGTTCAGCCTTGGCTAGTTAGTAGGTGTGCTGGTGTTTTCCCCCAGACACACACACACACTGGCTTGCCGTCAGAGGCCCTGTTTCCAATGAGGTGCATTTCAATGAAATTTCGGATGCAGAGTGTTTCCTGTAGGGAGAGCAGAGGCAGGCAGTAATTACCTGAAGCTCTTCAAACACTGCTGTGGGGAACACATAAGAAAGTTGCATATGTACACAAACACACACACACTGCCTCTACTGAGTGCTTCATGTAATGAAAGACTGCACAGGATGTTCACCAAGCTGCATGATACGATATGTTTGTATCTCCCACTCATCAGACATTAACAGTGTGTTTGTGTGTTTCCAGAAATTATGAACACAGTAGTGATCTTTCGTGGTTATAACAGAAGACAAAGTAAAACTGTGCACCTCCTCTCAGACTCCACCTGCAGGCTCAGTCAACAGTCAGTCTTAGAAAGTGCTTCTTGTCACTTCACACTCCCTGCTTTGCAGAGTTTATTCATGTGGGAAGTAACAAAGGCATACTATCTACTGTACATATAAACAACAGCAGTGTCAGCTGGAGGTAACCTACTTAAACTCACACACTTTTGTTTACCTCTGCTCACCTTAAAAACAACCTAGATTGGGTGCGCTGAGCTTTATAAGAAAAAGAAAAAAGTCCCCACATACACCTCTTCACCCAGTGTGAAACTGTGCATAGGGTGTCACAAGTCTACTGGAATTACAGGACAGCGATGGGTTTTGAAGAATGGAATAGAGTGGTTCAGAGAAGGTGGGCAAGAACCACAGGACCAGAATAATAAAGACAAACTGAGAATGTGGTGAGCATGACAGCGTGTGGAATAAGGCAGCAGGACAAAGCCATATGTCAGCAAACACAGAGGCTTTAGTTTGTTTAGTTGATTCAATCTTTGTATTTTTAAGACTGTTACCAGATGTAAATGAGTGAATAAAGGTATTTATTTTGTATATGTTTGATGTAGTAGCATGTATACTGTCAGTGTGACACTGTCAGTGTAAGACTGGCTTCTTGGGTCTCAAACCTGCGGCTGAGTTCTTGATGTGCCAGCCTGAGATATTTATTTTATTTTATACTTTAACTCTATGCTATGTTTTCACTTCATGAGTTCATGAATCTGAACATTGATCCTTTCAGGGTCTGGATCAGAGTTCTTCTGCAGCCTCTCCATCTTCCTCTTTGTCAGCTTGTCCATGTTGATGTAGCTCTCCTTCCCTCTTCTGTCCCTGCCTCTGGACTCCTGTGTCATGCAGCTCTCGGGCCAGCTGCAGGACTTATGGCCTGGTGAGGTGTATCAGTGACCCCCCTGTGCACCTTCTCCTGCAGACCTCTGATCTGTCTGTGTAGTTGTTTACTGTGGACCTGTAGACCTCCTGGTCTGCTTCATCTTCCTCTTGTCTCTGCTCAACTCTCCTGTTGTTGAACATTGCTTGATTGTCCATTTCTTAGCTGGTTTGTTGTGTTGGTTTAAGTGTTAATGTGTGAACGTTGTATCAGTGTGTATCAGTGTGTATCGGTGTGTATCGGCGTGTATCAGTGTGTATCGGTGGTCTCTTTGATTGTTTCCTTTACAGTGTTACCTGCTGCTACAATGAAAGGCTGTGATACCTTTTTGTCTTATTGTCCCATATGAGGTCACATGAGTCTGGTTGCTATGGTCACCATCTGTAAATTGTAATTGAAATATTGAATTAATATCAAATAATAAAAATGATAAAAGTATGAAAATATAATATTATATATTATATTATAAAAGTATAGCACACACACATATTTACTGAGCACAATGCAAACGTAGCTCCTGGACCAAACACTAAGAATTCATGATGCTCCCCTTGTGGTTGATTTGCAATAGTAAGAGCAGCAGAGTGCTCCACAGCCAATAAATCAGTCCTTGGAATCTAATGGAGAGATTATTGCTTCCAGCACAAACTGTATTTCCAATTTATGTTGTTTTACACTCAGCAAAATAGAACTTTGGTTTGGTTTATGGAGGGACTATGGGGACTATTAATTCACCTTTAATGGAGCGTCTCTGTAAATGACAACTTTACTGAAAATATGTACCATTATATTGTAAAACAGATCCTTCAGTAGCTTTAGGAAAGAAATTAAACTGTTAAGGTAATCTACTTTTTTTAAAAAAGAGATTCTGCTGTATGCTGTATAGTGCCCATGCAGTAAACAGTAGTTATAAAACAAGTTTGATTGCTGCAGCTGAATCATTGCTTTGAATGCTGATGTGAAGCATTGCTCTGAATTGCTGGAGAATCAGAGCAATTCAGAGCTGTGTATGCCTCTGTGTGTCAGCCTGTCACCATGGTAACAGGAGACCTCAAAAACCACTCCAACTTTGAGAGCCTGGCGTGCGGAAACTATTCAGAATTAGAAAATTCTGAATACAAGTTTGATAGAGCAGCATCTAATGAGCGTTTTAAGACAAAATGGAGTCTGTAGCGTGAAATTTGTAGGAGGAGATACATTTGGCAGATAACCCTCGTTGAAGGGCTCTCTCATAGACTCCCATGTTAAAAATGACAATGAAATTGCTTAATATTTGAAAAATTATAATTTTTTAAAGAAAAACTTGAAGTTGACCTGGAATGTCCTCTGTGAGATGAACATTTTGATAGTTGAATGGCTGAAATTGGTCAATGTATGCTGAAGATACGCTGTGCCAAAAAACGTACGTTTGCTTGCAGCAATCAAACTAAAAAAAGAAAAGAAAAAAGAGACTTGATTGCATGACAAGTGTCATCACAAATCAGCTTGTAGGTTTTATTTTGAAAGTGCAAACTTTTCCTTGGTACCACCTCCTAAACCGTGTTGTGTAACTACATCAGGTTTCTGTGACAGTAATTCTTCTTCTCCTTTAAAACCCCTAAAATTAGGCTGTCACACTGCTGGATTCACATCATCATCTGTTAATTCCATCTATTCATTCTGACACAGTAAAGTTACAGCTTCATTCAGGTGTAGCCCTTTCCTGCCTCTCTCTCTAAAAATCCTGTCCTCATATTTATGTGCCACTAGTCACCACTTCTACAGAGAAGTGATCAGGGTGCTCATTGGGACGTGAGCCGAAGGAGAAAGATAGATGGCTGTACAACCCTTCCTTTATTTGGACCAGGTGCAGGGAGAGACATTCTTTGTTACCGCTTGGCTTTATGAATGAGGTTAGATCGGCATAGATTCAAATTAATTAAATGAAAATCGAACCTATTTTAATTTTCTGCAGAATGTTGGACGAGGTTGAAGGAGCAGATTATTTTTTCCCCTTGTTGTGCTTATCACCTGAATGAGTTCTTTCAAGCAGATCTGCCAGGTACCTCGGCTAAGGAGCTGACAGTGGAATATGGTGTTATCCATTAGAGTGATAAGAGCTTATTAGTGTAAGGGCAGACAGGGCAAAGCATGATGGGGGGGAGAGGAAAAAAAAGACATTCCTGTGTGAATGTCTTCTAGAAACAACACCCGGGTAATAATATTTTGAGAGAAGGATCATTGACGAACGGATGAGACAGTGACTCACACTTCTTGTCGTAAATCAGCGTGAACTTTCAGACCCGCTGTGATGATTTCAGCTTTATGAAGCATTGCTTTTCATTATTGCACAGAAGATATAGGCCTGCTTTAGAAAAACACATACTAATGCGATGATGAATGAAACTGATGATTAAAGATGAGAGCCAGAGAGACATTAGGACAGACTGAGAGGGCTGCAGCAGGTAAAAGACAGACGATGTGAAGGCTGGGTAACTGAGTTCAGTTTGAAACTCTCTTCTCGTCCTCTCATTCTTTTCATCACAGTTGTGCAAAAAGAGTCGCGGATTAGTTTACATTTTTTTACAAGAAATCGTCTTCGTGTTCGATGATTATAAGGTATAATTGTATGTCACCAATACTGAATGTGATGTATTATCTTTAATGTAATTGTTCAATCTGATAGATCAATATGGTATTTAAAAAAAAAACATTGCCATGAAAAACAGACACTGTTCTGTTCACCAGAGAGGACCACATCCAATACCAATATAGTCCCCGCAAAATCTTGAATACTCAAATCTGATTGGTCAATGATTCTGGGGTCTGTTAGTTCGAAAAAGTCAAACTATTTCAAAGTGTAACAGGCTGTTCATAAGGACACTGCTCTGATCAGTACCACATCTAAAATGCTGAAAGAATTAATCCAACATTGTGCAAAATTATTATTTTTTTAAGCTGTGTAATAAGTGGGATTATACACAGTGATCCTTTTGTTATGACACTTTTATCACAGACAGGGTCATATACAATCAGAGGTAATCCAGCAATGATACAGATCAACGTCACTGGTGTTCTCTAATGAGAAAGAAGGAAAAGTATCACTGTCAGTGAGGTAAGTGATGAGCAAAGCCAATTTCCAGGCAAAGAGTATACAGCAATAAAATATGTACTGACTTATAGGTTTCTATAGTTTGACAGAGCACAAGCAAGAATGGGGGAGATCTGTGCTGTGGATGCATGAAAACAACCTGCTGTCATGAAGCTGCTATATAGGACAATGACGTAAAATTCATTCGCATGTAAAAGTCACAACAAACCCTTTATGACCACACAAATCCATTTGTGATCTGTATCCACACACACACACACACACACCTATGTTGTTACATCCTGTGCCAGTAAGGCGGTATGTGAGTTAATGAGCCAACTAGGTTTACTGTCTAAGCACACACACAGCTGGATGTGTAATGTGCCAGATGCCATTGGCTGAACAAACAGCGGGTTGAATCGGAAGGGAACCAACTTTAGCTCAGCAGCATTAGTGTAATTGATGGCACCCATTCAGTCCAAAACTATATTTGAACACGGGCTTTTCCAAAGGCCCCTGTGTGCACCGCGGGCCCTCAGAATGTGACAAATCAATACCACCGATCACACAGGCATACTGTGGAGTGCTGTGAGTGGGTTATTGAAAGCATATTAGAGCATATTTTTCTCCTTTTAACTGTGATTTCAGCTCAATTTAACTTATATTGAAAGCAAGGCCTAACAAACAGCACATCTGAGGAGCTGGTTTTTTTAGTGTAGTAGCTGTAATTTCAGGCAGATTGGTGCAGTGAAGCCAAAAAATTATATAGTAGGGCTGAATATTATGGACTTCCTATAAACACCCTCTACCCATAGCAACACCAGGGCTAATACATAAGTCTGACATCAACACACCATCTTATGTATGTGTAATAAGATAATAAAAGTGTAAATAAAAGTAGCATTTATTCACACACTTCAGGACTTCATTAGACACAGACTGCCTGATTCCATTAAATACTTGAACTAAACTTCACAGCAAGCTGCTCCATATTCATCCTGACATTTAACAACGTTTGAAAGTAATTACTAAATAATCTAACTAAGCACTTCATTTGAAATAAGCCCTGCAATTAAATGAGCCACGGCCATGGTGTCAATTGGAAATCTATAAAGTGATCTTATTATTATCTCCTTAGCACAGGTGGAATTCTGGGGAATGTAGTTCCAACAGTTTCACCGATTCTTATTCCACAGTTATTGTTAATAAGAGGATCATTAAAAGCTTGCTGAATGGGATATTATATTTCTTTTACTACGAGCACGCGCCCATCTTCAATCAGTGTTAATGAGAGTTTGATAGACTGGGATATTTAGCAGCAAGGTCAAACTCATGTGCGAGAAATAAATACGCTCATTAGAGAAAGTTGGATTTCTGTGATGATGGATATTTGGTGCATGCTTGTGTCTTTTTTGTAGCAGGTGGTTATGATTTACATTTGAAGGAACTGCTCTGAAAGAGCATCTACAATGTCAAAGTAAGGAGGAGGAATACAGAAAAAACAGGAGAGCTAAAGAGTGGAGTTCTTTTTAAGAGGAGAGGAGGAAAGAAATGGAAGGACGCAGACACGAACAAAGAGCTGAAATGATTTGTAGAAATAGACGATGGACGAGTAAATAGATTGATGGATGGTAAACAACGCTCCGGGTCATGATGATGCAGCTGTGAGCTGTGCTCCTGTTCACCTGTCATTACCACACACACACACACACACACACGCACACACACACACACATGCAGCATCACAGTTTCTCTTCTGTAGCACTTCACACATAGAAATCTGTGACATTGTGAGGCACAGACATGTGAAGGGTGGATATAAAAGAAAATAAGGAAACATGGAATATAAATATCTATCATCTAAATACTCGTTATATGATCTAAAGGGGCAAATCTGAGTCAGTGGATGGAATGTTGGAACTGTGAGTGTGGAAACATGAACATTTTCAGGACTCTTTCCACAGGTCTGTCCACTGTTGTGTGCCAGTGTGAGGCTGCTGTCTGTGGATGCGTTCTCTCTCGCTCGCTCTCTCTCGCCTGCTCCGTCCAGGCTTCCTGTGGAGCAGGTGAGCAGAGTGCAGCTGTTTCCACTCGGCCCTTAACAGTGTGTAGTTCTAAGCTGGCTGTGGAGCTGTGGCCTGTGCCAGTGGGCCAACGTGTGAGGTTCCACTAATGCCTGTGACTCTGTACAGTAGTCGGAGGGCATTTGATTGTTCTGAGTTCTCCACATGAGAGTAGCTGACTTCAAGTCAAAAGATTTTTCTGCTTATTTGCTGCACCATTGGCTGCTGTTGAGTTACTTTTATGTTGTTTTTTTTGTTTTTTTTCAATAAATGAAACTGCACTGTCCTTGCTTCTGCCTCCTGACCTCTTATCCAGCCTTAGTTTCATTCATTCTTACTCTCCATCATCATCCCCTGGACAAAGCAGAGAGCGTAACAGCAACAAAACGTCAGAATACATTGATTGATTAATTATAGCCAATCAATAACAAACAATAATCAGCCGCAGATCAAACAGACCATTTCCATCCTTTACAGCTTATGGCAGCTTTAGACAGCAGTATACTAAAATTGCATGGTGTCTATTTACTTTTGATCACCATCATTTCAGCCATTGACCTACTTCTCTTTCCTAATGGCACTTAGGTCGTCATTAGATGTTCTTCCAGCAGAGAACTATCAGGGAATGGGAAAGGACATACAAGAGATTTAAAGCAGAGCTTGAACTGAGGATGCTACAGATAATGTCTAAATTACACCAACAGCACCTATTTTTAGAAAGAAGCTCAGATTTCACAGCATGACTGAGATGAGTTCATGAGGGACCTCATTTGTGAAAGGTGCTAACTGACAGCAGTGCTAACTGAGGACCTGGGGATCAACCAGCCATACACAAACAGGAAATCTCACCTTTTCTTCACCACAGCCTCAAACGGTGTAAATGATTTGCTGTGTCCACGTTCTAACATGATCTAGGATCTGTCTGAAAAGTGTTTTTGTAGGCATGAGGAGAAAGAATGTGTTTTGACGGTCAGAGGATAATTGAAAACGTTGCTACATGCACAAAAGGAGACTTTGAGTCAGCCTACAGTACTGAGATTATTTGTGTTTCTTCTTCATCTGTTCCTTCTTTCTCTCATCTCTTGCTTCCTTTGCATCCTATTTCAAAGACCACAGTTGCCAGGGTAACTGATATTAATCCATATAGCCATAAAATCCCGTGTTCTTTTTATTACTATTACCTCTGTGTCTTTGCACTTCTGTCTGTGTGTCCACATGTGTGCTGTTCTAAGTTTTGTCAACTTTCATCAGTGTCCAGCTTGTGTCTGCTTTCATTGTTTCTGCAGGAAAAAGATGGAAAGAATGAAATGGGAGCACACACACACACACACACACACACCTGACTTCATTATCTGCGATCAGGATGTCAGCAGCAGCAACCATGGTAACAAGAGAGAGAGAGAGACTGTTGAGAGCTACTTCACACCAACGCATCATTAATGTCATTTAACTCGCCCCTGTGTGACACTTTCTATCCCTCTCCGTCTGTTTTCCTCTCTCTCTCTCTTTCTTTCTTCCCCTCCTCTTCGCTTTTTCCCTCATCCATCTGTCTCACATTCTCTCTCTCACTCTCTCTCACCGAGTCACTTTTTCATATGCAGGCTTTTGCTGATGACTCACAACACCTGGTTACTTCCCAAATGTGTGTGTGTGTGTGTGTGTGTGTTTGCCAAGCCCTGTCCTGCTGCCTCATTACATCACTGCTGCACTGCACTCACTGTGAGGGCTAATTACTGCCATTTATTTCATTTTGTACATGACTAACAATAAACAGTTCAACACTCGTACAGCCGAACAAAAAGGAAAGAGGATCCTTCCATATGAAGAAACTGCAGAATGTCACATTTCAATATTTTATGCTGTTTATGCTTCTTTCCTACTGAGCTTCCTTTCTGTATTACTATATTTTATTCCGGAATTCAGTCATTTTCCCATGAATTAGTCAATCTTTTTGTGAAACTGGTCATTGATAATGATCCTATAATGATATAAAAACTTTTTTTAGCAAACAGAAATAATTGTGATGGACTCAGGTTGTGTGAGGTGCATACATTTATAGCAGGTCGGTTAATTTAAGATTAGAATTCAGATGGAGTAACAAAATCAAATGGAGTAACAGCGCCATCTGCTGGTGACAGAGGTAGCTGTCGGCAACATTATCATGAACCCATACACTGCCTTTAAGTTTAACAAATTGCTGGGGTTAAGAAATATGACTCGAAATACACAATACTAGGATACTAACAGTTAAGAACAGCTATAAAAAAACACTAAAATAAACCGAACTTCTAACATGGGTTATGCTTTTGGCTAGTTTGGGTCCGAATGAAACTTTGTAAGACTTAAAAAGCATGAAAAAGAAGAGCCCTAGAGAATGTTCTAAATTTCTAAATTTCACGCTCACAACCATGCGCAGTTACTCCAGGTATCCCACAAGGCTCAGTAAATTTACGGTCCATTTAAAACAGGGCTGGCCATTTAGGGGCCTCGTACAGTCCACCTGTGGTTTTAAGTCTGCTAGTCCAGAGCTATTGAGGTAATATGTGTGTCTGAAATAAATTCACTAGCTGTTTTTTTTTTTTACAGAAACAGCTTCAAAAGTGATCAGCTGTTGGTGATTTAGGTTTAGACATCTCCAAAAACACTGTATGAGCTGTGATATTACAGCAAGTCAAACGGCTGCCTGCCTGTTACAGAATCCTTCCATGAGATTGTCCGTTCACAGAAAAAGCAAAAGCAGTCAATATTGGAAAAGTTTAATGTTTTAAATTTATAAAAATGTATAAATAGTACAAAATAGAAAAATGTACAAATGTTTGTATGTCTTTGAATCATTGACTTTGTGGTTTAGTTCGGTTTGTATCCCGGTGCTGAGGTCACGGTTTTCGGTTCAGTTTACATCGTTGTGATTTTTTCCTACTTTTAACAGGATACATGAAAATATCAGCGACCAATATAGAGCATAATTATCAGTAAATTAAGAATGGGTTATTAAATTGTGTTGCTGCTGTTGCCCCTCTGAAGTTTCCATTCTATGTCTGCTTGTGCTGAGACGATGAGATGACGTGACCAACGGGAGCTTTGCACACGACTGGACGCAAAGTGGTGTGGGTCTCCTCTCTGCTCTGACCGCAGCTAAGACTGCTGCATGAAGTCACCTAGATTTGTTGCTAGTTGCTTTTGATTTACAGAATATTTAGAGATATTGGGCAAGCTGGTGACACTCGGCTCCCATGCTTGATTGACTTTATACACTGATGGATGACGTGGTTCCATGTATGCCCATCGTACAAAAGTGAGGCAAAAACATCTCGCTCACAGGCGTCGCATGTTCGAAAAAGCTGCAGTAGAGGGTAGCTGGAAGCAGGGTTTATGACCTATACTGCAGCCAGCCACCAGGGGCAGTCTAGATGTTTTTCCTCACTTAGGAATCCGGTGTTCTTTATAGTAGTACATAATAGTTACATGTTACAAACTTTATTCAGCAGTGGAGAATTTGACATTGCTCCTTCTAGATAACAATACGAAAAATCAACAAAACAATTTTTACAGTATGTTTGTAGATGTTGGTCATTCCATGGGCTGCTCCTGTCTTTCTTTGAACTCATTAACTCTTGCCTGAAACAATATAAGAGAACACCAGTAAGAGTTGGAGATTTGCAAGTACGGGGAGCCTCATATTTACTGTATTCAAAGTCAGCTGACTCATCTTTCCTGCATTCTCTTGCACGTGTGGAGACCTATGTTCACATATTCTTACTTTCCAATAGCAATAGCTGTGGGATCACTGAAGATCCTCCCTAATAATTACACTAAGCTGCCATATCAGAGCAATTTTTTATTTTTGGGGGCAAAAACATGCATGCACTGAAAGATGTTCAAAAAATGGCACGTTGACAGAGAATTTTGGAGTATTACCACCACATTATTAACAGTATTTGTAATATTAACACAATAGTGTTAGACTGGTCAGCTACTGACTTGCTTTTTTTCTCTTTCATTATCGTAACTATCCCAATATATACTTTAAATTCAATACTTCTTTTATTGGTGCTATGCACTGAATCTGTTAACTCCTGCAGACAAAACATGATCTGGTCTAAGAAAGACCCAGACCAAATTCCCTGTAGTTGTCTCAGTGAGGCTTTAGATTAACACAACAACAGTGTGGCTCAGCACCGACAACCATAGACAATCAAGGTCAGATGACTAGCTTACAAAACAGGCGTTCAGGTTTACCTGAAAGGTGTCAAGGACGTGTTCACAAACATCAGTGAGCTCATTTAAGCCCCTACGCAGGATCTCTGCGGCTGGAACTCCTCCTGAAACAATGATAAAAACAATAGATCCAGCGCATTCCAACCATCTCTTGGTCTCATTTCCCATAAGGAGTTTTTGTCATGGATTGCCCTCCACATTCATTTGACCTGAACTTCTCAGAGCCAAACAGTACTGACTTCACAAGCGGCTCTGTGAAACACTGTCATGCTGGAATCACACATCAGATCATGCACAAAGGTTGTAATGAAGAATTCTGCATTAAATTCAACATAAAACGTCTTCATTAGCAGTATAAGCTTTATGACCTTATTCTGTGCAATAATATGAGAAATGTTTGCACTGGCAACTAATTTCCATTGGTTTTTCTTGACTGCTACCAAGTGATGCATTGATAGCAATTGACAGCAAAGCAGATTTTTAGATTAGGATATCATACTTTAATTGTAAACACAAAAAAACAAACCTCGTGTCTGAATGCGAAAGTTGATCTTGCTCTCGGACGGATGTGTGATGGTGTAGCCACAAAACTCCACATCCTCACTGAAAAACAGGAACATGGTCTAAAGTGAGATTTGGGATCATAAGGTTACTCTTGATGATCAAAATGGTCCGAATGATTTCTATGAGCTGTGCAGGAGAAAACCTCTCTCCCAGCTGGATTCTACCACAAATGGCACAAATTAGGCTTTAGTCATACTCTTCAAAATCAGAATCAGAATTCATTTATTTATCCCAGAGGGGAAATTCTTTTTTTGTTAGAGACATAATCAAAGAACTCTAGATGGCATGTAGCTGAAATATATAATAAATATTTAAGTAGCATCTCAATCCCTGAGTTTTATGTAAAACATGATTGAAGTCAAAATAGTCAACTTAAGCAGTTCAAACCTCCGGTTAGCTGTAATCACTTACTTCTTCATGATCATATATCTGAGTGAGTTTCCTAATGTATGGTCTTCATCATGCAGCACGAATGTCACACAGCCTTCATCAGCTCCATCAGCTTGGACCTGGAAAACAAAAAGGGAAACAGCAAATAAAACATAAACAACTCAAACTGAGTAATATGTGCAATGAGTCTCTCTTGTAGTCTTTGTGGACACTTGCTAAATTACCAAAAAACTATATACATTACTAATACAGTAGGCTTGTGCAAAATCGTATCGTGTGCAATTAATCGTCAGAAAAACTGTCACCGATTAATATTTGCCACTTATCTCCTCCTAACAGAGGTTCAACGTCTGTCACCATAAGCCGGAGCCCGAAGAAAGCCGAAGAAAGCGCGACGAGGCCACAACACCGGCTACAGCTGTAGTGTATAGTGCCGCGCATGCGTACGCGACATGCGTTAGGCGTGAAGCGTGGAGCATTGGTTGTTGCCACAGTAACTGGGTGTTTGTTGTTATTAAAAGAATAAACTCCGACTGGAGAAGCTGCCTCCTGATCTTTGTTTATTGACTCCACAGCAAGATACGATAACGTTACAACAGCGAAGTCTCCTCCAGCAGATACTGGAAAGAATTCCACTCAGCCGAGAATCCACAATACCTTCAGTCATTGTGCTCCTTACGACCAAAGTAAGCACTGGAAGAACGTAACGCAGGTTGATTTGCACACACATACATTTAAATGTGGAATTATTTATAACTAAAGTTGCTATCGGATTGTAAAGAGAAGTTACACTAATTTAACAAAAAGTGCTTCAGAATGAAATCTCCTACCCTACCTTTAATTTGCACAGACACATTTTTTTAACTTCAAATCACTTTTTTCTGAACTTATTTGTCCGTGTTAATCTTAATGTTGACATGCACTGCTCTGTGACCTTAAGATAAGAACATCTGAAGGACAAAGTTACTTTAAATGTTTGCTTCATTATTATGTTGAAGCAGTTTGTGCATCTGTTATCAATATATATTTCAAACATGGTTGGTGCCTAAACACTACTCACCAGCTTAGCCTGTTAGAATGAAGGAGTTAACTTGACTGATGATTTGTCTGTATCATTTTAGAACAATGTGGCGATTTAGAGTCAAAAACATGTAATAGTCATCAATTAATCTTCAAATTAATCGTTATCGGCTAAATGCCACAATTAATCGTGATTAAGTTTTTTGCCAATATCGCCCAACCCTATAATACATTGGATACACCTCACAGAGGGACACTGACAGCAGTGTCTACACAGCATATTGATGGCAGCATTCTGCCACCCAGTGGACACACCATTAGCTAGCCGTGTACTGAGAATGAAACGAGTAAATAAAGGCCAAACATGCATTACATGTTAACTTAACCCTCATGCGTTGTTCGGGACATTTTTGTCCTCTGAGAGAAATTTTTCTGTTTATTTTGGCCATAACTTTGTCAATATGTGGACAAATTGAATCATTTTTCCTCAATAAGCTTAATTTTACATAAATTTTGTTAATATGATTTTAAAATTTTTCATAGGTCAACGGTACACTGTGGGCAAATTTTACCCCCTAATGTGTTGTTCGGGGACAAAAACGTCCCCTAACTTTAACGGTTTTAAAAATATATTAGATAAATATTTTTTTGAAATTTTTTTGCATAGACCTTTTAATTAACTTCAGTTCTAATCAACAGTAGTGAAAAAATCATTTTCCCCCAGGATTTTAACCCTTTAATCACCAATTTTATAAGGGGTGGTGCTGAAAATTGAAAAAAAAACACACAAAATGGCTCATTTTTAATAGAAAAGGTGAATGTGGACTGGATTCTTTTTAACCTTTATTACAGTCTTGGTCATGTCAAACATCAGTAAAAAAAATGACTTTATTGCATTATTAGTTTTTGCACAGCACTGGATTTTCTTTTTTTCTCCCATTTTGTCCCATAGACTTACATTATAAACACACTTTTTTTGACTGCACAGCCATGGCACTAAATAATCATGCATTCTTGATTGTTGGTGGTTTACCCTGTTGGTAGGAGGTAACATTTGTGATTTTTACAGTTAACAACTTAATTACCATATTAACCCTTTACCTGCAGGCCTGTGCTCATGTACTGTAGTTTCTGGCTTAAGTATATGGAGTTATAGGGAGTATTTTAGCACATAATTGTGTGTCTACACACTGTGTGTGTATGTTAGAGAGGAAGAGAGCCATTTGCACACTGTCAGGGAAGGAAAGTCAGGAAAATAAAGTTACTAAGTAAGTGAAGTGTACCTAATTCAGACGTACAACGGCAATGCCGTTTTAGCTTTCGGAAAACACGTCCTCCAGTAGAGTGACTTTACTTTTAGGTTAGTGTCTCAGTTGAGATCACTGAATTAGTCTAAGTGAGGTCTAAGTGCCCCTTTTCCATGGTGTGTTGCGCTCCACACGACCATACGTACATGTGCATGTTACTAAATAGACACCATAGATAGATAACTTGATAACATAATAAATAATCATTGACTAACCAAATCTAATCTACAGTTTAGTCCCCTACTAAAATTAGTATTAAAAGTAGTTTAGTAAAGTAAAGTAAAGTAAATTTGTTGCAGCCCTAAAAGTAAGTGCCGGGCCCTTTGATGCTGAGAGGTTCAGACTAAACAAAACAAAAACACTAGTGGACTTGCATGCATCCTCCTGGTCATTTAATGGTGACAAGAGCAGCAAGCCGCATGAAGAGAGGATTCACCTGTGCATGAGTGAAGGATTCACTTGTGAACGAATGAAGGATTCGCTTGTGAACAAGTGACGGATCTACTTGTGCAGCCTTCACAGCTTCACAGCCTGGCCCTTCATAGAGCCAGGCTGCACAATCATTTCCAGAGATTGTGCACAAGTGAATCCTCTCTTCATGTTGCTTTCTGCTCTTCTCACCATCAAATGACCACAAGGTCACATGTAAGACCACTTGCCTTTTTGTTTTGTTTAGTCTGCACCTGTAGACATCAAAGGGCCACACGTGCATAGCAACACTTTCTTTGTTTTTGTTTACTATGAAGACTCTGTGGTTGTGTGTACTCACAGACAACAAGATCAGTGTGCAAATGGCTCTCTTCCTCTCTAACATACACACACAGTGTGTAGACACACAATTATGTGCTAAAATACTCCCTATAACTCCATATACAAGCCAGAAACTACACTACATGAGCACAGGCCTGCAGGTAAAGGGTTAATATGGTAATTAAGTTGTTAACTGTAAAAATCACAAATGTTACCTCCTACCAACAGGGTAAACCACCAACAATCAAGAATGCATGATTATGTAGTGCCATGGCTGTGCAGTCAAAAAAAGTGTGTTTATAATGTAAGTCTATGGGACAAAATGGGAGAAAAAAAGAAAATCCAGTGCTGTGCAAAAACTAATAATGCAATAAAGTCAATTTTTTTACTGATGTTTGACATGACCAAGACTGTAATAAAGGTTCAAAAGAATCCAGTCCACATTCACCTTTTCTATTAAAAATGAGCCATTTTGTGTTTTTTTTTTTCAATTTTCAGCACCACCCCTCATAAAATTGGTGATTAAAGGGTTAAAATCCTGGGGGGAAATGATTTTTTCACTACTGTTGATTAGAACTGAAGTTAATTAAAAGGTCTATGCAAAAAAATTTCAAAAAAATATTTATCTAA
This sequence comes from Parambassis ranga, assembly GCF_900634625.1. Taxonomy (NCBI): domain Eukaryota; kingdom Metazoa; phylum Chordata; class Actinopteri; family Ambassidae; genus Parambassis; species Parambassis ranga. Next base: position 5,027,311 of record NC_041031.1, read on the forward strand.
TATATTTTTAAAACCGTTAAAGTTAGGGGACGTTTTTGCCCCCGAACAACACATTAGGGTAGTGTTTGCGAACAATGCATGAGGGTTAATGCAGTATACGTCATGCTTATTTTACACAATCCCCTTATGCATACGACCGCTTTTAGCGTAGTTTATTCAGACGGAGCTCTCTCTCGCTGCTAGCTACTGTGGCTAGCCACGTGAATAGCATACAGGCAGGAGATGTGCTACTATTAGCTTCTTTTATCGCATAAGATTCTTCCGACAAAATTGTACAATGAAAAACACATGTTGCTGTGTGTGCAATAAAAACACGAAGCATGTCCACCTCTCACCATTTCTAGAATAGGTTTCTTTTCTCCTTCTCCAGCCATGCTGTACGTTCTCACCAGGTCCAGTCAATGCAGTCCTGTTGGGTTTCAGTCCTCAGCGCTGTCTGACAGGCTACAAGGAAAGGCATTCCATTTTAACCCGTAAATTGTGTTTGTTTCCGCTTTTGTCTAACAGCAGAGTTAAATTACACCAGTAAGATTAAGTAATATGGTAAAGAAACCTGCGTACTAGTCTCATTTAATATTTTGATTGGATGAACAGTAATGAGTGAGTAGAAATATAATATTTATTATTATAGATTTATATAATCTCATGATAGCATGTGTACAAATACACGCTTTAACGTGTCATTACATAACATATTTAGTCTACGAAACACATTTTATTTTGTATGTTTGGCGTGAAAGCTATCGACGGACAGTACGCAAGTCACCTGCAAGTCACCTGCAAGCCCAACCAAAGGGGCAAAACAACACCTCTATGACAGCTCGTCCCAACGTCACTGTAACGAGACGTCTGTATGAAAACATCTGACGATTTAACTACGTAATAAGTCATTGAAAAAATGTAGTTCTTAACGCGAAACAATTGAACTGAGTGGGTAGGACAACGACTGTGGTAAAAACTACATTACCCAGCAGGAAAGAGATTTCTTTTCCGGTCTGGAGGATTTGCATAGCAGAAGTCACTCGAAAGGGATTAGCTAGCTTGCTAGCTGCTGAAACCTCTTTAGATGTAGACATTTGCGTTTAATGACCTACTCTGAACATCGCTGATATATAGAGGTATTGAATTTGTCATTTACTATCACCGCTAAGCCCATAAGCTTAGTAGCTAGAGACCTTAACCGATATTGTATTAAACGGCTATCCGGCTCCCTAACGCGGATGTACATTGGTCAACAACATTAGCTTGCTTGTTGTTACCAGCTCGTTAACCTGGCTTTCGTTTTCGTCCATCATCATCGTTTTCATTCGTGACAACTGAATGTACGTGATAATTAGCTTAGTGGCTACTAATGTTAGAATTGAGCTTTCTTATTTATACACATAGATAAAGGTTGTCCTCATATAGCTGCAATGTTTCTCTCCCATATTTCACAATAATCCTCCCTTGCCCCAGCTATTTTGCTGCTTCTACCTGTAACAACTCTCTGTTTTTGTTCTTGTGCTTTCAGCGAGCGATAGAGCTGAAAACCCAGCTGTTGCCATGGCAATTCTTTTTGCTGTGGTGGCCCGTGGAACCACTATTTTGGCCAAACATGCATGGTGTGGCGGGAATTTCCTGGAAGTTACTGAACAGATATTAGCCAAAATCCCCTCTGAGAATAACAAGTTGACCTACAGTCACGGCAGGTAGGAGTCATAACATCACCCGTGTATGCAGTGGCTGCATCTATGTAATGTTTTCTCATATTAGCATAACCTTTGGCTATTGACACTAGGGATGTGATCTGATAAATATATTAAATAATAATACAAAGTATACAGCTGTATAAAATATGTCTCACCTGTTGATCAATCAACCTATCTTTTTCTTTAGCTATCTCTTCCACTACATCTGCCATGACAGAATTATATACCTATGCATCACTGATGATGTAAGTATCTTTTAAAATATTTATTTGGCTGCTGTTAACGTAACAGTAGATATATAGATACATTGTGCACTAGATTTTTTAATTTGTATTTATATAATTTCACAAATGTAATTCTTGTTAAAGGACTTTGAGAGGTCACGTGCATTCAGCTTCCTCAGTGAAGTCAAGAGGCGCTTTCAGACAACATACGGGTCACGAGCACAAACAGCCCTACCCTATGCCATGAACAGTGAGTTCTCCTCTACACTGGCAGCTCAGATGGTGAGTATGGTACAATACTGGAGCTAATTTGGAACATTTGTCGCGCAAGGGCTCAGTGACTGCTGGTTAGTTCGGTATCACATGCAGATTTGAGGATCAGAGAATACACAGATTTTCTTTGCTCTGTCTTTCTTCCTCCATCTTTATAGAAACATCACTCAGATCCAAGGGGATCAGATCGTGTTACTGAGACTCAGATGCAAGTGGACGATCTGAAAGGCATTATGGTGCGCAACATAGGTGAGCTGCTCTTTAGTTTCCTCACTGTACAGTGACGCTAATACACTTTTAATCATTTACATCGTTGAATAATAATTTAAGGACCTGTGCAGTAAACTGAATCAGATACATCTCACCAGCCTTTTGATATGAATCATTATACTGCTATGTGTTTGTGTTCATTTTACAGATTTGGTAGCTCAGAGAGGAGAAAAGCTGGAGTTGCTGATTGACAAGACAGAAAATCTAGTTGATTCAGTGAGTAACAAATGATTATTTTTCCATATGTTCTCTAATGCATCATATTCATCAGTGAGTAAATACAGTAAGTCTTGTTCACTACCTAACCACAGATACTGTGACTGATGGTATTTTTTTTCCTTTTTCTCCAGTCGGTTACCTTTAAAACCACAAGTCGTAACCTTGCACGAGCCATGTGTATGAAGAACCTCAAGCTGACTGTTGCCATTGTACTAGTGGCCCTGGTGAGTAATGACAGTCATCATGAGCTGTTGTTTTATTGACATAGAACATGCTCAAGATTACTTGATTGTTAGACCTTTGGTTTTAATAAAAATGAGACTCAGCTGTTCTGTAAAACATTCACTGTTTATTTCCTGAGGGGCTCTGGAGCACTTGATGTGTTGTTGTGTTTATATGGTTGAGTCTGTGATTATATCAACAGCTCTGCAGGAAGTAAAGTTTGTCCCTCTGCTTTCTCCAGATTGTCATTTACATTATTGTCTCTGCTGCCTGCGGAGGCCTCAGCTGGCCAACATGTGTCAAATGAGAAGAAAGGGAGATAAAGGAAAAAAGGACTTGGGGGAGAAGTGCCTGTTCACCTCTGCTTGCCAGTGGACACAAAAGGAAAGACGAGTTTCCTTGCTTTACTCCTGTAGCTTCAACATCGCTGTTAAACGCATGTTTCTCCTCCTCCTCCTCCTCCTCTTGTATCCTGCCTCCATCATCGCCACCCCATTTTGAGAGCGTGCACCTTTATTTGCCTTTTGGACTAGAAGTCATTTTTCATACCACACTAAAGGACAGCAGCCATGTGGCCTACAGCTGATGAGGAACAATAATCTTGTCGTGTTAATTTTGGTACATTTCATCCTGTCTCTTACACTTAATGACTGATGTAGCAGTGTGTGATACTGTCCTGCACCTATCTGCGGAATTACTCATTCAGACTGATGACCATAGATAGCAAAGTTTCATTTGTTATTTTCCTGCTTTACCTTTGATGTCAGCGGAGATGTGTGGGAGCTGCAAGTGTAGGCCATGTTGTCTTATAAATCCATGCAGAAGGACACGGCAGTGTGCAGTTAAACTGAGGACTAATTCAAAATTGATGCAGTATACTGATATACATTATGTTTTATCACTGAGCACAGTAGTATTCTCTAAAAATTGATGTGAGCATACAAATAAATATTGTACCTTTGACTGACATTACTGATATATAATTGTTCTTTTAACAAAAATCTGAGAATATTTATCTCCTGCCTGGGGACGTAGTCAGAGACTTCCTTTTATGTCTTTAAGGATGTTCAGTGTGTCCATATTCCTTCTTTGTTGGTAAAACGAAGCACTTTTTATATTGTACATAGATTTGCTTCCTGGCATCATATGGATTATGATCATGTAATTATTACACATCCAGGTTTAAATGAATAAAATCTGATGGTATCAAGTGGTTTATCCCGTTTTGCTCTAGTTGTACATATTGATCTCTGAGTGGCACCCCTTGTTGTTGTAGTGGTACATGCCGCTCTGCCTCTGTCTATGGCTCACATATGCCTCTATTTCGAAGCATCATGGCCCACAACACCCATCATACCACTGTCTGTCCAGTGACATATTTTCACATGTACCACAGCCCATTCACAGTAAATACTTGTGTGTTGTATCATATGAATAACACTTGCCATGCTAATGTTACAGTGAGTATGGAAAGTACTCAGACACCCTTACATTTTTCACTCTGTTATATTGCAGCTATTTGCTAAAATCATTTAATCATTCATTTTTTCCTCATTAATGTATGTTGATGAAGATTCTCAGTCATCCAGGTCATCATACGTAGAGAAGGTTGAAGCAAGGCGTCTGGACTTGTAGAGTTTTCTAGAAGACATTTTCTCCTCATCCAAGCAGCTTCATCAGTTCTGACTGTTTGGTGGGAAACATGGTTTATATGTGGTTGCAGACCTCAGTGGGTGGGTCATGTACACACAGCACCCCATATTGACAGAAAACACAGACTTGTTGACATTTGTGCAGATGTATTAAAAAGAAAAAGTGAAATATGACATGGTCCTAAGTATCAGAGCCTTTGCTGTGACTCTCATGTTGAACTCAGGTGCGTCCATTTCTCCTGATCATCCTTCAGATGGTTCTACACCTTCATCTGAGTCCAGCTGTGTTTGATGATACTGATTGGACTTGATTAGGAAAGACACACACCTGTCTGTAGAAGACTTTACAGATGAGGTTCATGAGGTCAGAGGAACTGCCTGAAGAGCTCAGAGACAGAAGGTTACAAAAACTTCTGCTGCACTTAAGGTTCCTCAGAGCACATTAAATGGAAGACCAGAAACCTTCCTAGAGCTGGCCGTCCGGCCAAACTGAGCTATCAGGGGGGAAGAGCCTTGGTGAGAGAGGTAAAGAAGAACTCAAAGATCACTGGGGCTGAGCTCCAGAGATGCAGTCGGGGGATGGGAGAAAGTTGTAGAAAGTGACCCATCGCTGCAGCCCTCCACCAGTCGGGGCTTTATGGATCACCTCCAATACAGGCCCAACAGCTGCAGGGACAGGACGACTGGTTGCAATTGAATTGAAAAATGAATGCCGCTAAATACAGGGACATCCTGGACAAAAACCTTCTGTGCTCAGGACCTCAGACTGGGCCAAAGGTTTACCTTCCAACAAGACCATGACCCTAAGCACACAGCTAAAATAACAAAGGAGTGGCTTCACAACAGCTCTGTGACTGTTCTTGAATGGCCCAGCCAGACCCCTGACCTAAACCCAATTGAGCATCTCTGGAGAGACCTAAAAATGGCTGTCCACCAACGTTTACCATCCAACCTGAGAGAACTGGAGAGAATCTGCGGAATGGTGGAGGATCCCCAAATCCAAGTTTAAAAAACTTGTTCACTTTTCCTTTTTTTTTTATAAATCTGCAAAAATGTCAACAATCTAATCAACCCAATCAAGTCCAATCAGTATCATCAAAGACAGCTGGACTCAGATGAAGGTGTAGAACCATCTGAAGGATGATCAGGAGAGATGGACGCACAAGTTCAATATGAGTGTCACAGCAAAGGCTCTGATACTTAGGACCATGTCACATTTCACTTTTTTCTTTCAATAAATCTGCAAAAATGTCAACAAGTCTGTGTGTTTCTGTCAATATGGGGTGCTGTGTGTACATTAATGAGGGAAATGATTTTAGCAAATGGCTGCAATATAACAAAGAGGGAAAAATTTAAGGAGGTCTGAATACTTTCCGTACCAACTGTAGCCTACACCACAAATCAGCCATTTCATGCTATGAAGTTGCAGAACTTGTCAATGGAAAACAGGTGTGGGGCGGTGGATGGCTCTAACCCTGGGTTCTTGTTGCAGTGGTATATACCAACCTCTGAGTGGCATCTCTGGTTGTTGTGGTGACACAGGGTTCACATCCACCCTGTGTCACCACAACAACCAGAGATGCCACTCAGAGGTCGGTATATACCACTGCAACAACAAGAGATGCTGAAGTGTTTTAATATAAACTACAGTTTTTTTGTAATAGCTACTTGTGCAAATTATTTGTGCAAACATTTTGACTTTTTTTTAAATCAGAGTATTTGGATAATTTAAACAAACAATTTTACATCATTATTCACAAAAGTAATTTTACATTTGAACCATAACAGCGTTCAGGTGTGAATGAGGAGTGGTATGTGTAAACATTAGAGACATGTTTTTGCTGTATGGTTTAATGGCTGGTTAATGGTACCAAATACTGCCCCCTCCTGGTGGATAAAGGATCCCGATTTGCACCAGGTATACTTTAGTAATACTGTTCGTTTTTGTCACAGGCTCAAGAGTAATACAATAAAAATATGTCATCTGGACGCCCACAAATGACATAAATAACATAGTAAAACATAAGAAAAGGAGGTCATAACCATTTTAGTTTAATTATTGGAAACATAGAAAAACAAGGCATAACAAATACCACGTTGTTGCTGGAAAAGAGCGTCATGTATGTTGTTTTGAAAGAGAGGAAAGATGTTACCTATTTACCTGACAATATCTTTTCAGCCGCAGCCTAAATGTTCGCCAACTCACCACTGTTTTGTCTCCGAGAAGTCAAAGTTCAAGCAAACAACACTTGTCCATCGCTGCGCCTGCTGGATGTCGGCCGCAGCCGGGAAGCAGCTGGTTTAGTGCCAGCTGTGCTGATGAGGATGACGTCAAAGGTTGGTAAGAGCAGCTGAAGCTGATTGGTCGCTCAGACGCTGATACTCACCTAATGACAGGTAGCGATTAGCATGCCGGCGCTTTCTCAAATTGTGTGTTCAGTTTTGTTTTGTGCTTTTTAAACAACAACAAAGTTGCCAAATGTACACTTTGACAAGCAGCTGGTAACGCAGTGTGTATTTTATTTCCTTACTGCTGTATTGTCGTACTTGGTGTCAAATAAGCTAACGGCTAACGGTAAGTTAGCTTACCAGATGAAGAGGAGTGGGGGACTCAGCTAATGTAGGCCAGCAGTGAGTGTGGGTGAAGCTGTTTCTTGGCCATTTGTGAAGTTCTCAGAGTTGGCTTGAATGTTGTTTGTTTGCTACTGTTTGGGTAACTCAAAGAGCTAATCAGAATGTTTATGCTTCTGTTTATGTATCTGTTTTAGTGGATATTGTTATGAAACTTTGACTTTTTGCTGGACAGATTTGATATCCTGACTGAAAAGCACTTCTGTGCCATTTTCCGGGCTCATTGGTGTGCTTTACAGAGGACAGCCTTGTGTTCAATGACTGGAATCCCCCCGTTTGACCTTCTGCCCTGTTGCAGTGCATGGCATCACTGCTCCTTGGCTTTTGGTGGGTGGCCTTTCTGCTCATAACCGCTTACTGGGTGACACTGACATGACTGATTACCAATGCAAGAGGCAGAGGCCACTGTGGGGCTTTTGTGTGGTGCCTGGGAGGTTCAGGAACAGATTTTCAATTCTATCATTCACTTTGAAGGCAGCAACCTACATTAAACACATATATCACCAGCTTCATTTATAATCTGAGCCAATTCAGCAAGGCAGCGTTGCTTTTTACCATATCTAGTAAACTGTTGAAAGGCTGGCTAAATGTTCAGTGTATTATTTGTGGCTGCGTGTCACTGAGGTTATGAATGACACCTGCTGCTTTTAAAGTCGGCTTTTCTGTTAAACGTCCTCACACAGAGATGAGTACTGAAACACTTCAGTTGTCTCAAAGCCCACCTAATATTTTACAAGACATAGGACTAACTCCTGGAACTCTGGAGATAAGCTTCATCTCTTTAGTTCCAGGGTCATGTGCCGTGTATAGATTAAGCAGAAATAGCATGGGTCTTAGGGGTCTTAGACTGTGGTGTCACATCACTGCTGCAGTGTCAGGTGTCAAGCTGTTTGTGTACAACATAAGGCCATGTCCTCAAACCTGGAGTATTTAGGAACATAGTTATGTGTTTTGCTATCTTGGGGATCTGAGGGAAGTTCTAATGGTAATTTCTTGTTGGGGTGTACCCTTTAAAAATGGTTCTTTTTGCACCTAGACTTCCTGTCCCCTTGCTCCCCTTCTCATTCATGCTATGCTAAAAAAGCTGCCTGATCCATTCACTCAAAAGAGGGAGTTTAGCTGCTTAGCAACAATGAATGCCATCTCAGTCTGGCAGTTCATGGACACTCCCCCTTTGCTGGGAGCAGCAAGGATAACGTAACATGTTGATTCACACTGAGCACATTGCCTATCTGGACCTTGACACTACACAGGAGTACTGACACAGGAGCCGGTTGAAGGGATCGCTGATCCACCTCTGCAGTGAGCCTCTAGGACAAAGTCACGTTACATCTGGGAGGGGAGGGAGGAAATTAAAGCTAATGACTGCACAGGGGGCAACCCCATTCAGGCTGTGGAGTTATTAATGCCTGGTTGATTCTGAATATAAAGAGGGAGGAGTGTTGGAATGGGGGCTGGAACCACTGTCAGTGGTGTGGTGGACTCTGTTAGCTGATACATCGGCAGTACAACTTACTGTGGAAGTGTTTTCTACATTATGAATCACTGGCTGGAGGATGCACGAGGAGGTATTGAAAGTTGGGTCACAGAACAGTTGAGTGTTTTAGAAAGTGTTTTAGAGTTGATTGTTTTTCTCCTGTAGTGTTGCTTCTTCTTATCGGCTTGCTGTCTTTTAGCATGAAACTCGTGGTTTTGTTTCCCATGAACACCGTCAGGTTATGATTTGTCTTAGGTGCAGTTGTACATTACACAACAAACTGTGTCCCCACATATTTCTACCCAGTAAAATGACTCTGCTCTTTATTGTAATTTAAATTGTGTTATGAACTATGGTGCATGAACTAACACTCCTAAGACAAGCTCTAAGGTTCAATGAGCACAGCACTTTGCTAAGGCTACAAGGCTTTGCTAAGATACAGTAAGGTGTGTCTCTGCCTGTTAAACATTCATCCAGATTTGGACTGTTGGTCACGCTAATAAAAGGTGTAAATGTATGTTATCAGCTGCTTTAGAAGGTTGGTTTGAGTTGTTAAACCTGCTTCAGTGTTTTGTTTTATTTTTACTTGCTGTGACAAATGTATGTGCCATAGAAAAGCAGCCTCACAGATTGTTTTATTTATTCTGCATAAATTAGCAGATATATATACCGGTATATAAATGCAGCAGGATGTTTGCAGTCTGCAGGCTTATTTGTAGACCTGATATTTAGCTCTGTTCCATACCTCGTTACCACCTTTGTATTAATGGTTACAAGCTTTGCTGTCAAGCCTGCTTAAATAAGCACAAGAGTGTAGCTTAGAGTAGCTGAGACATGTGTCTGCTTCACATTCCAACTGCCTGTTTGCTCTTCTTAATGTGGAAGCAATTGTTTTTTTGTTTTTTAGACTGTTAAAATAATATAATATATAGCCTCGGTGTCAGCTGTGGTGTTTATCCTGTAAGATGTAGCCTGTGTGTGATGTCTGTTTTGGGTGCACTCCAAAGTGTGCTTGTGTACTAAGAATAGTACATCAGGTCTTTCATCAAGAAGATAAAAGATGACATGATAGTGTCAACAAGAATGTGTGAAATCTTCATATTTGACCTTTTTTCTTGTCTTTTACAGATGATGTTACCCGGTTACCAAATTATTGGATTACACTTCTACTAAGATACAAGTCAACACAAGTAGACCTAGTCCTTTTAGAATTCTAAAATATCTAACGAGACAATATGTCCACAGAACACATTGAGGGCACACTTCCTTCAGCCCACATGGGCCTACAGCTGTTTCCTTACCCTGAGAACTGTTACCCATCCATGTCGTGGTCACCTGACTCCAACAGTAGTATTTCCAACGTGAGTGACAGAGAAGCCAGCAGATCCTCTGACAGAAACGCGTTGGACTGTGTTAACGAACGTTCCCCGCTGGATAACTACTATAATGCCAATTCAGCAGCAACAAACACGTTTAATGTCTCACCTGTAAACAGCACAAATGGAGCTGGCCTGTTGAGCCAAATGAGTTTATCTGGTGCTTCCCATCGGGAGTACACTGCAGATGACTGCTGCTTTCTGAGTTCTGGAGAAATGGTCATGAGGGGCAACAGTTTCTTTCTGGACGACCAGTCACCCATAGTAGTCTCTTCCTTGGACAAATCATGCAACTACCCGCCAGAATGTCCGGCAGTCCGTGCTGAATTCAGTCTGCAGGCGATCACAGAAAGAGACACTGACGAGAATACAGGCCGTTCCTGTCTTGGTATGACTGAGGAAAATGATATTGCAACATCCCCCTCTCGTATAGCTCTGCCAAGTGAGAATGAAAAGGGGCTTTTGATGACTTTTACCATATGTGAAAGATCTGCACAGTGTGAAAAAGAGCCTATGGTTACAAGTGCTGAAACAGAGCTGTTGCCTTATTTCTCAGAAAGAGTTACACCAGAACTAGACATGACTTTTGTCTTCACTCCATCAGTTATGCAAAATCGTGTTAATAATAGTAATAATAATAATAATCAGACTTCGACTCCAGTACCAGTCACTGGAAAGAAGATATCCCGCCTCCTTTCCTTCTCTGAGTCTCCTGGCATTGGAAGTGCAAACAGACCAGGACTCGACCCTGTTACACAGAAGCAAATGTCGGTCACTCGTGAGCAGTGTTTGGTTGCAAGACAGCCGCCTTCAGCAGGCAAAGACGATACAATGGAAGTCAAGAAGTCAGACTTCTGCAATGTAAAACCTAAATTAGTGACCAGATCACGCCGTCACGTGGCAGTGCCAGGTTCACAACACAAAAAACAAGCCAATGTGAACAATAAATGTACTGTATCACGCAGAGAAACAACAATCACAGTTGGTTCTCCCAATACCAGCGGCAGTGCTGCTGTCGATGGACACTGCCCAGCCGTAAGTGGCCACATCTCCTCCAGCTCTGAGCATGCGGTCTCAAGCCAAGCACCAGGCAGCTCGGTACAGAATGCTGGCTGTCTCCCATCATTCAAGAAATCCTTCAAAGTTAAAGGTGGCCAAATGGATTCTAAACCAACTCCAAAGAATGGTGTGTCAAACAAAATCTACATCAAGTCAAGCTCAGCTTTAGACCAGCTCAGGTCTTCTGCCCGCACAACACAGCCTCAACGCTCTGCTGAGAGCTGTTCATTGACATCCAGGCTGCCTAAGAAGAAGAGAACCACCTCAGCTAGTGGTGCCATTCAAAAATCAGACACCCTGAAGGGCCACACCAAACCAGGGAATCTCAAGGGCTCTTCACAGAATAAACGGGCCGTACAGGCTGAAGAAACAAACAGCTGTACTCCCCCAACAGAGGTTCGAAAGCCCAGCCTGTGTGTGAGTATTGTAGATGTATGGACTTACATTATTTTAACCACTGGCAGGAAAAAAATGTCTGTAGTTTTTTGTCACCAATGGACAGTGTAAGAGTGGGGTTTAGTCACAAATTTCTTTTTTTTTTAGGCTTGGTCCAGTAAATTGACAACAGCCGGAGTCTCAAGGGATGACTACAAAAGCAGGTTTCAAAGGCGAACATTAGGCACAACACCATGTTCACAATCACCAGCTGCCAGCTCCAGATCATGCATTGTGAGGCAACAACAAGGAAGAAGCAGCATGTCTAAAGCTGAAAGGAGCGCTCACTCCCAGCAGCCAACCAGTGCAAGTAAGGATGCTTCTTAATTTACCAAATACTCCTTGTGGAGGGATTTCAGGTTAAAAGGAGCTGGTGGTAACGCTGAAGATCAGAATTGTTCTTTCTCTGAGAAGAAAGTGGGTCTGTAATGAAAACTGATATTCATTTACCGGTACAGGCATTTAATGCGTTCCTATTCTCTTACTGTGTAAACAGAGGAAACCATGTGGTAGGTCTTCCCTCCCTTTGTAAAAGAAATCATCAAACAGAAGCTGACTTATACTACACATGTTCATTCACACATTCAGTAGTGTTTAGACATTCTGTCAAAACTGTTCCTCTCTAGACAGGCAAGTTTACAAACAAATGTGTTTATTACAGCAAATATGAAGTAGTAGTACTACAAGATGAACAGCATAGGAAAGTATAGAGAGTAAGACTCGGTTGAGCTGAGGGACGGCCTGCAGGTCAGCAGAGCAAAATATCATTTGAAATGACTCTTTCTTCTGACCTTGTCTTCAACAGAAAACAAAACATTGATGGTGTTGAACTTTTTGTCCTGAATTTCTTTCAAGGTATTCAGAGAACGGAGGCATTACATAGACCTGCACCCTCAGCCAGCATTAAACCCCAGCTTCGTGGATCTCGGCTTCCTCAGACTCCCGCTCGCCCCTCTCTAATAGGCTCTCCCCGCAAGATTCTGGGGCTGTCTAAATGTCTCACTAATTCCAGTCCTCTCACAGGAAAAACACCAGGTGGGTCTTAATATATAGGTTTTTTTTTTGGAAATGTACAGACTATCTGACATGTAGAGGGGCTGCTGTTTAAATGGTGATCTACCTCAGGACTAGGGTTGGATCATAGGCTGAAGATGAATGCCATGATGGCTTCCCAGAAGTGAGGCAAGAACATCTTGGTTGCCCCCTGATAAGCCCTCGTAAGCCCCTCATAAGCCCACCTCCTGCATGTTAGTGGGCGGGACACAGACTCAACTAAAAACGAAAAGTACTGTTCAAATTTTTTTTTTAGAGATGGCAAAAATTTGAATGACTGATTTGTCCTTCAGGCCTGTCCCGTCAAATGATCTGTGCCACGGCTGCACTTTGAACACTTTGAATGGTTCGAATGAAGTTGCTGATTATAAACAGAAAAGCACTGTCATACGGGAGGATCTTGGGATGTTTTCCTCCAGAATCTTCAACAGCATACAGGTCTGATTGGCTGAGAGGACCCAATTCTAACCCTCCCCCCTGTTGTCATGGCAACAGGCTCTATTCCACTCCAATTCACACACAGCGTTGCCTGGAGGAGAGAAAACAGACAGACATCACAGCCGATGTCGTCTGAGGTGACTCAAACAAAGGCGCAGTTTTGTCTGTTCTGTGAATTAAACCCATGGCTGCTTACACCGGACTTCGAAGCTGCACTTGGATTGAATTTCCTGCTCATGTTTTCAACAACTCTTCATTTAGTCAAGAGAGTGTAACATCCAGCTGTGATCTCACCCTCTTGACATGTCTGCTCATTGGATCCTATCGTTTTTGTATCATCCCTTTGTTATCTGCATTTAATGGGAAACATAGAAAGCTTTGGAAAAGTAAGTGAGACTGACAGTGGACTTAAACCTGGGGTCTCTGTGCTATATTTATCGTTTCTTTGACTTCATTTATTAAGTATAGAACACGTATTCACACTAATGATGGTTTATTTAGAGACATTTTGGTGATGACTGTGTATTTCAGAGCTCCATGGCATGTGTTGCTGCATTTAACCATCATATCTCCACTTGTCCAACAGTTTCTGGGGCCGCTGTACATAAACCAACCCAATTAAAATCTATAGGCCTGAAAGCAAGGCTCATCTCCAGGAACAACACTGGACCATGTGAGAGCGAACACACATATTCAGTTTAAGTCTTGACATGTCCTTTTATTTGTTTGATACCATTCAGTGTAAACTGATCACTTAAGTCTCTTTCTGAACTCTGTGTAAGACATTTGTTCTATCATGTGATGGCCCTGTTAAACCCTGACTTTAGTTATCACTATTCCTGTTTAAAAATGGGTCAGAGTAACTCGGGCTTCTTTGCTCACCTGGATTTTTTCTTGTAACAGCTTTGACCACAGCGTGCACGTCTGCTGCAACTACAGGCAAAGGAGCATCAGGCTCTAAAGTCAGCCCTCTGAAAAAGACTGTTTCTACAAGACATGGTCAACCAAGCTCAGGTAGGTCTGGTAGAACATTTGGTTCATCTTTCTCTTTTGCCTGTTTTAAGTGAATACACAATATGAGAAGAGATCAACACAAAAACAATGATTACATTTCACAGGAACCTTAGCTAACCCTGTTGCTACCGGACATAACCTTTCCTTGTGGGAAAGACATGGCATGCCATGTCTTGCCAACCCACTAATGGTGACAGGCAGAGGGTAAATAAGGACAGTCGGGGAACAAGATGAAATTGTCATTGGCTGCAGCTATGCCGCTCGCTCGCTCCTCCTACTCCTTTTACTCCCACCCCACCCCCCTGCTCATCCCCTTGCATCCTGGCTCTGCTACAGCACTACCATCATCAAGCTTGGAGATGCCTCTTCACTTTGGCTTTTAGAGGTTGATGCATTTGGTGGATAGCTGAAGTCTGGCTTTAGCAAAAGGATTAAGGAGCTTTTTACTTTTTCCTTCCTTGTCCCCATCTCGTCTGTTGGACCGTGCCACAAACTGCTGGCCAGTCTATGATTCTGGTGTTCCCAGCTGGGATTTAAATTTTGATTTTGGGAGGCCTGCCATGCTGACCCCGGTGTCCTCATTTACTGCTGCTTTCTGATTTATGTATTTATTTTCTGCCTGACCAGATCAGTGCTGCTGTCACCTGAGTGCACCATGGCTTGCAGTTCGAAGGCAGCATCAAGCGTCTGCATATAAAAACTTTTTATATTCTCAGCTGGTTAAAAACATCATTTTTTAGAGATGTTATGGTCTCCTAAGTTCTCACTTTCAAATATCCACGTGCGTCTGACAGCCAAGGGTTTACTCCGAAACATTCAACTGCTGTCAGGATGCAAGAAGAACACCGTGGTTTTCCAAACAGGTCTGTCAGTTACCTTTATTGTTGAATGTTGTCGTCGTTATGGCAGCGCCGTCTCTGTGCTGCAGTATTTCTGCCAAAGCAATCGGTGTTTTCTTTCCAAACTGATCTGTGCTGTTGTCCATTTCTGGAATCTATTTTTAGTGTAGCTATTTACTAGCTGGCGGTTCAGTGCGAGGTTCAGCTTTCATTTTACCTACCTTGGATCTGACATGGGAATACTGGTGGTGTTTGAAATTGTTCCTGAAACCTCCAATCCTCCAAAACGCCCAAATGATATTTCAGGACAGCACACATTATTTTACCACCTTTTTATATGTTTGTATGTCGGTAAGATTCTTGCTCACAGCTCGCCATGTCCAGTACTATTTTGGTTCTTGGTCTCCAAGTTGAACCACCTTGTTGTGATGCTGGTTATGTTTGTTATAGTCCTAACAAGGATTGACATTTTTTGTCAGTCAAACACTAACAAGCAGCTGATTGTAAGGGGTCTCATCACCCATCATGCTCTGTACTGTGATGCGATATCTCCTTACAGCAACAGAGCACAATGCTGTTGAGCCACTAAGTCACCCAGTATTTTTCTCTTACTACATGAACAAACTGGATTTAATGCACGATTCTCTAAGCCCGGACTAAATTACCATTTTAGTTTCGTTCAGAATCATTGCCAACTTTATTGCCATATTTTCAGAATGTGGAGCCTGGTTACCTCAGGTTATCATAAATGATTTAGATGGGCATGAACATGAATATTTAAGATTCAGCAGAATGTTTTATAAGGTCCACTCCTAGTCTTGCATACCTTGCCTTTTTGCTCATGGACATGTTGTCAGTGAGGATGGCTGTGAGAGGAAAAGAAAATTTGATGACTATGTAAAAATAGCAATTATAGCAATCACTTAAATAAACAAATACATGTAAGTGGGTAGAAATGCAAATTAAATCGTCTTATTACAAGTCAGCTTTCATTCTTTTTATTTTGTATGATGTCCTCAATGTGAACATGTGAAGATCAGATTTCTGAATCTGAGCTTTACTCTGTGTAGACATGTTTTTGGTACATGCTGTGCTTCAGATTCTGCTCTTTACGCCAGCAGAGGGCATCATAATTCAAAGAATCGCTTTTGGGTTCAGTGAGCTGTAGCACCATTGAAATTATTGAAAGGGGAGTTCCACAACTTAACAATCTGTGTCTGTGTACAAATGTTTTAGTATCACCATTACACTGCTCACAGACTTTAAAAAACATCTTAGAAATATTACATAAGCAAAACAAGATTTTGATATTTTACACACGTTTTGTTTTTTTTCCTTAGACTTGGTGTTGTGTGTATTTTTTTTTTTTTTCTGTCAACTATGCTAACCAAGCAAAATGACAAGAATAAAGATCTAGATCTATCATTCATTCTATCTGGAATTCCTGATATGTCCCCGGCCGTTTCTGCTGGCTCTGCTGTGTTATGTAACATTCACTACATTCTTCTTTTTTAAGACAATCACTCAACACAATCAATGATGTATCTTTTCCCTCTCCCCACTGCAGCCTGTGGTATTGTCAGATATTCTCATTTTTAGATGTCTCATAGTTGTAGCTGAGTAAACAGTGTATATCTAATGTATTTATAATGCTGATGTTACTCAACACTTAAGTAGAGTGCCCTTGTTGAAATGAGCTGTCCTTAGTAGCCAGGGCCTGCAGAGCGCCAGATTGAATTAGCATACAGAAAACTGCAGGCTTGCAACTTGTCATAACACTCAACCCATGTTGTTTTGCAGTGGACAAGAACAAATCCAAGTTCAGCTCCCACCAGCAACACTCCCAGCAGCGTGCTTCTCAACCAAACCAGAGAAACGGACCTCTGGATGTGGGACCCGTTACTGAGGGTGAGAAGAAAGACCAGAGCATTCAGACAGAATGCTACTCTAACTATGATGCAGTGTCCATCATCTTACAGAAAGCACTGGCAGAGGTACAAACATTTACTTTCTTCTTCTTTCATAAACGACTTGGACCATTTTACTGTCAATTTTTCAAACTGAAAGACAATAGATAATGCAGAAGGTGTTCAGCCTGACCTGAACACTGAGATAAAATGGTGCAGACTAATGCTTCAGAAAATCATGGCAGCAAAGTTTAGACTTTCATTTAAAAGAATAAATAAAGATTGTTTTTGTTGGTGTTGCATGAGTGAGAGGACGGTAGCACATGCAGACACACTTGGACATTATCCAATACAGAACAGTCCTGCTGTTGTCATTTACTGAAAAATGTCGCAACTCTGAGGAGAAATGCACCCTTGTTCCAGACTTTAATGACTGTCCTGGTTTTACCTCAGAATGTGTGCTGCATCCCTGAAGAAACGTCAATAAAACGAGGCTTGTGAAGACGCCAAAATGACTGTGACCAGCATCTGACAAACACAAATGTCCTAATGTCATGGATTCATAGGTTAGGGGCGTGTGTATTTATAACATGTTTCTAATCTTGCTGCTTTATTAGCTTTCACATTTTTTCCACACAGTGCTTTACAAACAGGTTGATCCGAACGGCTTTCCTAGATCCTCTTGTCAAAGCTAAAAGTTGATGATGTGCTTTGACTGTAACGAGCTCTTTTAGTTCTCTGGTACTCAGAAATGCTCTTGTGCAATAGTAATAGTAAATAGGGAAGTAAAGTCCCTGAAAGTTGTTCATCAAGTTGTTGGTGTCCAGTTGAGCACTCTGCAGCTCAGAAGTGTTTAAAAAAATCACTTGTGTGCTCTAAATCCTTTGGACTCATGTTTTTAGTTTAGTTTTTTAGCTCTATGCTCTGCCTCCAGAGTGACCCCAGACAGATCCCTTACAGCAGACCTTTAGATAGCTACAGCTGTGATAAACCTCAGCAAGCTCCAGTCTTGTATATTAAGTCAGTGTGTATGTAGTGCAGAATGGAATCTGGTGGCCACTCATCACACTAATAATAGGAGGCTGAACCCGACCATCAGAGTGTGAGAATGCCCCAGCTATTGACTTGATATGGATGTGAAGGGCAGCCAAGCACTAAAGTGTGTAAGCGCTGGACCTAGTTCGCCCTACCGTCTTTCAAAATAAAGCTGCGGTGAAACTAAGATTCGACTTCAGTGTAGAGATGCATGCACAACCCAGAAAAAATATGCAGTCTAGTTCTGTTTTTTTGTTTGCTTGATGATATATGTTATATTACCAGAAAACTTTGATCTGCAGCAATTAGTCATCGATACCCGTGATTGATTAGATTTACCGCAGTAAATCAAAACCTATTCCTCTACACTTACAGGTGTATGATTCCACCTCAGACAAGCAATCACTGTGTGTAATTGGAGTCAAATAACAAGTGACCCTTTTAGACTTGTACTAAATGCCTGTAAAAAGTGTTTTCGCACAGAAACAGGAAATTTGATCCGTCACATCCTGTTAGTATCATTTAATTGAGTGATGAAGCCCGTAGCTCTGCAGCAGATGGTAATGTAATGTGATTGTAGTAGTGAAGGCTTTCCTTGTACCCCCGGGGTATGTCGCTGCACAGCACCAGCTCTGCTCCATCAGCACCGCTCTACAACTTATCTGTTTACTCCATTACAGCTGTCTTAAAGTAAACTCACTGCACTGGTTAGAAGGCTGTACTCAGTCACACTGTAGCCTGGCCCCCCTACACCCCACCCCTTTTTTTTTTTAGGTTAAATACGGTAATGCTCTCTGCAGTCACTCACCACAGCGGCTTTTTCAGTCTTGCCTCAGATGTAGTCAGACCAGTCTGGAAGGAGGGAGGTGTGTGTGTGTGGAGGTGGTGCGTCCACCAGGACCACTGTTTGTCCTGGAGGTGTCCTTAACTACTCGGCGAGGGGGACTGCTAAAGTCTAGGGCTGAGACTGGGCTATGGGTTGCTCTGGCAGCAAAGCCTGCTTTAGTGCTCCCTGCCCTGCAGAGAGGGTAACTGACTTCTTGATTGTTCTACTCTGCAGTGAGGAATAGAAACAGGTCTGGAGGACAGCAGGACAGGAGACCTGTTTGATAATATAAACTGATCAGTGAGATGATGTTTGGCTCGTTACTTGCCTGTTTTTTGTCATGTAGATGATTTTAAATTATGCATGCTGTGTGGTGTATTGCAAATGATGTCAGGTTGGAAAAGTTGTTGGATTGTTTAGTTTGAAATCACAGGAGTGCTGCAGATACAGTGTAGCCTCTGCTGCAAAACTGAGAGGAGTAATGGAGTTACTGACACAAAGCGTGTGTGAAATGAAAACATTCTGCTCCTGCTGTCACTGGTTATAGTCTTTTCATCTGCTGCTGATTCCCATATTTAAATTACTGTCACTACTGGTGTTGCTTAATTTTATTGTTGACTGACACTTTATTATTGTTTCTGTTACAATAAGGAAACCTATTGTAGCAATTTTGAGCATATTTATGATTATTTGCGTTTTTATTTCCTGCAGTTTGATGATGCCAAGAAAAAGTGCAGGAGGCCGTCCCAGGAGCTGAATGATCTTCATGGAGAGCTGGGTAAGTTGGGGTCCCCTTGGTCTAATCTGTGACATTATATTGCATTTCATTGTGTACAATAGTCATCACCAGAGCACAGCACATACTCCTGGGACACACTGTATCTTTTTGATAAAGTTCCAGGACTCTGTTAGTGTATGCAGGTGGACGTCCTGTTTGCCTGCCATGTAAATCAGATGCCCATATGACAAGGCATGTGTGTGTTTTCACTAGGGCTGAGCAGAGCTGTGTAAGTCCCCAGAGAGCATTAAGCTGACCTCTGACCCCACACTGGAGGGGCTCCCACTGATGGAATGTCACGCCACCTGAGGCTTTATGGCAGTGATCCATATTTACTTCCAGTCGAAGTGCTGTCACACTAGAACAGCGTGCATGAATAGAGACATGCACGCTCAGACAACATGCTCGCACACCGGCTTTCATGTCTCTGACTTAAGGCAACAGTAGTGCAGTGGCTCCTCCCCTCCCTCGCAGCCTCGGGACTTCCACATGACTGCTCTTATATGCCGAGCGCTGTTATATTTGTGCTGTAACACATTCTTTGCTTCAGGCAGGTGGTGTTTGAATATTATGACTATACAGTTTCCTCTTTAGTTTATTTCCTTCTCAGACAGTGTCCCTGTCTGTTTCCTCAGTGACCTCACACAGAACGAGATTGCAGCATTTCTCCACTGCCAAATGTTACACACAGCCTCTCGATCATTCGTACACATTACAAACATTTAGAACTGCTTTCTTCAGTATTTACATGCAGCTGATTTTGACATGACGAGGTCCTCATACCTTTAACTGAGTCATAAAGTGTTTTAGTGTTGGGGATTGGACTATAAAAACACATGGCTGCAGAATGCTGGAATCCTTCTGTTGAGATGTACATGCCAAAGTCTGATAAACAGTCCCAGTGTTAGCTTGGCGTCTGTTCCTGGCTCTTCTGCCATTATTCCACTGGGTAGGGTGAATCCTCTTGGCAAGGCAATGCAGTAGGATTTATTTGAGTTTGAAAAAGTTTGAGGTTTATTGTCATAAAATAGATAGGTTGCAGTGTGTGTGCACATCCACTTTAAACTGCAGACAAGCTGGGAAGCTGGTTTCTGTCACCTACTTCAGACCACATGTAAACACTAGGCACTGGAAACAGTCCAGAAATAGCAAATGTGATTTACACCTCACACTTACTGCATAAACAAAACATGGAAAAACATCAAATTGGAAATCAGCAATTGCAAAACCGATCAACTTGTTTCTGTCTTATTCTGCGGTCCCCTAAATGACTGCACTGTGGTTGGCAAAGCAAGAGGCACCTTTATTTCTTTCCCAATTCCTTTTTTGCCACATAACTATACACACTCTGTAGTAATGAAGTATTTGCTAACGTATCAAGTTTCTTACACAAACAGTTGCTGATACAGTTGAATGAATAACACCCAGAGTAAATGCAGCCTTTTATTTCCAGTTTTCTCTGTCAGTTCCTCTGAATGCCTGGAGAAGGAGAAGGAGCTACATGAGTTGCTCCAGGCTAAATGGGATGAGAGCAAGGCTCTCATGCAACAGCAGGTTTGAGCTCACAGTGTTTGTGGATGATTCATTGTGGTAAAATGCGTTGATGGTTTATAGTCATTAACCCTGAAATGTTCACCTATTTTTTTTCAAGATGAACGAACTTCAAGCTAGTCATGAAGCCATGAAGCTGGAGCTTGAGGGCCAACATGAACAGCTGCAGTATGTTAAACAGCAGCATGAAGTGTCACTGGAAGGTGCGTCCAAGTCATTGAAATTTTGAGTTCAACCTAAAGCCATTTTTTCCTTATTTTTATTGTCATGTGATTGTTAATGCCTGTATGTTTTACTTTCCAGAGCTCATGAAAACCAAAAAGGATGCAGTTGCTCTATCTGTAAGTGAATGCATTGACAGAAGAGCTAAATGTTTGAACTGGTGTGTAAGAGGTTGCTCAGTGGCTTTGTTGTGCTGCGTGCAGGAGCAGATTCAAGACCTGACTGCAAAGAATAATGCTCTCATTGAGAAGCTGACTGCAGAGGAGAACAGGAGGGACGAGCTGGCCGAAAAGACTGAGGTACTCTTTCTGTGTTATCTGGGAGCTTATTATAGTCGTGCTCCCTCATTAGAAACATCTCATGACTTTACTGGTGTTTGCCCAGAGCATTAAAGGTGGGAAAACCCATGATGCCTGTAACAAAGTGATTTAAAAACCAGAAAGAGAAAGATGTCAAAAAAAGCAAAACGATACCGGCTAAAATTCAGCTCCATGTCTGCGTTAGGATCACATGAACATCTGACTACATGACCTTGCATATCTGCCCCCTCAGGATGATTCCCACAGTCTGTACCTGGAACAGGAGCTGGAGAGCCTCAAGGCGGTGTTGGACATCAAAAACAAACAGCTCCACGAGCAGGAGAAGAAGCTGATGGAGACGGGCCAACTGGTGAGAAGTACAACTGACGATAAAGCAAGCAGCGCTGCTGACATTGGAAACACATGAGTTATAAAGCAACACTTGTTTTTTTCTCTCCCCAGACAGAGAAAAACATAACATGTGATGAGAGCCTAAAGAAGGTCCAGCAGGAGAATGTAAGGGACACACCGTGCCCTCTGTTGTGTAGTCTGAACATTTGGCTTCATGATCCTCTATATCTGCTTCTTCTTCTTCGTCCCCTCAGAATGATTCCCACAGTCTGTACCTGGAACAGGAGCTGGAGAGCGTCAAAGTGGTGTTGGACATGAAAAACAAACAGCTCCACCAGCTTGAGAAAAGACTGATGGAGATGGGCCAACTGGTGAGAACTAGGACTGATGATAAAACAAGTGATGTGATAAATGTGGGGAAACCAAGCGGCAACCTTTGGGGCTCAGACTTGAAGCCCATGCGGAAGTGTCAAAACTTGTAGTTCAAGCCGCAACCACGGGGGGCTGGCTCCAAAAGCGAGTCATTTCCCATGTTAAAATGGCCGACTTCACAGCAGAAATGAACATGTTTACAGCCTGGTACAAAAAACCATTCTGGTCTCAGATGATAGGTTCCCTTCTAGTGTCAATTGCACGGGGGGTGAATTTTAAACTCACTCGTTGAATTTTATTCAGACTTTTGAGTTTTGGCGGACGTGACGCTGCCAACATGGCGGCAGTCATCACGTCCCGGAGCCTCCCACGGAGCCTCAAAGCAGCTCTTCAGAAACAAATGGGTGACGTCGTGGAAGCTCTGTCCATAGGTTTTACTGTCAATGGGGGAAACGCATGAGTTATTAAATGAGCCTGATATTTGTTTTTACAGGCAGAGAAAAATGCCATGTTGGATGAGACCCTAAAGAAGGCCCAGCAGGAGAACGAAAACCTCAAAGCCTGCATGGAACGACAAGCCGCTCTGTCAAGGTAGTGTATGATGGCCAATCTATTGTAAATCTTTGAGCTTCTTCCAGGTCAAAGGTCACTGAAATGTCACATCTGTTCCAAATAATTACTACTGCAGGGGATTTAAATGTGAAATATGTATATTTCTGCGTCATTCCTTGTCTGTGTGTCCACAGGCAGCTGTCCACAGAGCAGGCAGCGCTGCAGAAGTACCTTCACAAGGAGTCCCAACTGAACAAGCGCCTGTCCATGGAGAACGAGGAGCTGCTGTGGAAGCTTAATAACGGAGACTTGAGCAGCCCTCTGAAGATGTCCCCCACCTCCAACTCATTCACTCTCCAATCACCTCACAGCTCCGACCCTTCCTCCAGCTCCGATTTGTCACCCAGATAACGACGGAGCGACTGCTTCCAGGAAGCAGAGCCTTGTGTTGGGAGTTATCCCTCTGGAATCACGAGCCATGTTTATGAAGAACGCAGCAGCCTAACCTCGGCTCATTCAAGGATCGGATGAACTCCTTCTGTACAGAGAGGCCACAGACTATAAATGTTGCACAGACGCACTTTTAATCAGCAAGGTCACCCTCTTAGCCTGTCACACCTTAATCTATGGATGAAGAAAATGGAATCGTCAGGACTGTGTTTATTTGTAAATGTCATTTGAGCTTAGCACACGCACGCATGCAGAGTGGAAAAAAGACACAGGCGTGCATGTGTCCTAATCCTAATGCAGTTTCAGGATCAGGGGCTTTGCCTGTACATAAAAGAGACACTGGAGTGTTTTATATATTTCTTGGAGTATTTTGTTATAAGTGTTAATTTTGAATCTATGCAATAAATATTTTTTTTTAAATCAAACCTGAAGCTGGAAATAATATTTGTTACGATGTGTCTGAATGATGAAGGAAATTTCACTGAATAAGTGAAGTTGTGACTTTTCAGTCAATATTGTAACATAAAAAAAAAACTAAGTAAGTTATTTTAACTATTCAGCCAAGTGTTTTTTGGACTAAAACAAACTGTGGGCCAGATCACAGTCCACATACAGTGACCATTACAATGCCAGCCTGGCACTCAGCTCAGTGTTAAGCTGATTTCTGCTCGTCAATGTCAGAGCGCGTCTCTGACAGCGACTGCTTTTCTCTCTAGCATCAATGTTCGAATTAAAAGTGCCATAAAATCTAACCGTTCTATCACATGATACCTTCATTCTGACTGCACTGTCCAGATCTTTGCTAGCTTTTGCAGCCTCTTGTGGAACATCCCTGCTACATGTGATAGGACCGCTTTCTCTCATCAAACCTTCCTAGAGATACCTCACTAGATTTGAGTCCTGACTGTAGGTGGAAGTCACAGTTCAGATATGTGTGATGCATGTTTTGGGCTCATTGTCCAGATTAAAATTCATCTTTGAGAGCCTTTTTTAAATCTGCACAACAAACTCTTTGACAATGTACTTAGGAAGTCTTTATTGTCCATAATCTGCGTTCTACAAATACATCATCTGGTCTTACTGGTTGCGTTACAGTTAAAAAAAAAAAAAAAGCCCAAAGCAGTCAGTTAGAGATGATGTTGGTGCTCACAAGTGTCTCACCGTGCTGGTTCTTGGCTTTACAGATGTAGTTTCCAAAGTCAATGGTCTCAACGTCCTCCACAGTCAGGACGCTTTGTGAGACCCGTGTGGTGTAGCCCATACCTCTGTTAACCAGCCTCCAGGAGGTCTGAATGTGAACCGGACGCTGGTCCTACATACAGAGCGAGCACTCTTTATTACTACGTGGTTAAGAGACAGTCGTCACAGCTGTCTATGTATCAGTTCAGATGTTTCTACAGGTGAGGTAACATTGGCTCATTAGTCAGCTGAAGACTGAAGTCTGCTCCTTACAGTCCAGTGTCTGTCTTACCTGACCAGGATAAGTCCAGGTGAAGATCACGTCCACCTCAGGTTCTCCCAGCACAGTGCAGCTCAGGTTAAAGTTGTCTCCTCCTCTGGCAGAGTGTGTGGAGGCTCCGAGGCTCACAAATGGAGGCCCACTGGGAACTGTCAGTGAAGACAGACGGACAACCTTTAAACAATGAATATATTCCTGTGCACTCTAGCACACTGTGGCATTTTAACTGTTAAACCTCCATTATCAATCCAGCCCTTATTCCCCTCCGTCTGCCAATCAAACATGCCAAAGAAGATTAACTTTACAGAAACCACAAAGATATTTCCTCTCCTCCTCCTGGGGCTGCCATCTGCAGAATACACACTGTGTCCCCCTCAGCTGGCAGCTTAAACCACACTCTGCAGCAAGGACTGAGCAGGCCTTTGGAAATTTTCAACATTTTCCTAGAAGCTAATGACCACTTGATTCATGTCTTTGTCTCTCAGGATGGCTCTTGGCACTTTGTGACAGTTAAAGGTGCAGGAAGATGAGTCACCATCAGCAGCATGTTCATGACTGCAGCCGTGTTCTTACCCTCCACGTAGAGCAGCTGGTACTTTGTGGAGATCTGCGGTGTTCCCCTGCTCACAGCCTTGCAGTAGAACACACCCTGAAACTCTGGGCCGGGGCTTTGGAGGATGAACCCTTTGGTGGGGTCATAGGTCACAAGCGTCGCATTTTCTGCGATCTCCTCCGGAGGGACCTCTCTGTGCAGGGACGCCTCGGCCTGCGGCTCGGTCACACGGCAGGGGACCACAGCGGGCTGGTCAGGCCGCAGGTACACGATCTCGAAATGGATGGCGGACGGGACGAAGAGGTTGTCTTTGTCTGAAAGGAGAAAAGATGTGTGGCAAAGGGTTTTAACTTTAAAAACACTTTAAGTTTAAAATGGCTTTCACTATTACAATGACATCATTTTTGTACAGGTTACCTGTGAAATAGATGTAAGAGACATATGAGCGATCATGGTCCTTCTCGCACTCTGTGCCATCACACAGTATCACCCAGCAGCTGTACTGCCCTGTGTCTGCAGCAGAGGGCGACGTCAGGATCAGCTGACTGTACTTGTCGCTCTGCTTGATGCTGCAGGTCGGAAACAAAATATATGAGAACATTCAGAACACTTCACTGGAACAGTTGATGGTTCCCAGCAGCACCTGAGGCGTGAGTCGTTAAAGGTGTCCAGGTTGGTGGGGTAGGACCACCCGATGTTACTGCCTTTGCAGCGCAGCTCCATGGTCTTCCCTGGAGTCAGAGTGGTGGTTGGGTTCAGACGCAGGAAGCGGCCTTTATCCAACACCTGTGTCAGCAGAGACTGGCCTTTCCCTCCTGCCTCCTTTGTTTTAGGGTGGCGCATTTTCATCCGTTTCCCACCTGGCCGGATGCGATTCTCTCCCACATCTTTTCTTCGCTTCAGCTGCTGGCAGATGCCTGCACACACACACACACACAGGAGGGAGAGATGAAGATAACATTCTGTTTTAGCAGCTCAATCCTCCAGCTGTGACAACAGCAAGAGTGAACCCCTGGTTACTGGCACAAAAATGTCCAAACTTTCTGCAGAGAAGACATTTGACTTTCAGAATGTGTTGTTTTATTCATCAGAGCAGCATTAATGGGAATGAAAGGTCAGCTGGAAAAAGCCAGATAATTAGAAACGTCTGTGGCATGCCTCAGATCCAGCTGGTTTGAGTTAGTCTGCAGAAACACTTTGGAAAAAAACTTACATAACTTCAACTCTTTGCTTTCTTTCTTTTACATTTCGCATGCATAAAGCAGCAGTTCAGTAGCTGTGTATCTCACAATGAAGATGAAATAACAAATTAAACCGTGCAGTTTGTGGAGGAGAGCCACATCTGTGCAAACACACCTCCCATTCTACGCCCACCACAGACCCCCAGCCTGTATTTACACACATTATCTAATCCTGCCTCTTCCTGGTTGCATGATGATGTTAGCAGTGATGTTCCCCCTCTCTGTAAATGTACAGGGCAGATATGGAAGCGTTACTTACCATATTGGAGCTCTACCCAGAGCAACGACAGGCAAAGCACGACCCACAGCTTCATGGCCGCAGAGAGGCAAGAACTCTGCAGGGCCTGGAAAGGTGAGGGTGGTCTGGTCAGGCACCACGGTGGGGGAAATGGAGGTCAGGAGACTCCGAATGTCACTGGAACTCTGCAGCCCCTGGCTGTCCTTCTAGATTTCCAACTCCATCCTCCTTACAGCCTGGAAGGAAGAGGGGAAATAACTTCAGATGTTGACTCCCTCTGCTCAGACCTGAGGGGTAGAAATGTGCAGTCTGAAGCCCTCTGCTGGACCTGAGGGTGAATTTCTTTAAAGGGGATGCGTTCAGTCTCCAGTAGAGGGCAGCAGAGGGCAGTGTTAGGATCATATATTTAGTGTAAAATAGGGTTCTGCTCTCTGGTTCAAACTTTTCACATTATTACAATCTATTTAAAATTTTGTTTAAGGATTTTACTACTCTATGAATAAGAATGAAAATATAAAAAACCACATGGTGAACGCAGCAGTACTGGAAACAGTTTATTGTATGTGCAGTTTTTAACAAACGACTCAACATCATTACAACAGTCTGCTTCACTGTCCTGTAGTAGAATAAACTTCCTCACTCCTGCTGGATTTGTTCCACATTTATTTATACCATTGAACATATCAGTCAAATTAGAACAACACCAGTGGCCCCTGATAGCACAGAGGAAAGCATAGAAGCAGCTGAGGACAAACAGCCTCTTCAAACCAGTCGTGACCCCATCCTCTCAAACATCATAAGGCAACACAGGTATGCTTATTATAATACTTTTCTGTGCTTCATGTTAAGTGGCACAAAATGTGTTAAGACAGCAAAATACAGCATTTCATCATGTGAAAACTCACTTTTCAGATCTTCAGATTCAGATTGTAACAGTTCATAGTCAAAAATACAAAAGTAAACATTTGCTAAATAACCAACCTACAGAGACCTACTAAGTACACTTACATGATGACTTACTGTAAACCTGTAAAAGGCTGCACATATCTACAAGTGCCTGGCTTAATTTAAGGTTCAAAGTGTCATGTTAAGTGCCCACAAAATGATATATTGGCCCTTCTTTATACACATCTGACTATTTAACATGTATGCGTATGAAAGAATAATGCACAAAGAGCTCTAAAATATATTTAGACTAGCTGACACACAACACATCTTTAATCTTAGTCCTCTTTCAGCACCCCATACACAGAGTGCTGTATTAAAGTCAAAGCTGCTGTACAAAATGCACTAAAACCTCAAGTCCATACAGAAACAGAAAAGCTTTGACTGCTTTTGTCTTAAAGGAAATGAACATCACTCTCCAGTGTGTTACCTGTCTGTTCCATTCTTCCTCCATACTGTCATTAAAGCACAATGTGACTTACAGGATGTGGTCCCATCACAGTGATAGAGCGACCCCTGATCATGTTGCCGCTTATACAGAATACTGACGCTGCCTCTGCAGACTGAGTGTGCCTGTGGGTGAAGCGCGCGCACACTCGTAGTGAAGCTGCATGTACAGGTGCATTAAGGCACAGCTGCTGCATGCTTTTATGCACCTGTCGCTTAAAAGAGTCTGTGAATGAGCTGGTAAACTTTAAAACTGGCTGGTCTTCTCTGAGCAGATGAAGTGCTCCTGCTCCTTGCCCTCTGCACACTGCTTCTTATGGCTGGTCTTTTCCTTCGTGATGTTACCCTGCAGCTGGAGATGACGCTGGCGCTCCACACTGTGCCACATGCCATAACCAAAATAGATCAGGAAGCCTGGGAAGACGTTTTTATTAGTGATATGAGACACAAATAAACAAGAGGTTGGCATAATTAAAGAAACTCTAAGAAAAAAGTCCGTCTTTACACACTTCTGCACCCTATGTCCCTGCCTCCTCCCATGCTAAACTAACCATGACCTGGCTTCAGCTTTACATTTAGCTTGCAGACAATTATCCGTCTCATTATTCACATCTCAATAGAACATTTTACACTATTTTAACATTTGCTTTAATATTTTTTCACTCACCTACAGCCATCCACACAGAGAAACGTATCCAGGTATCTCCACTCAACTGGACCATGAGGTAAATATTGACAAATATGCTCAGAATAGGCAAGAAGGGCAGACAAGGGACCTGTGAAGGCAATGATAACACAAATACAAATCTTAAAGTGTTGGGCCAACATCATTTTACAATACAGGGCTTGTGTTTTTACCAATGCTACATACCATAAAGGAGACCTTCTTGCTGGTCTGAGGTTGCTTGCAGACTATGAAAACGCAGCCACTGAAGATGAGGAGACAAACAAAGAGCAGAGCCAGGATCCACACTTCCATGCCAATAACGGAGCCGATGTGGTATGTGGTGAGGTAGCTGACCACGCACACAACCAGCACTGTAGGAGTATTTGTGAAACATAACACAATCTTAATAAATCATGCAGAAAAACCACATTTGTAGACCGTCAACTCTGCATTCCTACCTAGCACGCAAATGGACATGTTGACCACGTGGGACGAACGCTCAGAGGGAGAGGCAGGAGGCTGCAGGACAGTCTGCAGAGTGGAGCTGCCACCCTTCAGCATGTTGAGGTGGGACTCTGACTCTGTCAGCTCAGACTCGCCCTCCTCAGATGACAGGTTGTCCCTCTCACTTTTACCTGTGTGCCTCTCCAGAGCTCCATCCGGCTGGTACCTGGAGGACAGATGCCACAAAATTCTATTTTTTAGTTTTTCACACAGACGTTGAAACGTTCAATGTTCTCTCTAAATTATTAGAAAATAAAAAGGTAGCACTGTGAAAGGTTCAATAAAATCCAATGTCCTTTAGCAGCAGTTTAGCAGCAACAGTATAGGCACAGACTGTATCAGCCGCTGCTTGTCAGGCAGGGGTCATACAGTAGGAGGGGAATGTTACCATGGTAACCAAGATTTAATGATGCTGTGATGTTTTTAGAAGGAAATGGTTCCATGCCTAAAATCTAACAAACAGCACCTGATTAGGCTCAAACACAGGCCTCAGCAGCCAGCAATGTCCAGTGTTTTCATATATTTGTAGATCACAACATCTGAACGTCTCAGGGTACTGCATGGCTATAAACAGATTATCCTGTAACCACTTGAATTATGTAATTTGGTTTTTCTTCACAGAACAAGCGAGGTCTATGTAAACCACAGACTGAACACTGTGCGTGTTTACTGATTCTGTGGTGATCAGTCTCTGTGGCTGTAGCACAGAGGTGTGCAGCAGGTTTATTGCAGGAACACAGTAAACATCTTCATTTACTCAAGCAGCCACTTAATGTCCATACAATGGGGGCATTCAACGCTCTTATGTCACCAGTCTGATGCAATGTATAAACAGGTTAACCATGCCTGGGGCCATTTGGAAAAGCTATTCAGGAGGCGCCTTCACAATGTTTCACAACTTCTATATGTTTGAAGTTTTTTATAAATGTACCCACCTGAGAATCAGTACACACACAGCGACCAGCGAGTACGCCAGCAGAGTTCCAATGGACATCATGTCAACCAGGGCTTTAAGATCGAACAGGAAAGCCATGATGGCTGCAGGAAGCAAGGAAAATACAATTAATACACCTTTCCATTTACAAGAAGGTAGCATTACTGGTTACCAGGCGACCCCAGTTTACACCCCATACAGTATTGCAACATTTACGTTTTACTTGCTGTTAAAAAAATGCAATGGCCATTTTTTTTTA
This sequence comes from Parambassis ranga, assembly GCF_900634625.1. Classification (NCBI taxonomy): domain Eukaryota; kingdom Metazoa; phylum Chordata; class Actinopteri; family Ambassidae; genus Parambassis; species Parambassis ranga. The sequence goes on from NC_041031.1 coordinate 5,057,771, forward strand.
GATGCACCATCAACAAATGCAGCTTATGCAAATGAACTTTCATACAGACATTCCTCCCTGCTTTAAAACCACAGCTGTAATCGCCTCCACACCAACTGTTATTTGATGTGAGAGACCCTGCGGTGCTGCTCTCCGCTCTCCGTCTTGTATCTTAGCATCAGACTGGTATGGAGCCGATCTTAGCAGCGTGGTTCAAACACAGAGCAGTGTATGAGTAAGAGAGTATGAGAGTACGTCCTGCTGCTCCTCACAACATTGTAGTAAAACAAAGACAACAAAGAAAGCTCCCCTGCCCAGTGCTGTCAGGTGCTCAGTGCAGGGCCTGTGGTGGTGCTGGGGTCCCTTATAGGGTTCACATCTGCCAGGAGGTCATTCAACCTTCAAGTCTTAACACCTGTTGAGCATGATGTAACTAGTCACTGTACACCTGGGGCCTACTGAGCATGACAGCTTTACACATTCTTTACACTGTGTGAGCAACAGGTCTGTCCAGAAAAGCCACTAACTTAAACTGATTAAATAGATCGTACGGTGGTTTATACCAATGTGTGTCATATTTAAGAATACAAAGAGTGCTATGAATGAAGTGAGCTGAAATGTCAGTGTAAAGATAAGGGAAACGACTAAAGTGTGACTTCCTTTATGGTCCGGACCAAGAAAATAAATATGCACACTATGAATGTAATTCACTTCTGTGAAGCTGGGCTTTAACACCAACATTACATCTCGTCACACTAAGTGAGCATGCTGACGTTAGGTGTGTTGTTTATCATGTTCACCATTTCAGCTAACCACTACTGAACACAAAGTGCACATGGCACAAGTTTCCTTTCAGGGCTTTCTGCCAGGCACGCTGTAACACACGTTGAATGTTGTGAAATATTTGATTTGAAATCTCTCCTAAAAGTAGTTTTGTTGCCTAAACATTGCCCAACTGCAACTACGACGTGAAAAAAAAGATAAATAATGGAGCTAAGTAAACACTGAGTCTGGACACAAATCCGGAATGAACAAATTAAACAGCAACGATGATTGGCTAATCAACACTACAGACAGGGCACACACGAAAAAAATTGGATCTAAAGTTTTCAGATTAGGTGTTTTGTCTAACAAGTTGAAATTTGGTATGATGTTCTGGCTACATAACCTGCCTGGACTTTGTTACAACCTCACCTGACTTCCTAAAGCTGTCCTGTGAGAAAGCCTGACAGCAAACCTGCCCCCTGTGCGCACACAGTACAGCCTAGGCTCATGAGAATGATTTGCAGCTATTTGGACAAGATAAAATTCTGACCTGATGAAAGTTCAGAGAATGGAAGATATGAATATGTGCACATTTCAATATTTCATTCTCTCTCTTTTACCTTTTAGAATGTCAGTTGGACTATATGTATCAAATACACATCACTGCTGAAATAAACAGTAGCCTTGAACATCCTTACTGTAGATATGATTGTAATTGTTTCGGTACATGCTTTTTGAAACACCATCACCAGGTTTATCATGCAGTCACCACCACCTGATCATCTGTACAAAGATAAAAGACCACGATACAACCCCACCGACGGAGAGTCCTTGTCCGGGAGCTTACCAGCAGTGGTACCTGCCGCCATGGTGGCAGCCACGGGCGACTGGCGCTTACTCACTTTGGACATAAAATTGAACAGAATGCCATCTCGTGCCATGGCAAAGAGAATGCGTGGCAGAGGGAACATGGAGCCCAACAGGCTAGGGAGAAGAGGGTTCATGGTTAAGCTGTGGGCATTCTGGGAAAGAAAACATGACACCTGCACAACTGTGAAAGAACAACAGATGAATACAGGAAAAAAAACTTGGACAGACTAGATCATTTAAAGCAGAAAGTGGAGTGGACTAGTTTTCAGTAAGATCCATTGATTGCACTGCGTCTTTCACAGTTGATTGGTGGACAAAGATTAGCTGAAGGATCGCTCTCCGGTTCTCACCTGCAACTACACCGGAGCTCATAGTGGCAATAAGTGGGGTCTTCGTCTTAGGATTGATTCGGGCTAAGGCTTTGAAAAGCACCCCATCCTCTGCCATAGCATAGATTACACGAGGCATAGGGAAAATGGAGCCCAGCAGACTGCATGAGACAGCAGAGACATGCAAGACCAACACGTTAGTCAAGAGCCCAGAACCAAGACACACACACACACACACACACACAGTCACATCATAAAAAAGCTTCAGAGTATGATCAAAGTCAAAGTGTGTCTTTCTTTCCTGTTGGTCCATCTATCAGGATTTTAAAGGAGCTTCAGACTCATACCTCCAAAATGTGTTAACATTCACTAAACTGTGCAAAATGTAATCGATCCAAGTCCAATCTAGCAAAATATTCACATCTCATGTAAATCATGAGATACCGTGATGAATGACATCCAGCAGAGTGTGTTGATAAAACACACACAGAGACCTTCAGGAAAGAAAGACTAACACCAATATTAAGTTTTAAAACAGTCCCACGCTCGCCAATAATATATCAGATGCTTTAATTATGAAGATCACAGAGGTGTCAAAACAGAAAGTACTGCAAGCACCACACCCTATTAAGCAACAGGAATCAATCCAATAACAAGACACAGATAGAGAAATGTGGACAAAAAGCTTCACCACATTTCTTTTCACCATTACCACCGATTCTTAGCGTCTACATCAATTGAAAATGAACGACACCAACTCGCATAATGATGGTTGCAGCTGTTACCTTGTTGAGAGGGCACACAGCGAACCAACAGCCACCACATACTTGGCAGGACCCCAGCCCACATATTCAAACGCCATGGGCAGAGGGCTCTTCTCATCCAGCAGGTAGTATGGCATCATGAGGGTGAGTGCAGCTGACACACCAAAGTATGCCAGAAAACACACAGTCAGCGACACCACGATGCCAATGGGAATGGCCCTCTGAGGGTTCTTCACCTCCTCGCCTGTCACACACAGACAGTGGAATGAAGCTGTGACCATTGTCTGAAACATAGATCACATCCTTTCTTTCCCTCCGCGCCTCACCTGTTGTTGCGATGCAGTCAAATCCAACAAATGCATAGAAGCAGGTGGCTGCTCCGGCTAAGGTCCCAGAGAAGCCAAAGGGCATGAATCCTCCAACTCCATAATCACTGCTCACATTGGCTGCCACTGACAAGTTCCTGAAACATGTCATTTTAGAACAGTGATAAGAGGAACTGCAAAGCTGCATGTGTTGTTATGGATCAATGGCTGTACTCACAAGCTGTTTTCACATAAGTAAAGTACCTTTTTACTATAGTGACATTGATAAGGGATTCCTCAGTTATTGACCAGTTGTGTGTGTCACCTTTGACGAAGCCAGAGATGATAACAAACAAGAGTACCAGCACGTTGATTGAAGTGAAGACTTTGTTGACCCAGGCTGACTCCTTCACTCCAAACGACAGGAGTCCTGCATGAGCACACACACAGGAGAGCTCACTGACACAGTTAAGGGATATTTGTAGAAGTTTGATGGAAATGACTGCCCTTATGATTAATACTTCAAAGAGCTAAGTCCTGTTGACACCAAGTATTAAACATTCAGCATGTTGTACACAACCTGCAGCTTAGGTTAGCAGCTCTTTGCTGACCTAAGCTATGTGTGTAAAGGCGGATTAACAACATTAGGTGATAACAAACTGGTATGATATTTACCACCTGCGTGTACTGGGTAATTGAAATGACTAAACTTGGTTGTTTCTGGGATAAACATTGATCTACTAAACTTTTTAGCTTTTAGATAACTGGACATATGACATTTTATTTAAGTCTATTTTCTACTAAAATAAAAGTTCTGTTTTTGTAATAAAAACATTGATAAATGAAGTAAAGAACTAGGATAGGAGGCCTAAAACTGGGTTAACCCTAATGACTACATGGGATGTTTCAGACTAGATTCATTTATTTTGTAACGTTCTACTTCTGCCATCTTCACAAAAACAACCAAACACCAGTGGATTGTCTCACAGAGTCACACCGACCTAATGCAATCATTGCGTTGGCAAGTCAACAGATAAAACACATGATAAAGTTTTCAGTTTTGGCCTGAGGGTCACAAAGGTGAAATGTAACAAAATCATGTTTGAATCACTGCACTGCCATTAATTTGATTCTCCAAGTTACTGAAGCTAATAAACGGTGAAACCTCTCCGAGCTGACTGAGGTTTCCAAGAAGCTGTGCATGGGCATGTCATGTAACAATACTGCATATTTAAAAATATATAACTATTATAGATAGGTATAATATGTCAAATAGGTGGTAATCTGGATACAGTCACATTCTTTAAATAGCTGTAATTTGGTTGAACACGTTGCTCAGACTGCTTCTTAGAGAGCTACAGCAGATCTAGCTAACATGTAGACAACAAGTGAAGTATTTTAGAAGACATAATCTAATAGAGTATGTTACAAAATACATTGAAGGGCATCTATAATCTGATGTGAAACACAGTACACAAGATTATGGCAGTTATGGCTTATGAGTTGGCTATTTACAACAATTCTAATATCCAAGCATTCACTGCGACCTCTGTATCAACATAAGAACTTTGTGATTTTTAGTTGGCTTACCAGAAAGCAGCAGAATCAAGCAGACAGCAAAGAAGTCTGGGTACTGAGCTAAACCAGGAGAATTCATGCTGAAGTAGGTTTTGCAGAATCTCTCTATGTGTCCTCCGATCATTTCATCAAATGTGCCACTCCATGCTCTGGCAACCGATGAGGTACCTGTGGAGAAACAAAGAAGTGGCATCGTGATGAACCAGTATCATCTGGAAATCAAATATAACTTTAACATTGTCACTAACTCACCGATCACATAAGACAGGATTAGGTTCCAACCGGTTATGAAGGCCCAGATCTCCCCTACAGTCACATAACTGTAAAGGTAAGCAGAGCCAGTCTTGGGGACACGGGCACCAAACTCTGCGTAACATAGTCCAGCCATGACAGAGGCCAGGGCGGCGATTAGGAAGGAGATGACGATGCTAGGACCAGAGTCTCCCTTGGCCACCTCTCCAGCCAGAACGTAGACGCCGGCGCCCAGAGTGCTGCCCACCCCCAGTGCAATTAGGTCAACAGTTCCCAGGCAGCGGCAGAGCTTGGAGTCCTCCAGGCTGTTTAAGTCGACTACTTTCCTGCGCACCAATGAGCGCCCAAAACCCAGTACCTGCTCCAGCATGTTGACACCTGTTGACAGAGGGAAAAGTAAAGCCTGAAAATACCTGCATATGCACTGCAGACACTCGTGAGACAAGACTTTAGAAATGCTACAAAATTAGCTGACAGGTCGGACACCGTCGTCTTATCTTAGCATCAATATTTGCACTTTTTTTAACCATGCTCCAAGCTAAGTGCTGCAGTTGTGAAACCAGAGTTGAGGTGCGTCAGTACAGTTTGTCTTGGCTTTACAATGTTGCAGCTTGTTCTTGAAAAAATGCTAAAAAAGTTTGTTACATAACATATAAGATGAAACAAAGGTGGGTTTACAAACTGTGACGTGCTCTTTAGGAATGCAGCCAAAGCTTGGTAAAGCTCATACAGTAAAGGCCCATTAAAACCTATTGTTTGCAGCACTCAAAGAGCTGCATTCATAAAGACACCATGAATGCACCGATATGACACAATAAAGGCATCCATTAGCTCTCTGTGCTAATTGCATGTAAAAGAAGAAACTTCAAAGTCTTCATTTTCATTGTCCTGTAAATGAAAAGGTCTCAGGACATTTACAGGACTGATGGGGATATGTGCATGAACACAATATGATAAATGAGAAAGAAATATTTCTGCTCCCCAGAGAATAGTTAGTAATTTGCTTTGAAGTTAAGTCTCACACTTTGAAGCTAAATCTGATTATCTCAACCATAAATGAACAGTGACAACCGTCCAAACGTGCATTGATCTGCAGTGCAATGGGGATATTCAGACTAAAAAAAAATTAGCTGTGGATGTGACAGCTCATTAACATTACAATGTGTGCTGTACTGGAGCATCTCCATAACTGCAGTAGATTCCAGCTGAAGACTGTACAGACCACAACTGCATTTTGGAAAAGCTTTGCAAACAGGAAAAATAAATTATTAGTTATACAGGAGCAAGATATATGTACACTTTTTTACACACATTGTGTGTCTTTACATCCACAAAAGTTGCATTTCTGAATTTGTTACTGTAAAAGTAAGCAAACTACTTTCAAAGAGAGAAAGGTGCACATACCTTAAAATGCCACTTTCTAAAAAAAACCCAGGTCCAAGTTCAAACTCTGAATAAAACAGGCTTCTAGAAGTGTTGCTTCTGCTGCAGGGAGCCTCAGCTGCACATGAAGCACAGGTAAAAGTCTGATTACATGTGCAGCCTCAAAACTCACTGAACACTAAGTCAATTCTGGCACGTAAACCGTGCAGAGAAGTTACTGCATGTTACTCCTCCCCTCTGTCTTGCCTTTCTTCATAGGATCTGCCCTCGCCTTGCCCCTAGTCTCTGCTGCCGCCACAAGCCAGGGGAGTGACGTCCCTAGAGTAGGGAGGCAAGAGAGGAGGAGGAGGAGGAGGAGGAGGGTACCCAGGGGGAAATTGGGGCGAGGGGCATTCTACCTCCATGCTTGTGGTTTGGGGGAGTGTGCAACATTGCGCCATAGACTCTTATTCCGGAAACCCTCAGAGAGAAGAAAAGGTCAGAATTGTCTGTGGTAGAAAATGTTATTTCTAATCCACACTCAGGCTAAATAGATCCCAGCTGTCTAGGTGCTTACTGACTACTGATAAATGGTTAGGCAACTTTCACTGACAAACACTGAGGCAGGGACTGTTTACCTAGTGCAGCTCATAGGAGCGCTGCTAAAAGCATGGGTGCTGATTGGTCAATGAAGGGTGGATAGTGCTAAAGGGGGGGTTAAGTCCTCCTAATGGAAGACAGGTATTGCTCAATGTACCCTGAGCTATTGGCCCCATGAACATAATAAAATCAATAACACAGCTCACCACCAAAAAGCCTGGCACCTCCACAGCAACTTCAGTTATAAGCTGGAAGTCACATTTTTCCATCAAACACCACCTGAGAATCACAACTGCAGTGGAGTGTATTTATGCCAAGACCAGTTCAAACCAGCTTAAGACCTCAGTGGGAAGGTGGCAGCTGGCCCCTAAACACCATCCAACCCACAAACCAGAGGCTTGACGGCATGACAACAGCCAGCTCTCTCTGAGTTTGTCTATCCAGCCAAGCAGCCGAATGTCATGGACGACTGCCCACCAAACGCTGGCTGCAGGGGCTGATTATCTGACCTGCATGCTGATGGCACAGCAAATGCTTTCCTTAGTGGTGGGCTGACTGGACACGCTACTACTGCTGTCTGTAAGAGCCATCCGACTGAGTCACATCAAGGAACGAACACTATTTAGCGCTGTGAATACAGTTAACAGATTTTCATGAGATATTGTCACAAAATGCCTGCTTTTTGAAACGGGCATGAAGTTTCTTCACATGCAGTTTGCACTGTAACCATGGAAATGATGGAAAGGAGTCACCAGCTCCTGTTGACATGCGCTAATTGTGTGAAACCAATTGAATGCATTTTGCCCTCCAATGGCTGAGTGACCTAGCTTCAAAAACGTGGATAAGGTCAACAGATTGAGTGGTGTTTGTCTTGCAGACACCGGCACTGTTCGCTCCAGTTAACACTGGTGTCACCAGGAAATGTTAGAGTGAACGATTACCGATAAGGCAGACAACACGGAGAGCGGCATCCAGATTCAGCAGACTGTGGGCCAAGGATGAGTCTGAGACTTCAGTATGGTAAAAATACAACAGGCTCATGTGTACATACAGTGGGGAAAAAAAGTATTTAGTCAGCCACCAATTGTGCAAGTTCTCCTATTTAAAAAGATGAGAGAGCCCTGTAATTTTCATCACAGGTATACCTCAACTATGAGAGACAAAATGAGAAACAAAAATCCAGAAAATCACATTGTAGGATTTTTAAAGAATTTATTTGCAAATTATGGTGGAAAATAAGTATTTGGTCAATAACAAAATGTCATCTCAATACTTTGTTATATACCCTTTGTTGGCAATGACAGAGGTCAAACGTTTTCTGTAAGTCTTCACAAGGTTTTCACACACTTTTGCTGGTATTTTGGCCCATTCCTCCATGCAGATCTCCTCTAGAGCAGTAATGTTTTGGGGCTGACGCTGGGTAACACAGACTTTCAACTCCCTCCAAAGATTTTCTATGGGGTTGAGATCTGGAGACTGGCTAGGCCACTCCAGGACCTTGCAATGCTTCTTACGAAGCCACTCCTTTGTTGCCCGGGCGGTGTGTTTGGGATCATTGTCATGTTGAAAGACCCAGCCACGTTTCATCTTCAATGCTCTTGCTGATGGAAGGAGGTTTTCACTCAAAATCTCACGATACATGGCCCCATTCATTCTTTCATTTACACGGATCAGTCGTCCAGGTCCCTTTGCAGAAAAACAGCCCCAAAGCATGATGTTTCCACCCCCATGCTTCACAGTAGGTATGGTGTTCTTCGGATGCAACTCAGCATTCTTTCTCCTCCAAACACGACAAGTTGAGTTTTTACCAAAAAGTTCTATTTTGGTTTCATCTGACCATATGACATTCTCCCAATCCTCTTCTGGATCATCCAAATGCTCTCTAGCAAACTTCAAACGGGCCTGGATATGTACTGGTTTAAGCAGGGGGACACGTCTGGCACTGCAGGATTTGAGTCCCTGGCGGCGCAGTGTGTTACTGATGGTAGCTTTTGTTACTTTGGTCCCAGCTCTCCGGAGGTCATTCACTAGGTCCCCCCGTGTGGTTCTGGGATTTTTGCTCACAGTTCTGGTGATCATTTTGACCCCACGGGGTGAGATCTTGCGTGGAGCCCCAGATCGAGGGAGATTATCAGTGGTCTTGTATGTCTTCCATTTTCTAATAATTGCTCCCACAGTTGATTTCTTCACACCAAGCTGCTTACCTATTGCAGATTCAGTCTTCCCAGCCTGGTGCAGGTCTACAATTTTGTTTCTGGTGTCCTTTGACAGCTCTTTGGTCTTGGCCATAGTGGAGTTTGGAGTGTGACTGTTTGAGGTTGTGGACAGGTGTCTTTTATACTGATAAAGACTCCAAACAGATGCCATTAATACAGGTAACGAGTGGAGGACAGAGGAGCCTCTTAAAGAAAAAGTTACAGGTCTGTGAGAGCCAGAAATCTTGCTTGTTTGTAGGTGACCAAATACTTCTTTTACTGAGGAATTTACCAATTAATTCATTAAAAATCCTACAATGTGATTTTCTACATTTTCTTTTCTTATTTTGTCTCTCATAGTTCAGGTATACATATGATGAAAATTACAGGCCTCTCTCATCTTTTTAAGTGGGAGAACTTGCACAATTGGTGGCTGACTAAATACTTTTTTTCCCCACTGTATATGTACGTTAACAGGACAGGTGCTTCCAGTTCCATCTAAATACTTATATGGTTAAATAAATATAAAAACGTTTCATGTTACAACGTCCTTGTTAAGATTGGCTGTCCAACCTCTTCAACATCTACTGTTCTGTGGTTCTGTTACTAAATGGCACAAAGCCTCTTCATATTACATTTCAGGGACCAGTCTGAAGTCTAAAGCCTGAAGACATTACCTGGTCTTAGTTTGAGTTAATACTCTTTTTATTAGGTAGAAAGACGCAGCATTATCTGTGAAGACAGTCGTTCTCGACTCAGCTACATGTGATTTCCTGTCTGTATCTGGGTCAATGTACAGTGTCCCACTTGGAGGTGGTTGTCTTGTGTCTGAAAAAACAAACAAAAGACATTTGTTCACTACAGTAATATTTCATACTCTCTAAAACAACACTCCCAAGGTTTTAGATGTGTGTGACGGCAGAATAACTTTGAATGTGAAGTCATTCTCAACCATCTTTTACATTACATTATTACATTATTACACTGTTCCATTCGATCATATAAGGGTCTATGTTTACCATTTCATCTGCACAGTATTTTATGTTCTGTTCATTGTATGTCTGTTACGCCATGTCTGTCATGTAAATTTAGCCTTACTTTAGTTTATTTACTTAATTTGATCTTAGTTTTTATCTTATTGCATGTTAATTGTTATATGTTCTTTGTATGCACCAATCACTAAGGCAAATTCCTAGTAATGTGAACCCCCTTCACTTACATGGCAATAAACATGATTCTGATTCTGATTCTGATTCTTTTGGCCTGACTCCAAGTCCCATAGGACACAGTGACTTTCAGAAAATTAATTCCTTCCTGTATAGTTTAACTATTTTTGTTTCATTCTGGCTACTTTCCAAGTTGCAAGTGCAAAATGCTAGGATTAGGATTAAAACACGCACACACACACACACTTAATGGAATTTGGTGCGATATGCCAAAACTGTACAAATGTCTGAGGGAGGTGTGTTAAATTGATTTAAATAAAAAGGGGCCCATGTGTGTATGCCCTGGGAAGCTCCTTAAAATAGATTCACCAATATGACATATTAGGTCTCCTGTAAATATGGCATCTAATAACATTTTAATGTGTCTTGTTTAATGTGTCTAATGTTTTTTGTTTTGTACTTAGAAGTCTTGACTTTTCCTCTTATACTAGTGTAAAGGAAATGTGGAGGCAGAGAGACGTATTTTGGGCCTATACCTTAATATCTGAAGCACGTTTGGTGCTAATAATGATTGTGTAGCCTGCCACCGTTTAGCTAACACACGGCTGTGTGTAAAAACCGAGCACACTGTGAATGTAACTCATGCTTTATAGTTAATATCTTACCGATTTGAATTATGATTCTTTTCCTATCAGTTACCTCAAAGTGAACATTTGTAAATGTCATGTGGATTCTGTCGACATCTGCGCTGTTGAAGCTGTCGCCATCTTGGTTTTTTTAGTGCTGTAACCACAAGAACTAACAACGTGAGAAAACACAAAACAAACTTTGTTAGCTTAACATTGGTTAAATGTACTTTTTCACAGCGGGGACCAACCATGACATTGACGCATAGGCTGTCACGGTTAAAACATGTTGTAAGAGCAGGGCAAGCTAAATTACCAGCTATTGCTAGTGCTAGCTTCGTTGGTTAGGCGGTATATTCTTGTTTTTGTTATGAATTGTTATGAGTTGCTAATTTCTGCTAGTGCAGAACAGAATATACCGACTTTTTAACGCACCACGTCACATCACTAGTCCACCATGCATCATTATTTTTCAGGTTCTGACTGTGATTAATGCCGTTTAACACTTGGGCCCGGCCCGGAACCTGGTGTGCTTTAGGACCCAGGGCTGCAGCTCCACTGAGCACAGATCAGGCATCATCAACATTATGGCTGGTTTTACCTGGGAGCTACTGACGAACAGCATTAACCATTTAAGCTAACCTGCAGCACACCGTAGCACCACTGTACACATGTTATATTGTGACACGTTGAGCGGTCACAGGAAGCTCAGCTGCTGATGGAGCACATCCGATTACCAAAGGTAACCGAGACATGACTGCAGTGATTAGCTACATTTCCGCACTGAGCCGCAAGTGAAACGTAAAACATGAACTGATTAGCAGCCACAATCACACACTGTGAAGCAATAGCTAACAAGTACACGGGCTCAGTTCAAAGGCGTGTGTGCGTTGTGTCAGCCACGTTGGCAGCCACCCTGGGTGGGTGCAGTTTCTGTGTACAGCTGTGTCGAACCCATGGGAGCAGCAGCAGTGTAGTAGTGCTTGTGATGATGAATCTGTTTGATGTTGTTGTTCGTCCTCGTCCCCCTTCCAGGTGGAGAATGTCAGGCTGCTTGACAGAGTCTCCCCCAGAAGGCGAAGGGTGGGCACCTTGTACCTGACAGCCACACATAGCATCTTTGTGGAGAACGAGTCAGGGATGCGCAATGAAACATGGGTAATTATCAGCTCCATGCACTCCATCCCCATGTTGTAACCACACGCACTGATTCAGTGTTTGTGCAATGCATGGTCCAGAAGGTCATTATGCTGCCCCCCCACTAGGTGCTTCACAGTTTGGTGTGTAATGTGGAGAAACAGGCTGCCTCCGCCTCAGGATGTCCTCTGCTCATCCACTGCAAGAACTTCCAGGTTCTTCAGTTTGTCATCTCTCGAGAGCGAGAGTGCCATGATGTTCACCTGTCCCTGCAGCGTCTCTCTCAGCCAGGTAAATCTGAGCATCTGCCTCTAATCTGTTTTCTCACCTCTCCAATAATAAATATCACACATCTGCGAGACGACACTTGAGGCTGGTCTTCATTATCTGTAATGCAGATGTTTGCTCATCCCGTGTACGCTCTTCTATTCTGTATTTTTATTGGTAGTTTATTTTATCATGTATATATCTTTTCTTAACTTTGCTGTCTGTATCTGCTGTTGCAAAAATGCAATTTCCCCATTGTGGGACTAATAAAGGTTTCTTAATCTTAATCTTAATCTTAGCCTATATTGTGCCTTGCAGAGCGTTATGAGGAGCTGTACTGCTTCTCCTACAAGCCTAACATTGATGAAGAGGAGAGACGACAGGAATGGGACTTCTTGGACCTTAAGGCTGATTACAGCAGAATGGGACTCCCAAACTCTCTGTGGAAACTCTCCCCTGTCAACCAACACTACAAGGTCAGTGCGCTGATCTCAGTTCTACTGTTCCTTATATGGACAAGAGCGGTTGCTTAAGAGTTTTTTGTCATGCTTTTCTTTTCTTTTTTTTTGAAGGTGAGTGACACTTACCCTGCTGACCTTTTTGTGCCCGAGTCTGCCACACCTCCAGTCATAGTGGGGAGCTCTAAGTTCAGAAGCAGAGGCAGATTCCCCGCGCTGTCATACTACTCCAAAGAAAATCATGTAAGTTGACCTTTTGTCTTTATCTTTTCCACATGCTTCACATGTCCGCTCGTATTCATTCAGTTGCCGTGGAGACATCTCTGTTGTCTCCATCAGAGGCAGTGATTGTAACATTGTGAGCAGCCCTTCTGACTCCAGCCATGCGCAGGAATGACTGGTTGGTCAACTCGCCCTGTTTAAGCAGCTGAAACTAGCTGTTCAGACAGTGATAAACCACTAATATTGTACATAGGCTACTTCACAATGCACTAATTGTAAAGAAATTTCATCAGGTGTTGTATTTGATAAATCATTTTCTATATGTTTACAGATAGTGTCACGCTCTCAGCACTCTCTTTGCAGCTGATGACTTTGAGGAGACCTTCTAAGTACTGTTTGTACAAGGCTGTTTGTAAAAGATAAAGCAAGACAGATGTGCATTTTGTCATGAACAGAAACATAAAAAAACACTGAGAAAGCCACAATTTTTGAACTAAAAACAAGGCAAACATTCATGATGTCTCCCATTAATACTTGACTCAGCAGTTGGGAGTGCTTTATGTGTGTCAGGTCAGCTTCCCAGGGTTGAGGGTACATGTGGAGCTCGGATCATACAAAGAGCTCCACTCCGGTTGATGTGCCAGGAGGGAGAATCGCACAACAATGTCGTGCTCTTTCCCTCGTGGCTACTTAATGTAACTATAAGAAACACTGTGGTTGATTTATTACAATTAAATGTGCAGGGAAAGAAAAAAATTTCACATATTTTGATGTAAATCTAAATAAAAGCACTTACAATGCACCGATGAACAGGCATCCTGTATGAAGCCTGAGTGCCTCTTGCCTCTTCCCAGGCTGCCATCTGTCGCAGCAGCCAGCCCCTGTCAGGTTTCAGCGCTCGCTGCCTAGAGGATGAACAGATGCTGGAAGCCATCTTGAGGTCCAATCCCCGCAGTGACTTCATGTATGTGGTGGACACCAGGCCTAAGGTGAACCCTTTTTTGTGTGAGGAACGGCCTGCAAAAATACTTAGAGTACTATGCTGTGTGTTCAGGTGGGCTTTATGCCTTTTGGCAGCTGCAGATCCACAGAGCAAAGCCTTTAGAAACATCCTGGCTCTGTACGCTGCACCATTATTAGTAATAACATTTAGTAAAGCCAACTGTGGACATTAAACTTCACTTGTGTAGTGTTACCGTGGCTTTGTTGTTATGTTTATGAGTGTTGCTGCTACACCTTCTAGCTGAATGCGATCGCAAACCGAGCGGCAGGAAAAGGCTACGAAAACGAAGACAACTACTCCAACATAAAATTCCAGTTTATTGGCATCGAGAACATCCATGTGATGAGGAACAGCCAGCAAAAAATGCTTGAAGGTAATTATCATGTCCTGTTGAAATGTACCGGCGACTCATTCATCACTGTCAGAAATGTTTCACCGCATCTCTTATTTGTAGATTCATCCTTTTTCTGGCATTGCATGTTTGAATCGGCTGCTTCTTCACTTTTCCAAAGGAGAGCGGGACCCCATTCCACCCCTGTGGTTTTTCATATGCAGTCATGCAGACATGAACTCTGCTGCAATCAGGCCTCAAATGAGCCCACGGGAGAATTTCTGGGTATTGTGCAGGGGTGCTCCTAGGAAGACTTTGAATCCATCTGGGTTTTATTTCGGAGCTATTTTGGTTTCCCGGGGTGGACAGTCCCGGACATTATCCCCCAAAGAGAGACAGAGGGCGTGAGAATGATGTGAATTCAACTCTGAAAAGTTATAGCTGCTCTTAGTTGTGATAACTCTTTGCCCCCTGGCAGCACAAGGGAAGTCTTTAAATGCTATAGACAGCGCCTGTCCTTTCCAGTCTGCCTGCCTCTTTCTACCCAATTACACACTTGAATAAGATTTAGATGACCCCCCGCCTGGCAGCAGTAACTCAAATCTTTCTTTTCTAAGTGGAAGCCCACTCTGCTATGTGTTATAAAACCCAAGGCTGTATGAACCCGATCACCTGTTCCTCTGCTATCAGTGACCACTGAGTGTTCTTACAGGTCAGCAAACTTGCGCGGTGTCAGCGAAAAAAACATGTTGTCAGCACCTTAAAGAGCGAGGAGTGAGCAGATGTTTGCAGCTATCTAAAAGTGAATTATGAGTGTTAATGTGATAAATTGTCTTCAGCAAAGGAAAAGTCAGCTGTGCAGGAATAGGGGTGATGTCACTCTGCCCCAGAGGGAACTTGCAAATATTTATGTTGAACCCTGAAGATGGAAAAATAAATTTCAGAGACAATTTTCACAACATAAACAATACAGTAAGCCCTATGTCACAGAAATGGATATGTGTGTATAAACGTTAACCTGCTGGTGACACTAAAAGAAAAGTCATTGACTGGAAAGCAAGCTAACTTTTACATCTCCTCGTTTGACCCGTTTATTTCTCACGACATGCACAGATTCTCAGTAAACAGTGTTTCACTGATGTGCAGTTTAATAACATTCGGTGATCAGGTATGCTCCATGTTTCCTGCCAGTCAGACAGCTGTGTTGTGCTTTCAGTGTGCGAGCTGCGTTCCCCCTCCATATCTGACTTCCTGGAGGGTCTGGAGAGCTCAGGCTGGCTGAAACACATCAAAGCTGTTTTGGATGCCGGGATCTTCATCGCCAAGGTCAGTCTAGAGGCTAATCCTCTCTGTCTGCCTCACCATTGCACTCAATATTAGCTTAGGTGTGTGTGTTTGTAATATAATGTAATATCAGATACAGGTCCTGTCCTTCAGTCTTCCTTTTATAAAGTGAAACAACAGCAACAGCAGAGCAAACTGCAGCATCTATAATGAAAGTGTACAATTCAATCAACACTTGTCCTAGGTTAAGCACATAAGGAAATGATTTTACCAGTCATCTGATGTTTATTGAAAAAGAGAAGGAGTTCTTCTACTGTTAAAAAAAACATTATTCTCACTGTATTCCGGCTGGGTCATGTAATTAAAGCTTTCTTAAACAGCACTGGCTTCAGCTTCAGCCAGTCACATACTTGCAGTAGTACAGTTAGGATTAAGGAAGGGTCACTGAGTTTCTTCTGACTGACTGAGCCGACGCAGTGTAATCACAGTTAATCTATGTAGCTTGTCCACTTTTGAAACTTCAAGCTGCAGGTGCATCAGTGCACAAGTGAAAATGACCACATCTCAGTTCGGGTGTTTTGTGTTTGTTGTGTGTGCGCAGGCTGTTGCAGAAGAGGGGGTCAGTGTCCTGGTTCACTGTTCAGACGGTTGGGACCGCACGGCCCAGGTGTGTTCAGTGGCCTCTGTGCTGCTGGATCCATACTACAGGTCCCTCAAAGGATTCATGGTAAATACTCAACTGTTTGGTTTTTTTAATTTAAGATGAGTTTTAGCACCATGAATTTGACACCCGGCCACACTCTGGGCCCTGTTAAAAGACTTTTATGTATAATTTACTAATTTCAAGTTGAGTGCAGATTGTAATCAGCTGACCATGTCACTTCCTAAGCTGCAGTCTATAGTACAAACCTGTTGTGGATTATATTTTAAATGTTTTAAAGGTTTAGATTGATCAGAAACAAATGTGGGTCAGTTGTGAACCACTGCCCTAAATCTTACACACTGGTCCTTTCACTGGTCCATTAAAGGTAGGGCAGGAGATTTGGAAAACTCAGTGATCTCAGATTTTGAAAGTAAACACACGCCCCTTTCCCTCGGAGCTCACCCCGAAGCCACGCCTCCCAACCAGTCTGTGACTTCATCCATCATGCACGTACCTCTCTGGTTCGCGCAGAGCAGGAAGAGAGTGACAAACCGGCCAATACTCCACGCAGGTGCGCCTCGTAGGATTGGCTGATGTTTTTAGCGTTTTATAGCTTCCACAGATGATTAATATTCTTCATTTTAAACTAATCGGTTGCTGTCAGATTGTAAAGAGAAGTTACACTGATTTAACAAAAAGTGCATCAGAAGGAAATCTCCTACCCTACCTTTAACCTCAGTTGGTTCTTCAATACATTCAGGCTTAAGTTGACAGCTGTCCATGCTGTGTTTGCTGCATGTTCAGAAGGATTTGAAAAATAAGTATAATAGAGAAGCTTTTGGGACACAAGGACGTGACCCCATACACAGGTCAAAGAGTCTGTCTGCAGGCACTAACAATACACTATGTCTGATTCTTTTCAACTGGAAACCCTTTTACTGGCATTTTACTATGTTTTTTTAATGTTTTTTCTTAACTTAGGTTCTCATTGAGAAAGACTGGGTCTCATTTGGACACAAGTTCTCTCACAGGTTTTCCTCCATAACATTACAAATATGACCTCAGTGATTAGGGTGTGTGCAGTATTTAATCCGCATCCTTCTCTTTTACAGATGCAACCATCTGGTTGGAGACCCTAAAGAGGTGTCACCTGTCATCGACCAGTTCCTGGAATGCGTGTGGCAGCTGATGGAGCAGTTCCCTTGTGCCTTTGAGTTCAGTGAGAGGCTCCTCATCACCATTCACAGCCACATCTACTCCTGCCAGTTTGGTAACTTCATTGGGAACAACCAGCGGGAGAGGATCGAGCTGGGGTGAGATTTAGACCTGCAGCCACCATCACTTTCTTTTCCTTTTCACACACAGGCATCTGAAGAGGGGATTGACTGCCAATGAGAAGTGACAGTCAGTAGTATATTACAGCACCAGGCTTGTGTATATAGAGACAGGTCACACAATGATTACAGCTATTTATGTCTTTGCCCTCTTGTTTTCTCTGATCTTGATTGTTTGGCTGCCCTCTGACATGAATACAGATTGCGTGAGAGAACTCACTCTTTGTGGAGTTATATATGGACAAACCGTGCAGACTACATCAACCCCCTGTACAGGCCCAACCACAGCCAGACTCAAGGACTCCTCCGGCCATCTACTGCCCCCTACTGTTTTAAGTATGTGCTCACAAGCAGCCCAAATATGCAATGCAATGTTTAAACCATGATAAAGACCAGTGTGTGGTAGAAAGAATGAGGTTTTATTACAGAATCCTCTCGCTGAGTGTTTTTCCTTTCTTCCATTTAGATTTTGGAGTGGGCTTTACAACCGCTTTGACCGTGGGATGCATCCTCGACAATCTGTAGAGGATTACCTGAGGGCCATCCAAGAGGAGACACAGCAGCTGGAGGAGCAGTTGACTTCACACAAAGAAGTATGACAAAGCTGGACCTCCATACTCTGGAGAGTTTTTTCTGATTCAATAAATGTCTTTATATCTTCCATTATCAACAGAAAATCACTCAGATAGAGCAGGAGCAGGAGTGGAATGTGACCAGCAAAGAAACCACCTTTGATAAGAGTCCCACAGTGTGGGCTCTCGGTAATGACCTCGGTCTGGCCAACACTCCTCAGGACTACACCGGTGGCTTCATCACCAGCAGCCCCTGCCAGCCCAAAGCAGACAGCAGCCTGATCCTCTTGCCAAAGGACTTAAACCAAACATCTGACTCCAACTTCTCCAACAGCAGTGACCAGGAGTCTGGGATCGCAGATGTGAGCTGCCGCTCCCCTCTCAGCGAGGACAGCACTAGGGATGCAGACTCCGATGAGGCTGCCTATTCTGCTGCCTGAGAAACCGGAGCGTTTTAAAGTGCTGGACTGACCAGCCATCCACTGAACAAACACTACCTTTACATTCACTAGGTAACCAGAGTACTGACTAATTAAAGTGAAAGTCGTGCTCTGGTTACACTGCTGGCTTGCACTTTTGTTTGCATGTTTTGTGGTACATTCTTTTTGTTGACTATACTGGTAAATAGTTGTTTACTTTGCAGCTCACATTTTACATCTTACAAGAGGGAAAGAAGTGATTTGAATATTTTATTCTTCTATTGAGATGAACTAATTTACCCAAACTGTAGAACTATTCCGAACAATTCAAAGACGCTGAATTAATAATCAATTTAAACTATGCAGTAACCATAAAGTTTTTGGCTTTACAATGTGTAAATCTTATAAAAATGACATTTAAGTATCTGCTGATACCTATAAAAAACAACTTTTGTAGCAACATGAGACATAGAACTCCAAAGACTCACACTTTCAAGTGTGTCCTAAAACAGTTTCGTTAAAATTGCAGCGTAACACAGTGACCTCAGCTGGAGCTTGTAAGTCATTACACTGCAATAACCTGAGGGTGTAGTGGTTGGTGATTTGTGCCTTTGTACCTAGATATTTCAACTCAACATGTTATATGAACACAAAGGGATGTGGAAAAAACAAGCTTTACAGTTTTACTCATATTTTGACAACCACTTAGGGGTAGTGCATGCAATAAATGATAGGCTGGAGCATGTGAACACACAAATAGGTTGTATGTGACTGATTAACATTTGTGTCTTGTCAGCTGTACAATTACCCAGCTGTTTTTATAGAGTAGTATCCATTGCTGTAGATGCACTCCTGCAAACGAACAATGTAGAGCTTGATCAAGAAAAGCATGTTAAGATATTTTTGTACTATGACCTGTTTTTGTCTTGTGTAATCTGGCTTTAAATGTGTGTCGTTTTTGTCAGAGGGTCTAATATATAACAGCCATAAAATTGTGTCTGAGCTTTATACATTTCTAATGTTGAGTTCACTTGTTGAGCTGGAATAAGAGCCAGATTTGTCAAACTGATCTAAATGCCGAGTTATATTGTTTATATGTATCTGTTTTCTTGTGAAAATCATAAATAAATAAACACATTACTGTCTGTCACATGTAACCAATAGTTCTTCTTGGTGATCTGGTCTTTTTAAACGGTTGGTTCGTTTAAATTATGCATACATGGTTATATGTACTCTTGCTTCATCGTCAGACCTTGTTACTCACTTTGTTTGATTTAGATTTTTCGCTTCAGGCAAGAAAGGGAAATCGTCACTGAATATCAGTTTAAATTGCAGACAATTGTTCTGTTTGTTCTAGTACTAACGGTCCTCTGCTAGATTTTGATTGTATCATCCATCAGGTAAAGTCAATGGCAGCAAAGGATGTCCTTCATTTCAGGTATCAGCGCTCCAGTTCCTGTTGCTCAACATCTGGCCCGACCACAATTCCTTCCAGCACCTGCAGTTCTGCTCTGTGCTCATCTGTCTCTTATAATGTATTATTTGCAAGTGTAGAAACTGTAATTCTAGTTTGAGGATTAATTCATAATTATTATTAATAACATTTTTGTTTGTCTTTATATTCTTCCTAAAATGTATTAAGAATGTCTAAGACATGAATCATATATGTATGTGTGTGTGTGTGTGTGTATGTAGATAAATGTGTGTGTGTGTGTGTGTGTGTGTGTGTGTGTGTGTGTGTGTGTGTGTGTGTGTGTATGTAGATAAATGTGTGTGTGTGTGTGTGTGTGTGTAAATATATATGTTGATCTAAGAAAGTGTGCCCGTATAGATGCAAACGTACACGCATATGACGCTTCCGTTTTACGTGATGACGTTGTGTTGTAGGCTCAGCTATGATGGCAGCCGTAGGTTGACATCAATACGAGACTGAAAATAAACTATTTAAAAAGTTAGCCCCCGACACAATAACATAGAACAAAATTAATAGTAATCAGATAGTACACGCCTAAAACACACACACGCCCGGTTTGGGGAACGGTAAGTTAACGACGCTACAGTCACCCTTTGGATGTATCAAAGTGGCGCCGACTGTGTGTGTGTGTGTGTGTGTGTGTGCTGCTACAGTACTTGGTCGTATCTTTCATGTTTTTGCACACACACGTTTCTGTCGAGCTAGCCGAACACATGACGAGCGAGCTGAAGATGTAGCCAGCCTACAGCCATCTCCTCCTGCTGCTGTCGAACGGTGCTGCGCTGTAACTTGTTAGCTGTTGCAGACACCCTAGCTAGCAAAGTAGTACTGAAAGCTAATGTTAGAGAGCAGCCGTCCTGCACATACCGAGGGACAGTTGCTGTGCTGTGTGTGTTTGCTTTTATGTGACTTAAACTGGCTTCTCCAGTGCTGAGACTCACTGACAAATGGGCTTTATTTCCCAAAGCAGGCTTTATTTGAGCCTAGCTCTCTGTCAGCAGAGGATCAGGTGCCTTTGTCCTGCCACCTCCATGTATTATGATGACCTGTGATAAGAACATTATGCACCATATGACTCTGCTAAGATTCAGATCTTAAACCTTCTGTCTTTTTCTTTATATTATGATGAAGTGGCACTATGCCCGCAGCTACTGTGGATCACAGCCAAAGAATATGTGAGGTTTGGGCCAACAACCTGGAGGAGGAGCTGAAGAGGATCAGGCATGTCATCAGAAAATACAACTACATTGCTATGGTGAGTTATTGCTCAAATACCCGCAGTGTTTTTGATACACGTCATATCGCCACTGCTCGTGTGTAATGAGACGATCTCTTCCTGCAGGACACAGAGTTTCCAGGTGTTGTAGCCAGGCCCATCGGAGAGTTCAGGAGCAACGCTGACTATCAGTACCAGCTTCTGCGCTGCAACGTGGATCTGCTCAAGATAATACAGTTGGGCCTCACATTTATGAATGAACAGGGGGAATACCCTCCAGGAACATCAACATGGCAGTTTAATTTTAAGTTTAACCTCACGTAAGAAATCTTTGCTGCTCAAAAGTTTGTTCTTTTTTCCATGTTGCATCAAATGGACTAGAACACAAGTGTAAAATGTAACGGCCTAACAGGTTTTACAGACTGTTTTATGTTGCTTACAGCATGCTCATGTGAATAATAAGCTATAAAAAGTGTTACAGTGATCATTGTGCATACTTCTATCAAAACGAGTAGTAGTGGGGGCCAACTGAAAATTGTTAGTATAAATGATTATAAATGACTGTTTTCTTATGCACTTGATTGTCCTTTGCACAGACAGTGTGTTTGTGTTTCCCATCAGAGAAGACATGTATGCACAGGACTCCATTGAGCTCCTGACCACTTCAGGGATTCAGTTCAAGAAGCACGAGGACGAAGGCATCGAGACGCTGTACTTCGCGGAGCTGCTGATGACGTCAGGAGTGGTGCTCTGCGATGGGGTCAAGTGGCTGTCATTTCATAGGTATTCTGTTTTTGCAATCAGTCGCTGGTTTGTAGTAGAAAACGTTCTCCTGTAGTGCAGTAGAGATAAGATGCTGCACAGAACTATGATTAGTAGGATGTATGTTTCACCTAAGTGCAAGCAAGTCCCGACACAAAACGCATCGTTATCTTTGCTTCATTGCAAAGAGAAAATCTTTTGACGCCCACTACTGTGTTCTCCTTGAAGCCACAGTTTAAACATATGCATGCGTTTATGTAAATGTGTCTTACAGCGGCTATGACTTTGGATACTTAATCAAGATTCTATCCAACGCTAACCTGCCTGAAGAGGAGGTGGACTTTTTTGAGATTCTTCGCTTGTACTTCCCAGTCATTTATGATGTCAAGTATCTCATGAAGAGCTGTAAAAACCTGAAGGTACTTTGATGAATATTACAACAGAGAGCACAGAGGGTATGCTGCTTTGCTAGTTTTAAAAAGTCACACCTTGATTTCTGTTCTGATCTCTTGACTGAAAGGTTTGATCTCTGACTGATCGTGGTTTTTTGTTTGTTTTCAGGGTGGGCTGCAGGAAGTAGCTGAGCAGCTGGAGCTGGAAAGGATTGGCCCACAGCATCAAGCAGGCTCTGACTCTTTACTCACAGGCATGGCCTTCTTCAAGATGAGAGAGGTAGGAAGCGCGAGCAAGAGACAGGAAAACAATAAATGAGTATTTGCAACAAGTAAGTGAACGAGTTATCACGTCATCTTGGTCGTTCTAATTCTTTTTACACTTCTTCCCACAGATGTTCTTTGAAGATCACATTGATGATGCAAAATACTGTGGTCACTTGTACGGGCTTGGCTCAGGCTCTGCCTACGTCCAGAATGGAACAGGAAACGCCTACGAAGAGGAGGCCAACAAGCAGCAGTCGTGACATCACTCTGAAACTCTTCCATCTTGCAGTTCACCTCTACAATCAGTGCGGCAGCAAAGCCGAGTCCTAACACCCGGATGACAATAATAATAATAATAATAATAATGGAAGAACAAAAAAAAGAAAGAGGAAAAACCTACATATGCATCATTTAGCAAGCTGTTTGTCGTAGGCTCTGCTCACCTTAGACAACAATCACAGCTGTCCTCACATGTGCCGCGGCTGCATGTGTGTGAGTTTAGTCTTTTATTCCTTCGAGGCAGCATAGACGTTGGGGTTGGTTCGGTTCGATTTACCATGCTTGGAAAAGATGGGATTTTAGTTTTCCTGAAGAGTTCTGTAGAAAAAAAATGCACTTTAAAGCTCTGACCTGATTTTATATGGAAAGCTAAACATGTTTCTGATGTCTCTCTTTCTCCTCTTTGTTGCCTTCTCTACATTACCCACTTTACATTGTGGACATGTTAATCCTTAACTATCACAGCAGCTGCTCTCACCACGCTCAGCCTTAACATCAGCTGCATTCTTATATTTTTAAACTTTTAATTTATTGTGCTGGTGATCATAGAATAGTTGCCCCCATTTGACACTAAAGAGCCCACATGTTTGCTGTCTAATAGTGAGAAAGGGAGCTTTGATTTGAGTTGTTTTCTTTTGTCTCATTTGTTACTACAAAGATAATGTTCATCAACTGAAGACGTTCTAATCCCACTGTGTGGATTCCTGTGTTCCTGTCTGCATTTATGATCTAAATACTCATTAGGACATTAACAGTATGTTACCTGGATTGCATACAAATTGTTCCCATTGGAGGAATGTAGATTGATTGTGCATGTGAATGCCCTCGTTGACACCACGTACATGAAGAGATGCATCACCTCTATATGGTCAACAAACTGAATTCACACCCTTACAAACGGATAACACTAAATACACAGCAGCTGTAGCTGAGGTTAATATAACTACTCTGTCCAGAGTAAGAAATTCATTTTATGCCAAATGTTGGAATAAAAAAGAAGAAAGTTTTACGCACTGGGGAAAAACAACATTTTTTTAACACACATATCTTTGTTCCAGCTGAGTTTATTTCATTTGTACTTCTGGCCTTTTGTGCATTTTCCTGTGTTGCTTTCCCATCCACTCATGCTGCATAGAAGAGCCACGTGTACTAAAACATTTGAATAAATGCTGTGTTTGTTGAATCCTTAACTTTTCAATATAGGTGTGCATTGAAGTGTAGCCCCCCCCCTCAGAAACAGTTTTCTTTTTTTCTCAGTGTGTAAAGGAGTAAACAGAATATGCAATTTAACAAGAGGAATGTTTTTAGATTATTTTGTAAATAAAGGCTTGAAATTTTTCTACCATAAAATGTTTTTTGTTGACCGATCACGTCTTTTTTTTAATGACTCCTCGCGGAGAACAGAACAAATGAGACTGAAGATGAGCTCGTTTTATTCTTTATAAGGCATCACAACTGTACAATACATGGCCTCACACATCCATATCGTCTCTATAGTCAGACAGAAAGATAGAAAAATATAGATTGACACCATTAAGCTGTTTTTTTCCCCCCAGACAAGCATACATTCTAATTTTCAGTCAATCATTTCCAGCCTAAGACTCCTTTGAGGGTGAAAGTACAAATCGGCTGGGAAGAATTTTCTTATTTTTTTTGTTATTCCCCCTCTGCGGCTCATCCACAGCATCATGTCATGAGATAGAAAAACACTGACGGTGAACAGGTCTGCAGCAGCAGCATCAAATGGAGGATGTGCTCTCCATTGAGCCGTCCCTCCAGAGACAAAGCAGTCAGGAAGCTTTAGAAACAGCAGTTTGACTCGTACTGTGGAGACAGCACTTTAGACATTTTGGCAGAAGAGGGGGGGGGGGGGGGGGTGACACAGCAACATCCTCACTCATGCTGGAAAGAGTCAGAAGAGCCCTTATTGAAATGTTTTTACTAATGACTACACCTTTGCTTGTTATCAAGAAGAGGGGGAAACATGGAGGACATGTAGTGGTACAGCTCACACTACAACAAGGTGTGTTTGTGTTGACATCCTGAGATGAGAGCATGCATCATATCACCTGTCACGATACTCAACACCTGCCAAACCAGCCAGGAACAAAAAAAAAACAGAATAAACAGCTAAAGGAATGTTGGTTACAGCACAATAAGACCACTGCTAATCTATACTCAGTGTGCAAACATTTGGCAAACTTATAACAGCATGTGCTAGGCTACAAAACAAAACAACAAAACCTCTGAGAGTTTCTGTAACATATAAAAAGCAACTGATCTGATCTTCCAGTGCCGCTCTGTGTTTATTTATATACAAACAAAAGAAAGTGACATTGTTGGAATGCAGTTTCATTTCAGACAGCAGCAGGTTGTGTTGTGATAACAGTAACTTCTGGTTCGTTTGTGATGTCAGCCATGTAAAACTCTCAGAGCAGCATGGAGCAGCACGGAAAACAACGACATATAGCATTCGATGATGTCATCACCACGTCACGTTCTGATAGGCACAAAACACTGAGGAGAGGGCAGCATAGACCTGCAGACACACACACAGGTTAACAACCTTGTTATGTGGCTCATTGCTCTCCAACTGTCTGACTAAACTTACTTTTCTGGTTTGGAGTTGTCCACTGTGGTTATGCCTCATTTTCTATGGTCACCCCTGGGTTGCTAGCACCTGAACAAACACATAAAAAAAGTCACAATGTGTATTGTAATAGTTTACTTATGTGACTAAATTGGTTATATAAACAAGCAGATAAAGAAACTTATTTAAAGAAGTGTAACATTATCTTGCCCTTCTTGTCCTTGTCTGTTGCACTGTCATTCTCTGACCAGGAGGGGGTGCTGGTGAGCAGCCGACTTTGACTCTCTCTCAGTGGTTTGGAGGGGAACTGGCGGCCTTCTGCCGCACTAAGGACACACACACACACACAGATGAAAACAAGAATTACTAGACAATTATCCCAGTGTGTGTGTGTGTGTATGTGTGTGAGTGTGTGTGTGTGTGTATGTGTGTGTTGCTGTTTACCTCTTGCTGGCAAGGTTGGATCCAGTAGGTGATGAGGGCTGCTCGGGGTCCAGATTCACCAGGCAAGTTGGGAACGAGCAGCCGTCACCTAAACTGAAGAAAGAAAGAAGACAAGTGTTCAGATTAGGTCAGATTACAAGCATAATCCAGGTTATGTTATCTAAGGGGGAGGGACAAGTATATTGAGAGTATGTTAAAGCAAGCCTTTGTTACTTTTCCTGAACATTGGTGTCATGTGTCATTGTGTTAGCAACCCTGTGATGCAACGCAGCGCTATCAGCTAACATTAACCACCAAAAAGCTGCAAGTCATATCACAACAAACCAGCAGCACAACATCAAACAAAGTAAAACGAAAAAAAAAGAAAAACAAAAGTCATGGTTACATTTTGGAAGCACAGTGGTAGCACAGGGATAGAAGTGGTTACCATGGTAGCCAAAACATGGTGAAGAAGCTTGTTGCAGATGCACATGCATTTAAACAAACCTTGAACTTTTCCCTTCTTTTTTGCAAATATAACAATAGTTATCATATTGTTTTGTTTGTTTGTTTGTTTGTTTGTTTGAAACTCTGAAACAAAATGATTCATTTGTATCATTTGCATGTTGTTTTTTGGCCACGACTCCCAACAAGCTGTAAATAATCATAATAATATTCATTCCTTCATCAGCACAAATTAGTAGCTTTGCAAAGCTGGAGCTCCTGCATTCATGTTACAGGGCGAATGCACGCCTGTCTCTTTGGAGACTTTCTCTGTCTTTTGAAGAGTTGTGTTCCAAACAGAGCTCACTAATCCCTGGGCTTCATTCACTCAGGCCTGCTTTGACAGACTGAGAGTCAGAGTGAAATATGCACACACTTCATGAGAAGATGTGTGAACACGGATGCCGGCTGGCACACAAACACATGAGGTTTTAACACCTGCTGTACAAACCAACATCTAGAAATGTTGTTTACAGACACTGATTGATAAATGTCTAAACATTCTAACATTACAGCAGGTTATTGTTTTATTGATAACATTGTGGGAGCTTGATGGACTTGTGAGGTCATCAAAACTATACCTGTTTGATGACCTTTGTTCTTACCTGGAGAAAACTGGAATGGGCCAGTATTTAACTTCATCTCCAAAGACCTGGCGAAAGTTCTTACTGAAGCCGAGACTGAAGCCACTCTTATCTGTGCCGTGACGAA
Source organism: Parambassis ranga (assembly GCF_900634625.1). Lineage (NCBI taxonomy): Eukaryota > Metazoa > Chordata > Actinopteri > Ambassidae > Parambassis > Parambassis ranga. The sequence continues at coordinate 5,084,850 of NC_041031.1, forward strand.
ACATGGGAGCACGCACAGCCTCTGAAACCACACACACACACACACACATTGTAAATGAAGGTGATGAAATTCAGGAACAGATCAACACAGCGGCCATTCTTGCCGGACTCTGGCATCAAAGTGTCTTTGTTTGTGGGCAGGAAAAGCTCAGACTGCTTCAGCAGGTGTGACTTCTCCTTCTGAACAGAATATCAGTGTTTGTTACTAAGCTGCTTACTGCTCTGAGCTGTGTGTCTTTGCATTACACTGTAACATACTCCACTGGATAATCCACTCTCCTCAACGCACATAGACAAAGTGTGCCACTGTGCACACATAATGAAAACCGCTCCGTCTGATAGTGGCTCATCAGATCAGAGCGCTGATGAGGATGCTGACTGACGGTGGGAAAAAATGCAACGAAACATCCTTCATCATTAGCGCGAAGACGACGTTGTGCAAACAGAGAGACAGAGCTGATGTCCAACGAGGGTTCTGCTTCAAAAACACAGACACCTACCCAGAGTGGATCTGTTCTTGCAGACAAGCCAGCAGTGGTAGATAAAAAGAGAAGCCAGGCTGACAGAAAACATGGAAGCCGAGAAGAAGAGGAACAGGATGTGGAACTTCGCCTGAGTGTCTGGAAGGCCTTTCTGAGGGGAAAAAACACCACATTAATACACAGAGACACACGACAGACACAAGAATGCTGGCAGGTGTGTTCTACTGGAGGGACAAACTACAGGAAATCCTAGTTCACGCTCTCTATTTTAGGGCCACTAACTATCCAGTCGGTTCATACCAGGTATTCTTTTAGTCGGAAATGTGCTCTACCTCCAGCCTTTGTGAAAAAAAATTCAAAATCAAACACCACATGCAGCATGTAAACACAAATATAAACATTCTTCTATGATTAAATATGTTTTTTTTTTTGCAAACACAACAGACAAACAGTAAAAAAAGATTCATATTGATTCTTACTGTCCAAAACTTAATGAAGTACTGCAGATCTGTAGCAGTTATAAAAAGGCAGTAAAGTAGTGAGTACGCCAGAAACAGCATGAAACACTTGTAGTTGGAGAATCCCACACAGTTGTTCACCCTGAAAAACAATGAAAGGATGCCTGTCAGTGATGGAAATGGTTCTCACGTATTTTCTTCATGTGCAAATGTTTCTACAATCTTGTTGCAATAAATCAGCTTTAAAAAAGACGTTAGGAAGAGGTCTCTAAAAAGCACCCACGATACCACTGTCAGACTTGATTTTGCATGCCTTGCACTGCATGTCACTAATGACAAAAGAGTCCTGGAAAGATATTAAAAAATGTTGATGACTCATCCTGCACTCAGGGGCGTATACATATTATCTTTATGTCCAAGGCAACGCTTTCTTTATTATTAATGTCCTTCTCTCTCCCTTGGTGTTTCTCCTCTACCAGTAGAGCTGATGCTCAGTGGCAGATAATGTCTGCTTCCTGCTCAGGCCATGAGAGCCAACCAATCAGAGCAGACTGGGCTTTTTTTAAGAGGCAGGGTGCCTTTCTAACTCCTTGTTTTTACAAGAAGAATTACACCTTAAGCAGGATTTGGCCGCATCCAGATCAATCCAGATGTGTTTTTTTCCGAGTGTGAACACCTCCAATCCGGCTGAATCCAGTTTGATTGTTTGAGCGAATCCGGCTAGCCACATTATTAGCCATATCATGAGGCGCCACCTAGTGGTTTGGAGAACAGCAAACACGCTGGATGAAGCCGGATTGAGTGCGGACACAACTGTGTGCTAGCCAGATTTGAAAAAAGGTCTGAACGTATCCAGCTTAAAGGCTGTCTGGGCTCAATCCTACTCTAGCTGGAATGACTTTCTCCAGTGTGAACGGGGCCTAAGATGTGCAACACTCTGATCGAGCATTCGCCTTCCTTAGGCCCTGTTCACACTGGGGAAAAAAATGTGGCTTAAGCAGGATTTGGCCGCATCCAGATCAATCCAGATGTGTTTTTTTTCCGAGTGTGAACACCTCCAATCCGGCTGAATCCAGTTTGATTTCAAGCCGGCTAGATCCACCCGCGAGAGGTGGATCTAGCAGGATTGGCTCTAATGTGGCTCAGGTGTGAACGCAAATGTAGCTAGCGAATCCGGCTAGCCACATTATTAGCCATATTACGAGGCGCCACCTAGTGGTTTGGAGAACAGCAAACACGCTGGATGAAGCCGGATTGAGTGCGGACACAACTGTGTGCTAGCCAGATTTGAAAATAGGTCTGAACGCATCCAGCTTAAAGGCTGTCTGGGCTCAATCCTACTCTAGCTGGAATGACTTTCTCCAGTGTGAACGGGGCCTTAGTTACCTGACTCCAGGTGCTTTTCATTAAAAAACAAAACCATGTATCTTACCTATCACATAACCCTACTAGAAAGCTTTCAGCACATTTGTTCCATGTGAAACCAAAGACCAATCAGAGGCCAGCACTGTACATTAGATTTATTCTAATGTGCACACCAAGCGTTTTTTCACAGAGCACTTTTCCTTTATGGCCCAGTGGAAAAGTGCTTTATCTTCATGTTTTTCCTCGGATTTTTTGGACGCCTGATCCTGATCACTGAAAGTACACAAGCTGTTCATGTTTATCAAAATTATACTGACTAGAAGCGTGTTTGTTTTGTCCCCTCCTGCTGCCAGAATCATCAGTCTTGCGGTAGATTAGAGCATCACTTTGTGTCCAGGCTGTTTGTGTATTGATATGATATCTGAATGTGTGTGGAAATCTTGAGTGTGTTGCGTTACACAATGGTGTGGAGCTTCGCAGATGTAAAAAAAAAAAAAAGAAAGGCGTGTATATAACAGCAGCATGTGAGTACAGCAGTAAAAGCCTATTGGCTGCTTAATAAAAGAGCGTGACTACATACCAGGGGCAGTGGTGATCCATCTTCAGGATGCATCTGTAATGCAGCAGGGTCAGACATCAGTGTAATTGAATCTCACGCTGTCTGCCAGAATGCAATATATTGTGTGGTCAGTTCTCTATAAGGTGCATGAGCAAAGAGCCATACTTATCACAGACTGAACAATGGTGACATCGATCAGGCTTCAGCAGCTGGCAGCGGTCACAGAAACGGATTGCTGAGGAGACACAGCCAATTCAATCACACGGGCGTCCGCAGCGGCGGCAGCCTCTCTCTAACACTTGACCACAGACTAACAAGGTGACTCAAATGAATGCATGACAGTGTCCGCTGGTCCAGTTGTTCTGCATCAGCAGCACTGTGTACTGCACTGTACCTCCGGAGTTGGTGCGTGTGTAGATGGGCAGATCCTTGGCTATCCTTCTCAGGATCTCCTGCTGAGACTCTCCCCGATCTTCACGCTCCAGCAGCTCCTTGTCAGAGTGGGACAGGTGGAACTATGAAGGGCAGAACACAGAGGGAAAGACAGGCAACATCTGTGACTTGATCTTCGATCAGTGCTGTTTACTAAATCTATAAAACTGTCAAAATACTTCTACTTCTCATTATGCTGCCAGATAATCTGGGACTCGGTAATGTCTGCCTGGTAGTGCAGCGTGTCTGTTTTTGTTTTTGGCTCTTTGTGCCCCAAAAGGAAAATCGAAACAAAGCAGCACAGAGCTGTGATATTACTTTCAGCCACTGAGGCGATCTATGATTGAACACTTGAAACAAATAATGTGATGATAACAAACAGCACCACACACACAATATGACTTTTATTACAATCTCTAAATCCTCAAGTGGTGCAGCCATCTCATAAAGCAGAGCTTTCATGCTGACCACTGCCTGCATCATGCATGTGTACATGGCCTCAGTGGAAATTAAAATGCAAAGGTGTCTGTTCTGTCTATGAGATGTCTGCATGTGTTCACCCCACTGAGCTGAAGTGCTGTGGTCAGGAGCAGAGCCATTAGAGTGCAGCTTCAGGCACTTCCACTGAAAAAGTATTATTAGTCTAAATGCAGCATTCCATCACACGGGGAAGCTGTAACCTACATCCTCACTTCCCTTCACCCTGCTTCATCATCCCAGCCGACCACACTGCGTCACACAGTCAGACACACTCACCTCCTTCAGGGGGTTCATAGGCTTGGTGAAGATGGTTTGCCAGTACGCCCACACGAACAGGATGAAAACGACATGGTACACCAGCAAGTATACCACTGCAATCAAAGCAGCACACATATCATCATCATCATCATCATCATCATCATCAGTGGAGTGTATTTAAGCAGTCAATCACAGTTTGCAGCTTAAATATCATTTGATAGAATCAGTATTCAATCAGTGTTGTTCACTGTAGACTGTAGGGAAAACACACAACACACAACTACACAAGAAATCAGACTTAAACAGATGAACTGTGCCGAAAAGATGTTTCCAGTGTTACACTAACTACTGGAGGGGGAGCTAGTTTGAACTACTTTATATACAAGGACACCAGATAAATCAAATGATTCATTGGAGAAGCAAGAAATCCTAAAACACACACAAAAATCACAGCTTAGTGAATAACTGCTCATAGACACCTGGACTGTGAGCTGGACTACACACGTCAGAAACCGAAAATGTCAGAAACCACTGGTTTAAGCTTCCACATCTTTAAACAATGTGTATGTGTGAAAATATATATTTAATTCCAAACCTAACAAAGACGAGGACGAAAGCAACAGAAAAAAGGAGGTCAAAACAAAAGTAAAACAAGCAGGAGAGAATAGATACCTCTCACAATGATGAAGTGTTTGTTTGGTCGTTATGTCTTTGGCATATTACCCTGGGCTGTGTCAGCTGATACATGCTGATCATAGTGTTTTAACAGACGGCTTCACCACCTCTGATACACAGCAGACATGATGCCTCTATAAACAGTACTCACCCTTTTCTGCTGTGTCTTCAATGGACTCTGAAATTGAGACAATAAAACACAGTCAGGCATGTAGAGGATAAAGGAAAGTGATACACACTGACCTAATATTAGGTCAACATGGAGTTTCTCACTTGTGTGTGTGTGTTTGACTGACAGCCAAGATGCTGAGTCTGCAAATCCTTCACCTCAGTGTCCAATACAACA